>NW_015544180.1:1395170-1404577 GCF_001515605.1 Sinocyclocheilus anshuiensis
TGTGGCAACCACATGTGACGACCCCGGGCTGGACTCCACTTCGTCTACGGTGAAAGCCGATCCGTTGATCCACACCACGAAGCTGTAGTATTCCCTCAGCAACCAGCACGGATCAGCTCCAGGCATGACGAAGCAGATATCGTCCTCTTTTGGAAGACCAAACAAAGTAGTTTCGCTTTCACAACGAAACACATCGCCTTCACGACATGGCGGCAGCAACAATACTACAGCGAGAATAAAAGTTACGCCTTCTTTCTTTGCGTGAACATTTGGGCGGCGTTATGCAAATCTTCCCACATCGTGACGTAGACATGTGGGGGCGTGTTTAAACGAGCCGTTTTAGGTAGGCGTGGTTGACTCTTAACTTTTATAAAGAATATCTCTTTGGATTTGAGACTTTAGTCTTTGGAACTTTACAGATCTTCTTTATGCACCAAGAGCTTGTAACACTCCAAAGAGAAAGGAAAAATTGAAATCGCATCACATGACCCCTTTAATGAATTTTAGGAGTAACATCTGAGACAAAATTTAAACAATTCACAAGTTTCTAACATAACTGAGAACCCCATTAAGTAACCTGAGATATGAAAGAGCAAACTCTGGTTAATAAAACATCTGAGCAATGGTCACAACAGCATATGAATCATGTTTTCCATCAGCTTTTATATGTCTCTGTTTTGGGCTCTCATCTGACCACTGTCATCAGTAAAACAAGAGCAGAGTGAACTTGAGTAAATGCAGTGAGAAAGACCTTTAGAGAAAGTGCTTTTATTCAGGAATGAAATACACCGTGCTGAACCCCCTACAGTGGCTCTGCTCTTTAAACACAATAATGTGAATCCCTTCTTTGCGGGAATGCTTTTGCTTGTCCATTAAAAGTTGGCGAAAAACTAAAAAGTTATCTGTCATCCTGCAGTATTGTGTTTCTAACAGAGCAAAGCATCACTCCTGCTGTTTCTGAGCTTCGATTCAACACAACACCCAAGAAAAACAGCCTGACCTGAGTCTGAAATGCACAAAACTGAGCGGGAGGCATTTTAAAGGGGTCCTATTATACTCTTTTACAAAGTCTTGATTTTGTTTTGGGGGTGTACTAGACTTTTTTATGCTCAAACAGACTAACTAAAGTTGAAAAAGTGAAAAAGCATAATAGGACCCCTTTAAGAGCTAATAGATCTGCTTTAGTGTCTCTCTGTGAGACAGGATGGCCAATTAAGCCTGTGAAAACTCTGCCGTATAGCTGCAGGGATGGAAGATCTCAGCGTGGGATCGCTGTGCTTCCCGTGCCAGACGGTTACTGGCAGTGACATGACTCTGAACCGGCGTACATTCAGGATGAATGCTGATTAAAACACATCTCACTGATCTGAGCAAAGTTACTGTCATCAATTTCACTTCATTCAGGGTGACTCCCCAGTTCTCTTCCTCTCTTTGATTGTGAATAAAAGCCAAAAAGACAAAGAGCAGGAAGGAAGGAATAAGAGAAAGTGAGGTTTTCATTGTGGCTTCAAAATAAACTCGAGCCCTTTGACTTCGCAGATCTCTGAGCTCTCTGAATTGCAATTGCGGTGTTGCAACAGCGATTCAAAAGAAAAAGCTGGCAGAGCTCTGTGTGTCTCTGGTTGAAAGTTGAGAAATCGAGTGAAACCCGAGGGAAAGAAAAGTGACCAAACAAGCTCAATCGTATTGGCGAGATAGTCATCATACTAAATGCATCCTCCTTCAGATGCTTCTCCAGCGAAATTTGAGCCCAGTCTCAAATGTTTTCCTCACTAAAATACTAGGGTGTTCAGGGAATACACAGTATTGCAAGAGTCAAGCATTATGCCATAAACCACAATGAATAATACACAGTGATTTCTCAACTTTCATCCAGAAACATTTGCAAAGACAGAATCACAAAGGTAAACTGTTTTTGCTGAAATGTAAACTAGGCTCATTTTCAATGTGTTCAATTCATAAAAAACAGCGCTATTTGTCTAGTCCAACATACACTACCGTTATTGGTTTTGAATAACGGCAGGTCAATTACTTTACTCAACATTACTCAACACTATAACACATTCATTCCTCAAATGTGAATTTTGACACGATTGTGTGGATTTAAATGCATGTTGCTAAACAAGAACTACAACTAGCACAAGGAAGGACTGCAGTTTGACGAATCAGACAACCACAGACGCCTTATATAGCAACTTGTTAGCAAACGCACAACCAGAATTCAGAAGTGACCCACAAAAATAAGCCAACTGCCATTAGCACATTTCTTTGGCAGTGCCTAAACATCACATACCCACCATATTTTGAAAAGCGAAAGTAAGCTATTTTATGTGAAGCTGAGAGACTTCCGAATCAATAGCCGCTATAGGTAAATCACTAGACTGGACCCTAGGGTTCTCAGCAGCAGAAAGTTGTCATTGTTGGGTTAACTTCTATAGCGGTGAATGGGAGACTAAATCAAACATAACTGACTGTTTTTGTACAGATAACAGCCCAGATAGCAAGAACTTTTGGGCCAAATGTGGCTGATAGCTGTCACATTTGGCCTAGGTATGGCATGGCTGAGCACATATGTGCCAAATTTTCACCATAAATGTTTTGCCATGGCTTTAGAATTGGAGATAATTTTCTTTTGGATGACTATTTGTATTGAGGTTTATGGTCCAGATGACAGCACACAACTGAGAGCCAAATGTGGCTTGGCTATGGCACACCATGGAATATGTTAATTTATGGTTAACGTTGCTTTGTGTCTTCCCCTATTCCTATTGGTGGATTACTGACAATTTGAAAATATGTCCGTTATTTCCCGCTCTGCTCCCTCTTTACAACAAAAGCCCTTGCCCGACACTCGTATCTTCAGGTAAGTTTTTTAGGGGTGCTGTACGAAGGTATACTTATTCGTACAGAAAATTTTGTTCGGTTCGGTTCGGTATGTGTACCGAACAAATACAGTGTTGTTTTCACCACTGCAGCGCGGAACTTAATCCGTTTCAGTTCATATGTGTGAATACAACTTCGCTATAAACTACTTTACCTCCTGTCCAATAATCGCAATAAACTTCGTGTTTTGTTGTTTTCGATAAGAAACAAAGTCTCATCTTTAAAATGATGTATAGCCTATTTTATCGGGAAATTCAATCGATAAAGGAAGCGAATGATAATGGAAGACTCGCAAACTGAAATTACAAGCCGCAAGTAAGCTTACGTGAAAAATAATGTGGGTAAAGAGTGCACGATTCATTCGTAGTAAGTTTCCCTGTGCGTGTGTGTTTATGGAGACGGATAAGCATTATGGAGTCATTGTGTGCTGAGCTGGAAGGTGGTAAGGCTGTTATGAAACAATGGGTTTTTGTTTTGAATGATTTCCATCAATTCTGCCTCCGCATTGAGCAGCGCTATTCCCGTGTGGCCAAACATTCGGCAGCGAGCGAGCGAGCGATAACCGCAGACCGCCCGCTTTGACTCGATCGGACTGTATACTTTTTTTTTACCCCGCTCACCCATTGCTGCAACAGTCTCTCTCTCTCTCTCTCACACACACACACACACACACACACACACTTCCTAATTAAACCCAGGAGTGCGGAGCTCAGGCCGGTCAGCCTTTGTTCAACTTTCCTCTTCAGGAGCTCTCGCAGATATGCAGAGCTGCGTCCATCTGCCTCAGACAGACGTATCCCACAATGCCACAAAGGAGGAAATACGTCAAGCCTCCCGCACGGGAAACCGCAGAGCGATGTTTGATTGAAATCTGTGTGAGAAAATGACGCGCGGGGAGTAATTAGTTCGCTCATGATGGTCCGAGTGAAAGTGAACGCAACTGTTCAAAAGTTTGAAATAAATTAATACTTTTATTCAGCAATGATGCATTAAATTGATCAAAAGTGACAGTAAACCCATTTAAAATGTTAGATAATATTTCTATTTCAAATAGAAATTCTGCTCTTTTGAACATCAAAGAATCCTGGGGAAAATGCATCACGGTTTCCACAAAAATAAGGAAGCAGCACAACTGTTTTCAACATTAATGATTTTCTTGAGCAGCAAATCAGCATATTAGAATGATTTCTGAAGGATCATGTGATACTGAAGACTGGAGTAATGATGCTGAAAATTCAGCTTTGATCAAAGGAATAAATTACATTTTACTATATATTCACACAGAAAACGGTTATTTTAAATTGTAATAATATTTCACATATTAGTGTTTTACTGTAATTTTGATCAAATAAATGCAGCATTAGTGAGCAGAAGAGACGTCTGTCAAAAACATTAAACATTTTTTAACTGAGTTTTTCGTGACTATTTTCCACCATTAGTCAAGTCAAGTCACCTTTATTTATATAGCGCTTTTAGCAATACAGATTGTGTCAAAGCAACTGTACAGCATTATTTAGGAAAATACTGTGTCAATAATGCAAAATGATAATAGTAAACACTCAATTTTCAGTTAAAGGCAGTTCATCATTGAATTCAGTGATGTCATCATCCAGCTCAGTTCAGTTTAAATAGTGTCTGTGCAATCAAGTCAACGATATCGCTGGAAATGAAGTGTCCCCAACCAAGCAAGCCAGAGGCGACAGCGGCAAGGAACCAAAACTCCATCGGGGTGGCTACGGTGACCTCGGAATAAGAAAGAAACAAGACTAATATTAGCGTACATGCCATTCTTCTAACGATGTAACAAGTACATCGGGTGTTACGGGAAGTGTTCCCGGTTCCGGTTGTCCTAATTAATGCTGCCTAAAAAGCAGACCAGTATATGTCGCTATAATTCTGCCACAGAGATACACTAAAAATGGAGAAGAAGACTTGGAGCATGTGCATAAACCTTGCGCGCTGTATACAAACATTTTTGCCTTAGTAATTTATGATTTTTCTTTAGTAAAGCTAATAGGCTCAGTAGCTTCTGCAGCACAAACACAAGCATGTAGTCCGCCATAGGGACAGAATAATTTAAAAACAAAACGAGAGCAATACTGTAATAACTCGTTCTGATCCTATTGTCCCTAGAATCTTCTAAAGGTTCCAACATTTGGCTAAAACAACAAAACATCTGAATATAATACATATGCACTGTGGCAATGACTCTCATGGTCAAGCAAACAATCATATAAAGAAATGGATAAGAACAGAAAGACAAATTGTCTGAGGACAGTCAACATTTACAAACACATGCTCCAGATTCACAGACATAGTCTGTACGATAAGCAGGATGAAAAAAAGAGAGAGAAAAAAGAAAGGAAACTGTGAACAGAGAGCGTTCACTCACTGCTGACAGTGCATTCAAACAGGGCTGCGCTTCCCAAAAGTATCATAAGAAAGCATTGATGCCTTTGGGAACAGCAGCCCAGAACAATGCTTATCAGAGGACAAAAAAAAAAACATATATGTTTGAGTTATATCACAATAAATAAACTGAAATTGTAGCCTATAGTTTGTGCAATTACATTTATTTAAATTGAACGTTAAAAGTTCATATTGACCATGTTCTATTCTGTAATGTTAGTAAATCATGCACAGTCAGAATAAAAAGGTCGCTTATTATGCATGCAACAGCCCGTCACTGGCAGTCCCTTATGAAAATGAACCATGGTTTTACTAAAGTTCAACTATAGTATTTGTTGATTTCCATGTTTACCACTACAGTAAACATTTTAACAAATATATAACTTAATATGTTGCAATTAAGGCATATTGAATGTTAAAATGTGTTTCAGATATAAAGTTAGTGGGTATCATTACCCATTTTATTCTTAGTAATTTAATAATTTAATAAATGTCATAATTGAAAAGTTCCGTTTCGAAGTATCGTTATCGAAATCGACCATACTGGCCTTTAAAAGAATCGGTATCGTATCGAAAACAAAATAAGTGGTATCGGTAAACAAAAATATAACCTAATAAGTTGCAATTAAGGCGTAGACTATTGAATGTTAAAATATGTTTCAATTATAAAGTTAAAGGGTTAGTTCACCCAAAAATGAAAATTAGCCTGTATTTTACTCAACCTCAAAGCATCCTAGGTGTATGTGACTTTCTTCTTTCAGACGAAAAACACTTCTCTCACTTCCGCTATCTGTCATACGCGGAAGCCGTTCTGGCGGATGACATAAGACGTCGACGTTGCGTGGTAAGTGACGAACGCGGAGACAAAACAAAACGCTGTTCACGAATTAGAAGCACAAAATGAGGATTTGTAAAGAAAAATGTCGGAGGATTTTGATATAAGCCAAGAGGAACTTCGATATAAGCTAAGAGGAGGCTGGTTTTCCTTTGCTAAAGTAAGGAAACTTTGTTTCCTTTGCTCCTGCATTTCTCAGAGGCGCGCACACGACGCCTACTTCCTACGTCATCCGCCTGAACGTCTTCCGTGTACCACAGTCAGCCGAAGTGAGAAAAAAGTGTTTATTACATTTGAAATATGGATATTTATCTTACAAAAATTGTGTCTGCCTTGGGAAAGCTAGCATGTCTCCGACATAGTGATAACACTCGTTGCCTTCTCTAGTGCAGCTCAACCAGGTCTCGTCCCATTCGTCGATATTTGTGATATCACAAATCCCGGAAAATATGCTTTGTAGTCCAAACGAGTCGTTCGTTGTAGTTTTTGAAAAGTGATTTCTGTTAAATAAAATTTCTCCTTTTGAAGTGGACTTTGATTTTTCTAACTTTGCAGATAATTTTTATGCTCAAACAGCAACATTACAGACTAACTAAAGTTGAAAAAATGAAAAAGCATAATAGGACCTCTTTAAAGAGAGGCCGAAACCAGGGCAAAGCGCGTGGCCATCTTAGGACAACTAAATATACAGGTGACACCTGTAGAAAACTGCTGATTTAATTTATGCCACATACAACCTTACCCATAGTAAAAAATATCTCAATTGTTTCTCTTAGACAGCAGTGAGATTAAATGGAGAGTAATTTCTAGCTATTTTGCTGAAATTGCTGAAATGAACTTAAACACTTCTTTTCAAATGATCTGAGCTGCAATCCACAATTGATTACTGGATGACAACTAACTCATTTCTTTGTATATTCGATTAGAATATAAACTGATACCGACATACTTAACATAGTCTAAAAAAAAACAGTATTTCAGATGGCAACCTATAACTTAGGGCTTTGCTGCAAAATCTCCTGTCTATATGAAATATTATAGCCTATAATATTTGTGAACATGCGGTTATGTGTTTCTCAATGAAACCAGTGTACATTCTGACGTGCGCATTGAGTGTAGGCCGTATGGCAGTGGATCAGGGGTGCGTTTCCCAAAAGCAACTATGCTCGCAAGTTCCGTAGTTACCAATAGAGTTCACTGGAACTAACGACCAAAGTTAGCCAACGATGCTTTTGGGAAACGCACCCCAGATCGGTCTGCTTCGGCCGCTCAGTCCTTGACTAGAGGAAATGTGGAGCCCAGGGAGGAGTCGGTTCCCACACCCAGAAGAAGGGCTTTCGGCTGGGCTAACACAAACACTGCAGCCCTCAGGAAGGAAAGGTCCCAGACTCCTCACAGACCGAGTGACATCGCAGGTTTGCGTTCACACACAAGCACAAACATACACTCATTACATTTTCGTGGAGTTTTTTTTTGAGTCAAATTATTGCTCAGAATTAATATCCAAAATCACCGGTTGAGCATACGTGAACAGTGTCTTCCAACTGCATTTTGTTCGAGGAAAGTGTTTTGATTTGCGATTTACAAAATGAGTCGTTTAGATAGTTTTGCAAACCAGTTTCACCAATTCAATGAAAAGAATCGACTAGAATTCACAATTCTTTTGTAATACACAACACGAGTCGTTCAGACCACTTTCACAAAACGAGTCGTTGAGACTTTGCAAACAAGTTTGACCGATTCATTGAAAAGAATCGATTAGAATGATTGTTTTTTATATAATTCACAACAGTCGTTCAGACCACATTCACAAAACGAGTCATTAAGACCCCTTTGCGAACCGACTGATTCATTAAGCGGAATCGACTAGAATGAACGATATTGTGATTCGCAAAATGAGTCGTTAGGGCTACTTTTCTGAACCGATTTGGCCGATTCACTAAAAGAATCGACTAGACTGATTATTTTGCGATTCTCGAAACGAGTCGTTCAGACCATTTTACATACCGATTTTACCTTTACTATTAAAATAATGAATTAGAACGAACTAGGGATGTAACGAGTCACTCAACTCACGATTCGATTCGATTCGATTCACGATTTTGATTTCACGATTCGATTCATGATTTTTTTTTTAACAAAATGAGATTTAAGACAAATTATAAATTAAATGTGTCCTTTTATTATTGCTTGGACAAAATGCTGCACATTTCTTTGTGAAATTGAAATATAACTATAATAATATACTAATATAGCAGTTGCATATCATTGCTCTTTTGTTGGTTTTGATTGTTTCTATTGTCCTCATTTCGCTTTGGATAAAAGTGTCTGCTAAATGACAAAACTTAAATGTAATGTAAATTTAAATAACAAAACTAAATTGAAATTTAAAAAAAGCCCCAAATCAAATAAATAAGTAACACAAATAAAAGAAATCTCTTCATATAAACAAAATAAGGCTTTGTCTGTGCTCTTTCCATTTAAAATGAGAGGCAACCACTGCATTTTAATCATGATCCAAACAAAGATGCTGCATACATGCAACATGAGCAGTTTTTAATCTAAGTTAGATTGTATAACTTCGATTTTGACTTCAGTTTTGTGAAACTATACATAAAAATATCTGAATGAAACAGCGGAGCTGAATGAGCCGCAGATTCACTCTCTGCCAGCAGGTGGCGCTTAAAGCGTTTCCTTGGGCTCGCGGTTAATCGTTACATCACTAGAACGAACGATTCTTTTACGATTCGCAAAATGACACTTCAGACCACTCTACCAACCAATTTGACTGATTCAGTCAAAAGAATCACCTAGAATGAACAATTCCTTTGCGATTCACAAAACAAATCGTTCTGATAATTTTGTGAACCGATTCACTGAAAATAATCAACTAGAATGAATGATTATTTGCGATTTGTGAAACAATCATTCAAAACTGCTTTAGCGAACCAATTTTCCGATCGTTTTGAAAAGAAATTAATCATATCAGTATCGGCAGTGTATTTTCGGTTTGCAGTTGCTGAAAAGATCTGGACATATATTTGTGTACAGTAGAAATATAATTTTTGGGTGAACTGTCCCTTTAAGTACAGTAATTAAACAATCTCTGATAGAGACAAGAACATCTTGTAAATGAACTCTTTTGACTTGGGCCAATAAGAAATTACCTAGAAACCACCCAGAATACCTTAACAACCACATAGTAATAAAAGTGAAAAAAGTGACGTGACATGTGGCCAAGTATGGTTACCCATACTAGGAATTAGTGCTCTGCATTTAA
>NW_015544180.1:1405750-1412399 GCF_001515605.1 Sinocyclocheilus anshuiensis
GAGCGCTGTACATTCACTCCCCCCACCTACAATCCCTGCCGGTACGAGACTCGAACCCGCAACCTTTGGGTTACGAGTTTGACTCTCTAACCATTAGGCCACGACTTCCCGTAATATGATACAAATCCATGTTACTGCCTTTGGTATTGTAACACACTCAGTTAAATATATTTTATCCTGTTCATTCATACACACACATATATTGTGTACTGGCAGGTGTGTGTGAACATTCAGGGTATGAAGTTCAGTCTCTCTCGCTCTACCTCTCTCTCTCTCTCTCATAATCGAATAAGTCTCGCTGGCCATGTCTAATGGACCTATCTCCACAGTTCAGAATAAATAGGCTCAGAGCAGTTCACACACACACACACACACACACACACACACACACACACACACACACACACATCTGCAAACACTGCTCTCTAGTTCTCTCCTACAGCCATGCCAGTCTCTCAGCACAGGAAAAACACACACGGCTCTTTTCAGTATGTGAGTTCACACAACATGAAGTTCATTTGAAAATATCTGCCAATTCATGTGTTTTTGTAAACTGAACAGAAATTTACAAGCAAACTGTAGATGTGCTTGTGCTTTTTCTTCCAACAAAGCTTACAAATGTTAGTTTATTGGATCTTAATGAGAGTGAAATTGGATTAAGCAACAGAATTTCAGTCTGGCAAACCCCTGATATGAGTCTTTTTGGTTTATCGTACCAATTACCAAATGTCCTCCGACGCAAACCGCAAACAGCTGCCAAAGACATTGAGAAAGTCTGTCTTTGACCTCAGTAGATGAACGTCAGGGAAATAAAATGCTTTCTAAGGGTTTCAAGACTCTTTCACATGATTCGTGTCAACGTTCCCCACGCGTTGAACTCTAGGGAGAAAAAAACGTCAAGCACACAGAGTTACACGGCGCCACATGCAAGTCAGATGTTGCAATGCAATGTTCAATTTCAGTTCTGATCCATTATGCAGCTGGCCTTTCTGTGCACAGCCAATGATTGCTGCACAGTTTGCATGAGAAATATCATAATATTATACTCACTTTATGCAAATTAGTAATTGTAAAATTGTGACAGGATTCGTTCAGACTGCTTTGCGAACCAATTTGACTGAATCATTGAAAATAATCGACTAGAATGAACGATTATTTTGCGATTAAAAAAAGGAATCGACTAGAATTAACGATTCTTTTGCGATTAAAAAAAAACAATCGATTTGTGGTCCAAACTGACCGACTCATTGAAAGGAATCGAATAGAATTAACTATTATTTTGCGATTCAAAAAACAATCGATTTGTGGTCCAAACTGACCGACTCATTGAAAGGAAGCGACTAGAATTAACGATTCTTTTGCGATTAAAAAAAAACAATCGATTTGTGGTCCAAACTGACCGACTCATTGAAAGGAATCGACTAGAATTAACGATTATTTTGCGATTAAAAAAAATCGATTTGTGGTCCAAATTGACCGACTCATTGAAAGGAATCGACTAGAATAAACGATTCTTTTGCGATTAAAAAAACTATCGATTTGTGGTCCAAACTGACCGACTCATTGAAAGGAATCGACTAGAATGAACGATTATTTTGCGATTCAAAAAACAATTGATTTGTGGTCCAAACTGACCAACTCATTGAAAGGAATCGACTAGAATGAACGATTATTTTGCGATTCAAAAAACAATTGATTTGTGGTCCAAACTGACCAACTCATTGAAAGGAATCGACTAGAATGAACGATTATTTTGCGATTCAAAAAACAATTGATTTGTGGTCCAAACTGACCAACTCATTGAAAGGAATCGACTAGAATGAACGATTATTTTGCGATTCAAAAAACAATTGATTTGTGGTCCAAACTGACCAACTCATTGAAAGGAATCGACTAGAATGAACGATTATTTTGCGATTCAAAAAACAATTGATTTGTGGTCCAAACTGACCAACTCATTGAAAGGAATCGACTAGAATGAACGATTATTTTGCGATTCAAAAAACAATTGATTTGTGGTCCAAACTGACCAACTCATTGAAAGGAATCGACTAGAATGAACGATTATTTTGCGATTCAAAAAACAATTGATTTGTGGTCCAAACTGACCAACTCATTGAAAGGAATCGACTAGAATGAACGATTATTTTGCGATTCAAAAAACAATTGATTTGTGGTCCAAACTGACCAACTCATTGAAAGGAATCGACTAGAAAGAACGATTCTTTTGCGATTCAAAAAACTATCGATTTGTGGTCCAAACTGACCGACTCATTGAAAGGAATCGACTAGAATCAACGATTCTTTTGCGATTAAAAAAACAATCGATTTGTGTTCCAAACTGACCGACTCATTGAAAGGAACGACTAGAATGAACGATTCTTTTGCGATAAAAAAAAAAAAAATCGATTTGTGGTCCAAACTGACCGACTCATTGAAAGGAATCGACTAGAATCAACGATTCTTTTGCGATTAAAACAAAGAATCGATTTGTGGTCCAAACTGACCGACTCATTGAAAGGAATCGACTAGAATCAACGATTCTTTTGCGATTAAAACAAAGAATCGATTTGTGGTCCAAACTGACCGACTCATTGAAAGGAATCGACTAGAATCAACGATTCTTTTGCGATTAAAACAAAGAATCGATTTGTGGTCCAAACTGACCGACTCATTGAAAGGAATCGACTAGAATCAACGATTCTTTTGCGATTAAAACAAAGAATCGATTTGTGGTCCAAACTGACCGACTCATTGAAAGGAATCGACTAGAATCAACGATTCTTTTGCGATTAAAACAAAGAATCGATTTGTGGTCCAAACTGACCGACTCATTGAAAGGAATCGACTAGAATCAACGATTCTTTTGCGATTAAAACAAAGAATCGATTTGTGGTCCAAACTGACCGACTCATTGAAAGGAATCGACTAGAATCAACGATTCTTTTGCGATTAAAACAAAGAATCGATTTGTGGTCCAAACTGACCGACTCATTGAAAGGAATCGACTAGAATCAACGATTCTTTTGCGATAAAAAAAAAACAACCAGAGCACTTTGCAGTCTAATTTGACTCATTTATTGAAAGGATCCAATAGAACTTTTTTTTTTGGAAACTGATTCTACAATTAGCCTAATAATTGTAAAATTGAACTTTCATGAAAACAATTCAGGGAACTGGGAGAGAGGAAAAATGTATTTGCCACCAGAGTAAACGCACAGATAAAAAAATCAAATAAATAAAGTCTGAGCGACGTTATCAAACCTGATCCTGGAAGCGGGAGGTAAAACATTCGTCGTCTCTCTTTCTGGAGTTTGGCACCACAGACAGGACAGACTCCACCCGCACCTCTGAATACACAAACTGATATGGCATAAAACATTTAATTCCTGCTTATTCGTTATATAAATGTCTGACTCCCTGAAAAACAGCTTGTGATTTCAAAATGCATGCACAGATGTTTTGGTGCCGCTGTGTCTCAGATTTTTCTCTTATCAGTTTGATAATGTCAGCAGAGTGAATGAAGGCAACAATCTGTTCTTCAGGCCGAGAGCCATCAGAGATCCTCTAATTATTAACAGTCATTACTAGTAGTGCTCATATTAATGTTAGTGATGTGATTAAACCTCATTAAAGTATTAAAATGTCATGTTCAGTGGCTTTTGCATCTAAAAAATTACTTTCTGGATGTATAACATTTCATGAACTCGTTGTACTTTCAATGCAGCATCGTGAATAAATAATACAAGAGTATAATTCTATTTCAGAAGCGCTTATATCTGCTCAAAGCAGATTCACGTGTTCTTGAAGAGTGAGGCCTGCATTATTCAGCCCTGAGCTCTTCTGCCCTCTGCTGCTCAGAAGAGACATTGCACTGAATTTGACCTGCTGTGCAGTGCTGTCACGGTCAAAGATTTGCTTTAGGAATAAGATTATTCATATCTTACATACGAATTTCACCAGTTCTGATCTGTAAATTCATATATTTATGTCTGTCTCTTGCTGTTTGTCAGATTTAAATTCAGATTTTGCTTTGCTAGGCCTTGCATTGCTAAAACATTTGCACCATGTCCCATTTATTTTCCCCTGATGTAATTAGCAATGAGAGACTGATATGATTAACACGGTATGATGGTTTTCAAATTAGTTTTTTTTTTTTTTTTTTTACTCTGTTTAAAGAATATCAGGTAATTTGCATTTGTCCATTCATTACCATAACATTGTAAAATTCAAATTCAACTAAATTATTTTTATTCAAATTAATATAACTCAAATTCACCAAAGTAGTCTTTTTTTCTACAATGTGTTATGCATTAGAATTTATCTTTGTCCCTGAACAGGAAACATTTAAAGTGATTAGTTAATTTGATTGCTGCATTCTTTTTTTTATTTTTTCTTATTTGTGTTTTCTAATTATTTATTTATAGTGAATAGTTTATTTAATTGCTAGTTTTTTTTTTTTTTTTACATAAGTTCGCATTTTAAATGTCAGTTTGTTATTTTTAGATTTTAGGGCCATTTTTTATTTATTTATTGCATTTTGGAGCCTTTAGTTGCATTTTAGTTCATGCTCAGTTTTTCTTTCATTGTTTGTTTGTTTGTTTGCATTTTCAAGCCTTCAGTTGCATTGTAGTTTAGGCTCAGTTAGGGCTAGAGTTATTTCTGTTGTTTTAGTTGAGGATGATAACATTGTCTCCGGTGGTGGTGTGTTTCTATGTCGTGTGCCTGACAGATTAGCGTGAACGCTGCTAAAACAGATGGTTCAGTCCCTCCTCACAATCAAGATTAGGATTACACACACACACACACACACACACACACACACACACACACACAATCAGTGTGTCTTAAAGACATGAAACACAGAAAACAATAGCAACAAGGCCTTATCTCCATCAAAACCAACCAATAACTACAACCTAGATTTCAGGCTGCAGTAATGTTTTGCTGGAGTCAATAGAAAACCAATTATATCCATTTATGCATTTATGCATGTGCATATGCGTACAGTGATTTTAGTGCATGTATGAAGTCACTTCTCAACAAGATTTATGTACTAAATAAATGCAGTTCTTTTGAGCTTTATATTTATCCAAGATTTATGAAAAATTAAGCATTTCACAGTTTCCACAAAAATATGAAGCGGCAACTGTTTTCAACATTGATGATAATCAGAAATGTTTCTTGATCAGCAAATCAGCATATTAGAACGATTTCTGAAGGATCATGTGACACTGAAGACTGGAGTAATGATGCTGAAAATTCAGCTTTGATCACAGGAATACATTACATTTTACAGTGTATTCAAATAGAAAACAGTTATTTGAAATTGTATCTATTTTATGATTTTTACTGTATTTTTTAATAAATAAATGCAGCCTTTAAAACAAAGGTCTAACCGACCCCCAAACATTAGGCCTAGTGTCTATATCTGAATATGGAGCTACTGTATTACTTGTATCTTTTAGACTCGGCTCCTGATTTCTTCATCCAGTCTTGTTCTACATACTGAAGAAGCCAAAGGTAAGAAGTCTGCCGTGGATTAAAGTATTTTTAGACCCAGACACTGTTTTAATTGTCAAACACCACCCGTTTTATCTTTCTTTGTCCGTCAAACACTGTATTTCAGGGTGCTGTTATGCACAATTTTTATTTTGCCCTAATATGCAACTCATCTGCAAACGCTTTGGCAGTACAAACATGTTTGTGATGCCAAGAAAACACATTAAAACTGAAATAGGATATAAGCTGCAAATGCTCTGGCGATACAAATGTACGATTAGTCAATGTGCCAATAACGCACATTAAACTGAATTGAGAGACAGACAGGGAAGGAGATTTGTGTCAGCTAATCCCTCACAGGTCTATCTGTACTGAGACACGGCTCACACTCCGTCTCAGTCCTTCACCGTCCCGCCGCCACCATGAGCTTCATCGCTGATGATGTGGAGATAGACCCGGTCACCCTCAACCTCATCATCCTGATCGCCAGCTATGTCATCCTCCTCCTCGTCTTCCTCATCTCCTGCATCCTCTATGACTGCCAGGGCAAGGATCCCACCAAGGAGTACGCTCCCGACCCCGTGCTCAATGTCAACCCCGCTCCCATCCGGCTGGTGGTCATGCAGAGTTCGCCCGCTAATGCCAGGTGGGACCAGAACAAGATGGTGACCACTTACGATCGTCCTGGTGCCGAGAAAAAGAGTACTTTGGTCTGACAGGCTGGAAGCAGACGGACTGATAACAGCTGCTCAACAGCACACGTTATCTTTTCTATCTACTGTACATACGGGTATCAGTCATTTTATAACTTGCATAAAACATATTTTTTTAACTCTTAATAACTTCTGTGCACGATTTAATCGTGTCAGGATTGGATTATCAGGAGCAACGGTGAGTAAACAACAACAAAACATCTATCTCACCTGTTTTTCTTGAACAGCTTTGAGATTCAGTGGAGAACAAAAAGAGGTTTGTTCTCGTTCTGGGACCAAAAGTCTCAGTATGAACCTAAACGATTCTTCCAGGATTTAATGATTTGAACATTAAATTCATGCACTGTAATAATAAATCTGTGAAATTTTACGGTAAAGAAATCGGCAGCTTGCCAGAACTTTACCATTAACTGTAGCAGCATTTTAGGACAGTA
>NW_015544180.1:1414055-1423838 GCF_001515605.1 Sinocyclocheilus anshuiensis
AATCGATTTGTGGTCCAAACTGACCGACTCATTGAAAGGAATCGACTAGAATCAACGATTCTTTTGCGATTAAAAAAACAATCGATTTGTGGTCCAAACTGACCGACTCATTGAAAGGAATCGACTAGAATCAACGATTCTTTTGCGATTAAAAAAACAATCGATTTGTGGTCCAAACTGACCGACTCATTGAAAGGAATCGACTAGAATCAACGATTATTTTGCGATTCAAAAAACAATCGATTTGTGGTCCAAACTGACCGACTCATTGAATGGAATCGACTAGAATCAACGATTCTTTTGCGATTAAAAAAACAATCGATTTGTGGTCCAAACTGACCGACTCATTGAATGGAATCGACTAGAATCAACGATTCTTTTGCGATTAAAAAAACAATCGATTTGTGGTCCAAACTGACCGACTCATTGAAAGGAATCGACTAGAATCAACGATTCTTTTGCGATAAAAAAAAAACAACCAGAGCACTTTGCAGTCTAATTTGACTCATTTATTGAAAGGATCCAATAGAACTTTTTTTTTTGGAAACTGATTCTACAATTAGCCTAATAATTGTAAAATTGAACTTTCATGAAAACAATTCAGGGAACTGGGAGAGAGGAAAAATGTATTTGCCACCAGAGTAAACGCACAGATAAAAAAATCAAATAAATAAAGTCTGAGCGACGTTATCAAACCTGATCCTGGAAGCGGGAGGTAAAACATTCGTCGTCTCTCTTTCTGGAGTTTGGCACCACAGACAGGACAGACTCCACCCGCACCTCTGAATACACAAACTGATATGGCATAAAACATTTAATTCCTGCTTATTCGTTATATAAATGTCTGACTCCCTGAAAAACAGCTTGTGATTTCAAAATGCATGCACAGATGTTTTGGTGCCGCTGTGTCTCAGATTTTTCTCTTATCAGTTTGATAATGTCAGCAGAGTGAATGAAGGCAACAATCTGTTCTTCAGGCCGAGAGCCATCAGAGATCCTCTAATTATTAACAGTCATTACTAGTAGTGCTCATATTAATGTTAGTGATGTGATTAAACCTCATTAAAGTATTAAAATGTCATGTTCAGTGGCTTTTGCATCTAAAAAATTACTTTCTGGATGTATAACATTTCATGAACTCGTTGTACTTTCAATGCAGCATCGTGAATAAATAATACAAGAGTATAATTCTATTTCAGAAGCGCTTATATCTGCTCAAAGCAGATTCACGTGTTCTTGAAGAGTGAGGCCTGCATTATTCAGCCCTGAGCTCTTCTGCCCTCTGCTGCTCAGAAGAGACATTGCACTGAATTTGACCTGCTGTGCAGTGCTGTCACGGTCAAAGATTTGCTTTAGGAATAAGATTATTCATATCTTACATACGAATTTCACCAGTTCTGATCTGTAAATTCATATATTTATGTCTGTCTCTTGCTGTTTGTCAGATTTAAATTCAGATTTTGCTTTGCTAGGCCTTGCATTGCTAAAACATTTGCACCATGTCCCATTTATTTTCCCCTGATGTAATTAGCAATGAGAGACTGATATGATTAACACGGTATGATGGTTTTCAAATTAGTTTTTTTTTTTTTTTTTTTACTCTGTTTAAAGAATATCAGGTAATTTGCATTTGTCCATTCATTACCATAACATTGTAAAATTCAAATTCAACTAAATTATTTTTATTCAAATTAATATAACTCAAATTCACCAAAGTAGTCTTTTTTTCTACAATGTGTTATGCATTAGAATTTATCTTTGTCCCTGAACAGGAAACATTTAAAGTGATTAGTTAATTTGATTGCTGCATTCTTTTTTTTATTTTTTCTTATTTGTGTTTTCTAATTATTTATTTATAGTGAATAGTTTATTTAATTGCTAGTTTTTTTTTTTTTTTTACATAAGTTCGCATTTTAAATGTCAGTTTGTTATTTTTAGATTTTAGGGCCATTTTTTATTTATTTATTGCATTTTGGAGCCTTTAGTTGCATTTTAGTTCATGCTCAGTTTTTCTTTCATTGTTTGTTTGTTTGTTTGCATTTTCAAGCCTTCAGTTGCATTGTAGTTTAGGCTCAGTTAGGGCTAGAGTTATTTCTGTTGTTTTAGTTGAGGATGATAACATTGTCTCCGGTGGTGGTGTGTTTCTATGTCGTGTGCCTGACAGATTAGCGTGAACGCTGCTAAAACAGATGGTTCAGTCCCTCCTCACAATCAAGATTAGGATTACACACACACACACACACACACACACACACACACACACACACAATCAGTGTGTCTTAAAGACATGAAACACAGAAAACAATAGCAACAAGGCCTTATCTCCATCAAAACCAACCAATAACTACAACCTAGATTTCAGGCTGCAGTAATGTTTTGCTGGAGTCAATAGAAAACCAATTATATCCATTTATGCATTTATGCATGTGCATATGCGTACAGTGATTTTAGTGCATGTATGAAGTCACTTCTCAACAAGATTTATGTACTAAATAAATGCAGTTCTTTTGAGCTTTATATTTATCCAAGATTTATGAAAAATTAAGCATTTCACAGTTTCCACAAAAATATGAAGCGGCAACTGTTTTCAACATTGATGATAATCAGAAATGTTTCTTGATCAGCAAATCAGCATATTAGAACGATTTCTGAAGGATCATGTGACACTGAAGACTGGAGTAATGATGCTGAAAATTCAGCTTTGATCACAGGAATACATTACATTTTACAGTGTATTCAAATAGAAAACAGTTATTTGAAATTGTATCTATTTTATGATTTTTACTGTATTTTTTAATAAATAAATGCAGCCTTTAAAACAAAGGTCTAACCGACCCCCAAACATTAGGCCTAGTGTCTATATCTGAATATGGAGCTACTGTATTACTTGTATCTTTTAGACTCGGCTCCTGATTTCTTCATCCAGTCTTGTTCTACATACTGAAGAAGCCAAAGGTAAGAAGTCTGCCGTGGATTAAAGTATTTTTAGACCCAGACACTGTTTTAATTGTCAAACACCACCCGTTTTATCTTTCTTTGTCCGTCAAACACTGTATTTCAGGGTGCTGTTATGCACAATTTTTATTTTGCCCTAATATGCAACTCATCTGCAAACGCTTTGGCAGTACAAACATGTTTGTGATGCCAAGAAAACACATTAAAACTGAAATAGGATATAAGCTGCAAATGCTCTGGC
Organism: Sinocyclocheilus anshuiensis; assembly: GCF_001515605.1. Taxonomy (NCBI): domain Eukaryota; kingdom Metazoa; phylum Chordata; class Actinopteri; order Cypriniformes; family Cyprinidae; genus Sinocyclocheilus; species Sinocyclocheilus anshuiensis. The sequence continues at coordinate 1,417,252 of NW_015544180.1, forward strand.
GATACAAATGTACGATTAGTCAATGTGCCAATAACGCACATTAAACTGAATTGAGAGACAGACAGGGAAGGAGATTTGTGTCAGCTAATCCCTCACAGGTCTATCTGTACTGAGACACGGCTCACACTCCGTCTCAGTCCTTCACCGTCCCGCCGCCACCATGAGCTTCATCGCTGATGATGTGGAGATAGACCCGGTCACCCTCAACCTCATCATCCTGATCGCCAGCTATGTCATCCTCCTCCTCGTCTTCCTCATCTCCTGCATCCTCTATGACTGCCAGGGCAAGGATCCCACCAAGGAGTACGCTCCCGACCCCGTGCTCAATGTCAACCCCGCTCCCATCCGGCTGGTGGTCATGCAGAGTTCGCCCGCTAATGCCAGGTGGGACCAAAACAAGATGGTGACCACTTACGATCGTCCTGGTGCCGAGAAAAAGAGTACTTTGGTCTGACAGGCTGGAAGCAGACGGACTGATAACAGCTGCTCAACAGCACACGTTATCTTTTCTATCTACTGTACATACGGGTATCAGTCATTTTATAACTTGCATAAAACATATTTTTTTAACTCTTAATAACTTCTGTGCACGATTTAATCGTGTCAGGATTGGATTATCAGGAGCAACGGTGAGTAAACAACAACAAAACATCTATCTCACCTGTTTTTCTTGAACAGCTTTGAGATTCAGTGGAGAACAAAAAGAGGTTTGTTCTCGTTCTGGGACCAAAAGTCTCAGTATGAACCTAAACGATTCTTCCAGGAGTTAATGATTTGAACATTAAATTCATGCACTGTAATAATAAATCTGTGAAATTTTACGGTAAAGAAATCAGCAGCTTGCCAGAACTTTACCATTAACTATAGCAACATTTTAGGACAGTACTTAAATTTATGGTAAATACCGGTAAGTCTCACGCTGGGGATTGTGGGAATGTCAATTTAGGATTTTTCACTAATGATGGTTCGCATTTACTTCCAAATTCTGTACATTTAACAACATTGCACTGTAAAATTACTTAAAGCGTTCCCTCAGCAACTTTTACTAACGGTTTTTTTTTTTAAGTCAAGGACAAAACGTTCTTAAAATAATGTGTATGGAACATCCTACAGCATTGCACTGTAAAATTACTTAAAGCGTTCCCTCAGCAACTTTTACTAACGGTTTTTTTTTTAAGTCAAGGACAAAACGTTCTTAAAATAATGTGTATGGAACATCCTTATAACTTTATTAATATTTGACATACATTCTCATAATGTTGAGAGAAAACATTCTTAAACAACATTCTTGGAACGCCCCTATGATGTTATTTGTACTAAATGAATGTTCCAAGAAACGTTTTTGTAAGCTTTAAGTAACTTTATAATCATGACTAAAAAAACAGGTCATTTTAACATTCTTAAAATGTTACAAACAAAGTTCAAATAACGTTATACTTCGGGTAGAAATAACATTAGTAGGACATTTAAGAAACCTTTTAGTCCCTTTTAAATTTTAATCACAAACAAAAAATGCAAATGTAAACATTCTTAGAATATAAACAACGTTTAAATAATGTTATATTTCGGGTGAAAAGGTTAGTAGAACACTATAAGAAACATTTTGTAACATTTAAATAACATTCTAATCACGACAAAAAAAATGTATTACATTCTTAGAATTTTAAAAAGGTTCAAATAATGTTAGTAATTTTTAAATAAAGTTACACTCTAAAAAATGCTGGGTTGAATACAACCCAGTGCTGGGTAAAATAGGGACAAACCCAGCAATTGGGCTGTTTTGACCCAGCGGTTGGGCCAGCATTTTTTAGAGTGTAGTAGAACACTGTAAGAAACGTTTATGTAGCATTTAAAACTGGACATTTCAACCGCTTTAGAAACGTTAAAACAATGTCCCCACATTTTCATAACCTAAATTTGTTACCTGGGCCGTTAGTTAGGGAACTTATTAGCCAATTAGCAGGTGATCACTGTAGAGTCTTTTACATTACAATTACAAACATTTTTAGCGAACTATTGGCCGTTTCTGGAGAAACACCCGAGACAGAGCTGGCACTTAACTGTGATGTAACAGACAATGTCATTAAGTCTCCTGACCTATAAAATAGCAACTTCTGAGCAATTCAGAGTCTTTTTCTGAACATTTGATCCATGAATCAGTGAAATGGAGGTCAGGCGTTTCTGCGAAGTGTGCCAGTGATTGGTTTATGAACAATTATTTAAGACAACATCCTGCATCTACTCTGAGTTGACGGCTCACACACATTGATCTCATTGGTTTGTGGATTAGATTATCCATCAGCAAAACCACGGCTGAGGTTGTTTAGAGGTTAAACTGAAACTTTACATAAAACGCATCAATGTTTTTGTTTGGGTGTGTCGTGAGGGTTTGACTCGCTGTTTTGTCACAGAGGTCTTGACCCCATTAGCCGCTGAGCTTTTCGTCATGCTACTTCATACTTACTAGCTATTTTTACACTTTGGTTTCTCAGAGGGGAGACGCTTAAACAAATGCAGGACATATATTACAGGATTATATATTTATAAATGCCTTCCTCCAGAATGATTCTGAAAGATACATTTTAGATATGCAACTAATTTTGTTAATCATTTTGTCTGATTATTTGTTGGTGGAATGAAGCCACATTTTATGTTTTAAAATGAAAATCTATTTATTCTATCTTGTCCTACAAACAAAGTGAAGGCTATAAAATGAGTAAAAATTTCAATATATGCGAGACATTATATGCAAAAAAATATAATAAGCAATCATACAATTAATAAAATATTTAAATCATAACATAAAAAATATAATGGAATTATAACAAAATAAATCTTCCAGTATAAGAGACCCAACTAATTCATTAGTCAACTGCTGTCAGTATTGATTATTTATTGATTAGTAGCTGCAGCCATAATTAATTTACTTAATTTAATTAATGTTTTTTTTTCTCTCAGTAGTAACACTGTACTATTGAAAAGTTTGGTCAGAAACAAAGTGAAGGCTATAAAATGAGTAAAAATTTCATTATATGCAAAAAAATATAATAAGCAATAATACAATTAATAAAATATTTAAATCATAACATAAAAAATATAATGGAATTATAACAAAATAAATCTTCCAGTATAAGAGACCCAACTAATTCATTAGTCAACTGCTGTCAGTATTGATTATTTATTGATTAGTAGCTGCAGCCATAATTAATTTACTTAATTTAATTAATGTTTTTTTTTCTCTCAGTAGTAACACTGTACTATTGAAAAGTTTGGTCAGATTTATTTTTTAATAAATTGATACTTTTAATACATTAAAATATAATGTAACATGGTTTTCACAAAAATATGAAGCAGCAAATGTTTTCAACATTGATAATAATGAGCAAATCAGCATATTATAATATGTTTCTATAGAATGATTTCTGAAGGATCATGTGACACTGAAGACTGGAGTAATGATGCTGAAAATTCAGCTTTGATCACAGGAATAAATTACATTTGAACATATATTCACATAGAAAACACTTATTTGAAATTGTAATAATTTTTCACAATATTACTGTTTTTACTGTATTTTTGATCAAATAAATGCTGCCTTGGTGAGCAGAAGAGACTTCTTTCAAAAACGAAAAACATTTTTTTACTAACCCCAAACTTTTGAACAGTTGTATAACTAGTTAGGCTACTATTGGTGGAAATTATGGCTACCATGGGACATTTCTGTGTGTAGGCCCTAATGCATAATTTATACAAATAAAGCATTATAAAAATACTTGCCAGCTCACAGCGGTGTTGATTAGATAGGATAATTTAACACAATCATATCTGTAGAAGTTTATCGTTATCGTACCATCATTGACACAACATTGTTGTGTTTCCATGTTTTATGGGGACATTCCATAGGCGTAATGGTTTTTATACTGTACAAACTGTATATTCTATTGCCCTACACCAACCCTACCCCTAAACCTACCCCTCACAGGAAACTTTGTGCATTTTTACTTTCTCAAAAAAACTCATTCTGTATTTAACGTAAAGATAACAGAAGATAGCGCTGTGTCCCACTAACACATGTACGAAGATCCCTTACCCGTTCAAAACCAGACACATATACTTTCGGTTTCATTTCCATTATGACAATTACTCATCAAACTATTTTATGGGGCCTAGCAAAATACAAGCAAAGTTTTAGCATTAGCTCTGTTAGCTAGAAAAGCGTTTTGCTTGGTGTTATTTTTAATGCAAGGGAACAACATAACTGACGTCTCCACAGGGATAAACACATCTGGGACAGAAATAGGGCCAAGGGAGCACGTCTGATGTGGGCCGATCCTGAGAGGTTCTGTCAGTGCTGTCAGGAGACAGACAGAGAGGATTCTGGGAGGTCAGCGCTGTGTTTGGGGCTCCGGGTCGGGCAGTGTGTTTGTCCCGGCTCTCGGGGATATTATTTCAGCTTTCTCCTCTCAGGTGGCCCCTTTTATTATGTCCCCGTGGTTCCTATCTTACAGTCCATGAAAGAGTAATGAGAGATGTTTCCCTCAGAGAACACGCGCTGCGCAAAACTATCTGGGTGTAATTTCATTTTCTAGTCCCTCTGGAACTTTACCACAAGACAAGGTGAAAAATATTTTTAATTTGGGGACCTGGATCTATGGGTAGTCTTTTATAATGAGAACATTAGGTTAGGCTACGATACTGTTAGAGTATATATATATATATATATATATATATATTGTTCAGAGAACATTCAGAAGTAACTTTTTTTATAACTTAATGGGAGCATTAGCAAAACGTTCTTAGAACATATTTTTGTTGGCTCCGTATGTTAATGTTTATAGACAGGAACAGAAGATTTGACTGTAGAGAAATACGTCATGAAAGATTACAAGGAGGAAGAGAAGGATCAGCTTTCCTGTTAGTGTCTTAGTGTAATTCCCCCGGTTTATTTAGCTCTCTCTACTTCCTCTACACTGTAAAAAATGATTGTGATTTTAATAGTAAAAGACTGTAAAAATGCTACAGTAAAAACCTGTTAACTGGTTAACAGTAAGTTTCCATAATATGTTCGGTGAATAAATTTAATTACATTTAACGTAATTTACGTAATTAATGTAAAAATACTTTTTTTGGAAGTGAAAAAGAAATAGTCATTGTATAATTTACAGTGAAAAAACGTAAATTGACACTCCCAGAATTCCCTGCATGACACTTCATAGTTTTTTTTTACGGTGAAGTTCTGGCAACCACAGCTGCCGGTATTTTACCGTAAATGTCACTGATTTTTTTTTTACAGTGTAGCCACACTGGACTCATTGTAGCATCAAGAGTTTGCTGGTTTCTGAGAGCTGGGCTGTGTTGGTTTTGACCACCACGCAATGATTGCAATTTCCATAAACGCACATGGCTTCTAAGGGCCTCTGTCATTGTTTCTATGTGTGCATTACAGAAGAGGTTAAGCTGAAGAGGGCTGCCGTGGATTTATGTGGATACGGTTATCTTGCATTTGCCTAAGAGACTAAAGCACACATTATCCAATCGCTCTTACGTTTAGACATGCTTGGGTTGGTGTCATTTAAACTCATACTCTATCTTGTCCTCTATCTGTCCTGCAAATAAAAATCACAGGTTTTCAGGACTTATTTATTTATTTGCTCCAATTTTGCTTGCAATATTTTTTTATTGTTTGATGCATGTGGTTGCACTTCTCGGTTCTATTTTTCCGGTGCATTGTGGGATGTAACAGCACCACAGGAAAGAACCATTCTGAGGAAGTGTTTAAACGCAGACATATGGCCACTGTCAGAATTGAGTAAAAATCATTATAAGAACATTTTGCAAACATTCCCATTAAGTTCTGAAAATGTTATTTCAGAATGTTCTCAGAGTGTTCAAAACGTCTAATTTGTAAAAAAAAAAAAAAAAAATTTTTATGTTTTTCTTGGTTATGCAAATCTTAAGAAACATTCCAGTTTACTTTACTTTACTTATGTAAAAACATTTGAAAAAACCTTAAAAGAACATCCAACTAAAACGTTACAGAAAAAAGTACCATGAACGAAGTATTTGTGCTTAGGTTTTCAGAACATTATTCTTAGAACATATTTTTCTTAGAAGCCATATAATCAGATGACCTGGCAAATATTTAAAGTCTGAGGCAATTAGACCTACAGTCAGACAGGTAAATCTGTCTGTAGTGCAGTTAATAGATCTCGCTACTGTCGTCATGGTACTGAATGATTACCATATTAGGATTCAACATCAGTAGCCTACTCTAAGGAAACCTACGCTTTATGCTAGCACCAATGAAAAACTATTTGACAACTTCTTCGACACTGACTTCTTCTCAATTCAGTTAACAGCCTTACATAAATGTTCTGTGACATCTAATGCCATTGCTGCTGGTTTATGTAATGTTGCTTCTGGTCCCTGAGCCACGTCCTCTTCCTCCAAAAACAGTTTCACAATAATATTGGGCAAGTTTGCCTTCAGCATTAGTTGCAACACGTGTTCCGGGAATCGACACGTGTGTGTGTGTGTGTGTGTGTGTGTGTGTGTGTGTGTGTGTGTGTTTACACACAAAAAATCGT
>NW_015544180.1:1423872-1428780 GCF_001515605.1 Sinocyclocheilus anshuiensis
CGTGTGTGTGTGTGTGTGTGTGTGTGTGTGTGTGTGTGTGTGTGTGTGTTCATACACAAAATCGTTCAGAAGAACTGCCAGTCCGACGAGACAAATATTCCTACATCCCTGAGGGGAAATTCAGCTCAAAAACAGGAGCACAATTAGGCTACACATACAACACACATGCAATCAAACTGAGAGAAAAGCACTCATGGCAATTATGTCACTTTGATGATATCAGAAAAAAATATCAGATGCTATAGCATATAAAGTAAAGAGATCAGAGGACCGGCAGATGGAGTGCTATGGTATCACCTGGTAAAACCACATACTTTGGAAGTGGATGATTACTATTTCCATATACCATTGTATTTCAGTCATTCTTGAGAAGTGGGACAAAACAGGGTGCAAAATGGAAAAAATAAAACCTTGTACTCAGACAAATGAAACTACATTTATGTATCTTATGTGTACTAAGCTACTGAGCTATGCTTTGTCATTAAAAAACTACCTTGCTAGGATATATTAAGTGTTACTTTTGATAAAACAAGCTCTTTTTCATCATTAATAAACATTTTTATCCATTTTATTGCATATGAATGCTTGAACCATTCTCTGTGGACACACTGTTTTAGACGTAGTGAGAGGACATTAATAAACACAGATTTGGTATAATAATGAGAAAATTAAATTGAAGGTGATAATGGTGTTAAATACATTCTATTATTAATCCCTAGTGACATTTAAAATTGAAAATATTTTTATTTTTAAACCTAATAGCAGTTACCATTGCTGGACCTGTTTTGTCCCACGTCTCAAGAATGACTGATTTACATGCTAGCCTAAAGTATGCTACTTGATAGTATTGACTATTAAATGTGTCCTTGGCCACCGAAGCAGTCAATGATTACCACATGCAAATACCATGGTATTTACATGGTACTCCGAGGTATTTTAAAGATTGCACATGTCCAAACAGAACATTTGAGAAATAACGATAAGAAGTAAAGCTGGTTTGCTGTTCGCGTCATTAGGTTTAGGTTACAGTTACACTTAATAGTTATCGTTTTATATTTCAACTGAATGACAAAGGTAAAGCGTCATTTGTCCTTTTCAGTGTCACTTTTGAATAACAGGACACACTCAAACAGATATGGCAACTCTCGCGTCACCGTACGCCCCGCCCTCCATTGTTGTGTCAAACAAAGCCATGTCATTCTCGCCGATGATTGGTTGAGCGCAATGACCGACAGCGCTCCCATTGGCTGAAGGCCCCGTCAATCAAGGGTGCGGAAAAAAATTCTTAAAATGTACAACTCCGGCTTCCGAGTGGCACAGAAAGAGGGATAAAGGCAGAGAAAGAGAGAGGGATCGGACGCAAGATGGAATGATGTGACAAAACGGACTCTTACGGATGATTTAGGGTGTATCTGAGCAGTAATGGTGGCACAGACGCGTTTAGTTTCGACCGGGGATTGTTTTGTTTTTTGTGAATGGGGATTTCGTCGCAGGCCTCGGACATCTGATTAATTTTCATCATCTGATTGATTTAACACTGTGTTTTTATTTGTGAATTGGCGAGATGAAGAGGGTTAATAGTTTCCAGAGGTGAGTGCAGAGGCTAACGGGTCCGATTACCATGCATTGTCTTGTCTCTCTGTTATTGCTGGTGATATCTTTATTGTTAATTCATAGACTGTTTGTTCAGAAACCATGGCATGCATCATCTTGTAAACTATATCCAGCGATCAGATCATGCATCTTTATTGATTTTGTGCTATGTTGAGATCAGACCGTTCACTGACATACAGGCACATCCTGATGTGATGCATTTATTTCAATGCATGATCTTTATTAATGTATTCAGATCATGCATACATAGCAGAACATGTATTTTATTGACGCTATATTCTCTATTTAGAGATCTGACAGTGCAAATCAGTGCAATTCAAGCCAATAAGGGTTTTATTGATTTTCTATTTGGAGATCAAACCATGCATAATTTACAGATCACGTGTTTTATTGGCTATATATTGTATAATCACAGATCAGACCATGAACTTTGTTTTGGATGCTGGAATCAGACTATGCACTGAGATAAGTTCATCATGTGACCTGATTGTTACATTTCAGTGCATGGTCTGATCTCTTTTTATGCAATATATTTTAGATGCATGCTTTTAGATGCATGCTGTATTCATGGATCAAAACATAAATTAAGTTAAAAGCATGTCCTGTGGTCTGATCATGCCAGCAAAATGCTCCGTTTAGAGATCAGACGTTGCTTTGAAATCAGATGGTCTATGCAGTCTGATTGTGGTTTTCTGGTATGATATCTGCTCTCCAAACATCAGCGGTGTCAGAACTGGTCCGCATGGGTGTTGGGACGCAGGGAGCGGGGAATGCAGCATGCACATTGATGCATGTGTGTTTTTAATGAGCATGCACCACTGCATCACACACACCACCATGCTTGACATCATTGCTGCATCTTTGAGGAGTTTAGGACTCAAATAAAACAAACGAGGAAACACACCTGAGAAAAGCAGAACATCTGTATGAGTCACACTGCAGATCATGAGCTCACGTCCTCGGGCTGGTGTCCGTTTACTGATGGGGATCATCATCAGTGATAGAGAAAGATCTGGGAGAAAATGCCAAAGCGGCTCAGAATGAGTCACGGTGTTGTCTATGCTCACAAAAAGCATGACTTTGTATTTTACATTTATATTTTAGACTGATACAGAAGTATAAATGACTATTTTCTCTTAACAAGTGTTTAATTGAGTTTAATTTGATTTTTATTTTCATGTAGAAGTGTTGTAGTGTGTATTTTGGAAACATTTGAATGCATTTATGTTTGTCATGATGAAAACATTTTGATCTAAAGGCTTCTGCGCGAAATTTTATTTTATTTATTTTTTTGACAAATAGTTTAACATTCTTGGTCACTACATTATTTCTATCGTTTCATAATGGTGTTTAATATCAGTAATATAGTATTATAGTATTTATACATTTTTATTTTTGTATTTTCTGTTTTGAATTTAATTGTAGCTACAGTTTTAGTAATTTTGTTGTGTGCTTTTGTCTGTTTTATTATTATTATTATTATTTTTAAAATCTTTTATTATTATTTTATTGGCAACTAACCGGAATATTTACTGACAGTATAACTAATAACTAGCCTAACATTTTTAGATTTTGTTTTATTTATTTATTTTTTTTTTTTTCCAATGAACATGAATTAAAAAAATAATAATTGTAGTTAACGATAATAACATTGGTCCAAACATGTATCAAATGAGGTCAGTCTGGTTTGTTATTTGTGTTTCAGGTTTATGAACACCCGCGCGGCTGCAAACTGCCGTTACCAGCCCACGTGTTATGAGCACGCGGCCAACTGCTACACCCATGCGGTAACGAACATTCACTCTTTAAAGGGGTCATATGATGCAATTTCAATTTTTCCTTTCTCTTTGGAGTGTTACAAGCTCTTGGTGCATATTTCATTACACCAAATACACAAAATAATGTTCTTTTTAGCAGCATCATATGACCCCTTTAATGAACAGAATCAAAGAGATCCACCTGAATGCTCATTTGGAGTCATGAAAATGTTGCGTATTAAATGCTTATTTTTTCTCTTTAATCCTCTCTGTCTGTGTCTGTAGCTGCTGATTGTGCCGGCGTTCGTGGGAATGGCTCTGTTACACCGGCTGTCAGATGACCGCTGGGAGCGGATCACGGCCTGGGTCTACGGCATGGGTCTGATCGCTCTGTTCCTCGTCTCCACGGTCTTTCACATCATTTCCTGGAAAAAGAGCCACATGAGGTGTGTTTGCCATCGTACAGCATCACACAGAACCGTGGGAGTGACATTTAAATGCAAGACTGAATCATTAAATTATTGTTCCATGAGTGTCACTGCATTGCAGGAATAGGTCATACAAAAAATGAGCTTAAAATGTACTCACCCTCAGGCCATCCGAGATGTAGATGAGTTTGTTGAGAACAGATTTGGAGGAATGTAGCATCGCATCACTTGTTCAGCAATGGATGCTCTGCAGTGAATGGGTGCCGTCAGAATGAGAGACCAAACAGCTGATAACAACATCACAATAATCCACACCAGAACAGATTTGGAGGAATGCAGCATCGCATCACTTGTTCAGCAATGGATGCTCTGCATTGAATGGGTGCCGTCAGAATGAGAGTCCAAGCAGCTGATAAAAACATCACAATAATCCACAAGTAATCCACACCACTCCAGTCCATCAGTTAATGTCTTGTGAAGTGAAAACCTGTGTGTTTGTAAGAAACAAATCCATAATTGAGACATTTTTGACTTTAAACAGCTAAAGTCCATAATTCATAAACTTTCTCCAGTGGAATAAAAAATCGTCTCGTCTGAATCTGGAGAGAATTATGCACAGAACAAGCAAAAACAGTTCTAAACCGATAAGTGGGTGGAGTTTGATGTGAGAGGAAAACAGGGGATGGACTTTTTCACTGGAGGAGGCTTTATTATGATTATGAACTCGTATTTTGGCCAGAAGTCTTGTGAAGTGAAAACCTGTGTGTTTGTAAGAAACAAATCCATAAATGAGACACAGCTAAAGTCCATAATTCATAAACTTTCTCCAGTGGAATAAAAAATTGTCTCGTCTGAATCTGGAGAGAATTATGCACAGAATAAGCAAAAACAGTTCTAAACCGATAAGTGGGTGGAGTTTGATGTGAGAGGAAAACAGGAGATGGACTTTTTCACTGGAGGAGGCTTTATTATGATTATGAACTCGTATTTTGGCCAGAAGCGATGGTTTAAAGTTAACAACAATAATAACAAAAGACATTAACTGATGAACTGGAGTGGTGTGGATTATTGTGATGTTTTTATCAGCTGTTTGAACTCTCATTCTGACG
>NW_015544180.1:1429099-1432872 GCF_001515605.1 Sinocyclocheilus anshuiensis
GTTTGAACTCTCATTCTGACGGCACCCATTCACTGCAGAGGATCTCTGAGCAAATTATGTAATGCTACATTTCTACAAATCTGTTCTGATAAAGAAACAAACTCATCTACATCTTTGGATGGCCTGACGTAAATTTTCTTTTTTGGGGGTTTACTATTCCTTTAACTAGTCGTGCATTTCAGTTCTCATGACATTGAAAACCATTTTGTTTTTCTTTATTAAGGTTTGTATTCTTTTATACGTCGTTATGCATATTCATGAACCACTACAAAGAGAGCTTCCTTCATGGTTGACTCTAGAAATGTTCTATTGATCAACTGTAATATTCATAAAAATATGACATTTCTGTGCATATGGTGGACGAACTCTAGTGTGACCACACTTTACATGAATACTGTCTCTGTGTTTTCAGGACCATGGAGCACTGCTTCCACATGTGTGATAGAGTCGTCATATACTTCTTTATCGCTGCCTCTTACACACCATGGTACGTCTCTGTATACATTTCTGTCTTATTCAAATCACTTCAGAGAATTCAAAAATTAAATGCATATTTTATATTTATATTTAAATTTCCTTGTCTTTTTGGACACCATAATACCATGTTTGGGATCAGTAAGATTTTAGAAAGTGTCTTCTGTTCACCAAGGCTGCATTTATTTGATCAAAAATACAGTAAAAACAGTAAAATTGTGAAATATTATTACAATTTAAAATAATTTATTTCTATGTGAATATAGTGTAAAATGTAATTTATTCCTGTGAAGCAAAGCTGAATTTTCAGCAACATTACTCCAGTCTTCCTCTTTCATAACATTATAAATGTCTTTACTGTCACTTTTGATCAATTTAATGCGTCCTTGCTGAATAAAAGTATCAAACTCTTTCAAGAAATATTTGATACCGTGAATAAGGTGTACGGTAAGCATTCAGTACTGTGGTATTATCCCATAGCTCTGTACTTTTTCTAATGTTAAATATGCCATATAGTCTTCACTTCTGTGTAATATATAAGCTTCAGGATCCACAAGCGATGCATTTCCTCATTTAATTTTTAACAGTATCTCCTATCTAACAATCTTACACCTTTCTAAAGATAGAGAAATAATGGAGAATAAAAATGTATTGAATAACATAGATAAATGTAAATCCACTCTGAACAGATGGTTACAGAGGGATCTTACAATCTTTGGAAGGGTTCTTTTGTCTAAAATGGATAGTTTGTCCAGACTTATCTACCCAGCCTTCTCCTTGCCCATATCGACAAGAATGATCAAATTAATAAATAAGGTGACTTTTAAATTTATCTGGAGAAATAAATGTCACTACATAAGAAAGGAAGATATAATTAAAAAATATGAAGATGGTGGTGTGAATGCGATCGATTTTGATGTTATGAATGGTGTTCTGAAATTGAAATGGTTAAAATCCTTCATTCAAAATAGCAGTTCTTTTTGGTTTATTGTCCCCAGTGCAATTTTTAACAAACTTTTTCTACGTTGTGATTTTGAGTGTACCTCGTTACCAGTTAAACTTTCAGCTTTCCATCAGCAAGTGTTGCTCTATTGGAAATTATTGTTCAAACATAACTTCACACCTCACAACACTCCAGTTTGGAATAATAGATATATAAAGATTGGCAGAAAGTCAGTATATTCTGAGGAATGGAAATCCAAAGGAATTTGGGCGATTGCCCATTTCTTGGATGATAATGGAAATGTGTTACTGTATAGAGAATTCTGTGAAAAATTCCAACTGCAGTGTTCTGTTAATACTTATAATAGAATAATTAGAGCCATTCCAATTGCTATAAGATTAATAGTTAAAGAAGACATTTTGTACTCCAAAGGCTCCCCAGAACTGAGACAGTTCTCCTTAGAAGGTTATGATTTTTGTGATTAAAAAATGTACAAATGGAGTCATTAGAGATTTTATTTTACAGGCTTATTGTCCTAACCCTATTAGAAGGGAATACATGCTCAAAGATTTTGATATTATGGAAAAAAAAAATTAGGAAAAGCTATATATCTCTTCCTCTTCCTCCTAAAGTTAAGGAGGTGAACTTCAAAATTTTAAATGAGATTTATCCTACCAATGAATTTTTAAGACTGAAATTTAATTTGGATGTGAATAATTGTGTTTTTTGTGAAACGAATATTGAAAATCTAGAGCATGTTTTCTTTTGTTGTGATTTGGTGCAACTTTTTTGGAGAGATGTACAGAACTGGCTACAGTCTAGAGAGGTTGAACTTACAATGAAGTTAATTAGGTTTGGTATTTGTCTGGAAAACAAAGAGTTGGATTTTGTTATTAATTTCTTGCTTTGTCTTGGAAAGTCTTTCCAACATTTCCATAAAATGAAAGCAAAATACACAAATAATATTTAGACTGTTTCTGATCAAATAAAGCTGTAATTGATGCCATAAAATCATGAGTATGTTTTGATTTAAAAGGTCGGAAGCTTACATGAACAAAACAACAACAAAAAAAACACAAACATGACACTTAAATAAAGTGTGAAAAAGTGAAGTGACATGTGGCCAAGTATGGTGACCCATACTCGGAATTAGTGCTCTGCATTTATCGCATCCTAAGTGCACACACACACAGCAGTGAACACACACACACACACACACCGTGAACACACACCCGGAGCAGTGGGCAGCCATTTTTGCTGCGGTGCCCGGGGAGCAGTTGTGGGTTCGGTGCCTTGCTCAAGGGCACCTCAGTCGTGGTATTGAAGGTGGGAGAGAGCGCTGTCACTCCCCCCACCTACAATCCCTGCCGGTACGAGACTCGAACCCACAACCTTTGGGTTACGAGTCTGACTCTCTAACCATTAGGCCATGACTTCCCCTTCTAAATAATTTTATATATGTTAATATGTTATATTTTTTAAACAAATTATGAGCTCTAAAAGATTTTTTACTTTAGACCATTTACAAATGTTAAATCATAAAATAAAATGTCATGGTTCCCACTGCATCTTTCTGAAAAAAATGCAGTGATTAATATATAGTTTATTTATAGTTATTTTCAAATCTTCAATGTACTGTCATTATAAAATAACTTTATTATTGTTTATTTAATTCTAACAAATAAGTTCTTGTTAAAAACTAACCAAAATTAAAAATAATTATATATCGGCATCGGCTATTGGCCAAAATGAGTTGAAAATTAATGGCATATCGGATATCGGCAAAAATCCAATATCGTGCATCCCTATTTATTTCCATTGAAGTGTTTTATTATATTGCTGATTGATAAAACGGGCCACTTGAGATTTGCTATATAGCTCACCATGCCTCTGAATGATTTAACATTGACATTTACCACAGTATTTACATGCATTCAAAGAATGCCATGGTTTGTGTCCGACACTTCATGAAGATCAGACTTTTTACATGCTGTGCAATGATAATGAATCAGACGTGGCTGGTTTCGTCATGCTGATGGTTGTTGGATCGATCAGGGTGTGTGTGTGTGTGTTACGGTGACACACATTCCTGCGTGATGAGCACTAATGAAGGTGTGTTTTTCCCGCAGGCTCAACCTCCGGGAGCTCGGGCCTCTCGCCGCTCACATGCGCTGGTTTGTGTGGCTGATGGCGGCAGCCGGGACCATCTATGTGTTTAACTACCACGAAAAGTACGTTTGACTTCAACTTAATGTCTTATACTGTATCTGATATCCCTTGACAACATACCTTAATTATGCAAAATTGATAATTAAATGGTTAGTTCACCCAAAAATGAAAATTAGGCTGCGTTTTA
>NW_015544180.1:1443181-1446270 GCF_001515605.1 Sinocyclocheilus anshuiensis
AAAACACAGCCTAATTTTCATTTTTGGGTGAACTAACCCTTTAACACATGCAATGTGTTTATTTTGTTGAATGTACAACTAGGCTGCTTTTGATTACTGGTGAAGTAACCGCAATTATGTTGAATTTGAAAGTCTCAGTCACGTACAGTACAGCCACCCAAGAGAGGACACGTGCATTTAAATACATCAAATATTAAAATTATCATTTGTATTATTTGTTATTATTAATAAAATTATAAATTATTAATTGGTTATTTTTTATAAAATGATTATTATTATTAATATACAGAATATTAAAGTATTTTTTTTTTTAAATGATTAAAAGTGTTATGTGCAACACCTTAATTATGGGCAAGACTGATAATCAACATGCACAAAGTGTTTAATTATTTTTTTGTTGAATGTACAACTAGGCCACTTGTGATTTATTTAAGGTAAGCACAATTATTTTGCATTGAAAAGTCCAAATCAAGTACAAGTGTTTTGTGTGTTTGTGCAGGTATAAGTTAGTGGAGCTGGCGTTTTATTTGACCATGGGCTTCTTTCCTGCGCTGGTGGTGACATCAATGGTGAGTCTGTGAGCTCATTTCCTGTTGAGCAGACCCCTAATTAACCTGCCGATTTAAAGCTCATGTAGGAGGAGTCACTGCAGGGGATGTAAATATCAAAATTATAATGCATTGAACATCAACAAACGGCTGAAAATGACCTAATTACTAACCTTCGGAAGTGATGCTGTATAATGGATGTGAAGAAAACTAAATGTTTAGTCACCGTGATGTTTTATTGTGAAGCGAGAATGTTCCCTTGAACGTTTTTCCCCCTGAATGAAATCTGATCACCTTCACCTTTGACACAGTTTTTGAGTCCTCGGGCTGTACGTGTTAACCTGTCACACCTGAAATATTCATTATCACTGAGAGTGAGACGATCTGTCAGCTGTTGCTACGTAACCAACTCACGCTTGATCTGGGATTTTCACAATTCAGAATCGGACACAACAGAGTTTGGAGACTTTGAGTCACATCAGGTGTTTCCTGTAACTGATACTCCTGATTAGAATTGATTAAAACCTTTGTTGCTACGAAGCCAATTACATGTGAATCTCAAAACACACACACACACAAAAACATATTTTTTTAAAAGGAACATTAATATTTCATGAATTGAGATAATATAAAACTTGTTAATTTTTGTAGTTTTATATATAGTTTTTTAAAAAGTTTTTTTTAGAGTTTTTTTCTCAAATGTATAATTTTTGTAGTGTAATAAGTATATTAATGTAATGCTTTTTTCTTTCATGTAATCCTAGTCCTTTTTACTAATTACTGTAGAAATTTACTGTAATATTATTTTTAATTGTTCTAAATTTTCAATGTAGAAAAAAAATAAAAAAATATTTTTAGGATTAGATTTCATAGGTTGTTATAATTTAAAACTGGTCAAATATATTTTTGTAGTGTAATAACTACATTAATTGAAAACAATGTAACACAAAATCTTAATTGTCCTAAAATGCACTTGATTTTCATAACAACTTTTATTTTTCTTTTGACTTTGGGGTAAAATATAATCCAGACATGGTTTGACGGGTTTTGTGAGATTCACTCTTACAAATAAAATACATAGTAAATACAGCACCTGTGTACAGTATGCATTATACAATACAATTAAGACTTGGGTTCAGTTTAGTAAGCAAACAGGAGTGCTTTTAGTTCAATAGTGTTTGAATTTCAAACACAACCTTTGCTTTGGGTTCATATTAGAGGTCGACCGATGTATCTGTTTTGCTGATTAATCGGCACCGATAGTTTTTTGCTGGAACTATCGGTTATCGGCAAAAATCCATGCCGATAGTTTTCCGGGTTGCGTCCGTTGCTGGAACGGCTGAGAAGGGTCTGCTGTCATTATACAGTACAAGAGCGGCTTCTAGTGGTTGAAATCACTGACAGCACGTGCTATTTGTTTAGACACGTGATACTGCATGCTGAACAGAGGGGAAATTTCAGACGCGGATTAAATTGCAGCCGACAGAAAATCCTGCCGCGCCACAGAGCGCCATTCACATAGTTTTCCATTAAATTACATTATATTTGTCCCTAATTGTTGTTAATGCTTCATTTATAGAGCTATAATATAGATCACGCTTTCTCTTTCCATTTGCTCCGTTTTTTAAACACCGAACTTCAAACTCATCTATGCCTCATTGTTCGTTCATTCTTGAAGTAAACTTGTGTCCGTTTGGTGATTAAATAAACTGTTTTAGACCACTGCTCGAGTTGAACGCGACGCGTCCGGAGTGTGTGTGACACCGGTGAGTTCTCCTAGACTCAGCGCTGCGCTTTTATTTTGATTAGATAATCAAGTTTTCAAGCATAGAAGCAGTTAAAGTGTGAGAGTATACATACAATATCCATATGTATATAATTTTAATGCTATGGCCTTTGTGTATATATTTAAAGATGTGCATCTTTAAGCATGACTGTTGAAATGAAATGGTAACACTTTAAAATAAGAGTCCATTTGTAACATTAAGATTAATGAAAGCTGTGTAATGAAAGTATTGTTCCTTGTTAGAGTGTGTTAATTTCAAAATTTTTATTACTACTACTACTACTACTACTACTAGTATGGTTCAGTACTGTTTTTTTTTTGTTAATAAAGCATTATTTTAGTTTTTGTTCCGTATCCATTTTAAAAACAATCGGTTAATTAATCGGTATCGGCCAGTGTGGTCCAACCTAGCTATCGGTATCGGCAAAATCCACTATCGGTCGACCTCTAGTTCATATGCTGTTAGAGTCAAAGACAGCAGCAGAACTGTGTTCATTACATACAAAAAAACAGCACGTGTCCCATGTCACAGACACTGAGGCCACCTTGTGGTTGGGAGCAGTAGTTACACTTGCTTGAAAAAAATGTAGGGGCACCAAATAAAACTCCCTGCATTCAAAGCTCAACTTTTCCATTGGCTTTTGGATTATTGCAGAAAATAAGCTCTGTGACTAACAAAAGGTTACGATTCTTAAACATTTTCTTTTTCCATTATGGTGATCTTCACAACTTTTTTTTTTTTTTTTTTTTTATTT
>NW_015544180.1:1446319-1450534 GCF_001515605.1 Sinocyclocheilus anshuiensis
ATGGGGATCTTTCCAACTTTTTTTTTTTTTTTTTTTTAATTTTGAAGCCTAAGTGCAATCAGCAGAAGTAAAAAGTTAAACGTAGGCCGCGGACTGCACCATTGTCACATGACTTGAACGTCACCATCGTTAAGCGTCCAACAGCTTTTAATCTTTATTTTAAAACATTTTCTTAAAGGTTTGAGTTAGGGTGGTTTGCTAGAGCATGATTAAAAACACAGCAAGGCTGTAAAAGTGGACTAGTGAGTAGAGGAGTTTATCTGTTCAGGCTGTTGATGTTTAATGTTCTCAACAGCCTCTGTAGTCCCATTTAGCCTCTTGTTAGTGACCACCTTTTTCAAGACAAGTAAAAGCTTTAGAATGAAATCACAAGGGCATATTACTGATGTATTTTGATGTTTTAAAATAAAGCCTGACAATATCTTGAACTTAACCCGAACTTAACCCGTGTTAACCATGGACCTTATTTCAGGCATTAAATCAAAAACCCCTTCAAAAAAATAAATTGAAGTGCTAAAATGTGAACTTGTTTCAGGGTTTTCTACAAACATACTTAATTCTCTGTACTCTCTAAAACACTCTACATGCAACACCATCAAGATATTGTTAATTTACCTTTTACACATCTGCAGTATAAATATAGTTGGCTACACTCTTAAAAATAAAGGTTCTTTATAGGCATCTATGGTTCCATATAGAACCTTTAAACTCTATGGAATCTTCCCATTAATCAAAAGATTCTTTGTTGAATGAAAAATGTTCTTGGAAACCTTTTTTAAGAGTGTGGGACTTTACAAAAACAAGGGCAAAAAAGGGGTAAAAGCTTTACAAAAACAAGGGCATATTACTGATGTTTTTGTTGTAGAATAAAACATGAAAATATATTGAATTTATCCTGAACTTAACCTTGAATTTGGCATCTATGGTTCCATGAAGAACCTTTAACAATCTTTCCATTGCACAAAAGCTTCTTTATAGTGGAAAGATGTTTTAAAATGTTTTTCACCCTAAGAAAAATGGTTCTATTAAGAACTGATCACTGAAAGGTTCTTTGGGGAGTCAAAAATGGTTCTTCTATGGCAGCAATGTTCCCTTTTGGAACCTTTATAGATTTTTGCCTGGTTGTCAATATGTCAAATGTGTAAAAACACAACATTTATTCAGTGATTTTCATGTCAGTAAGTCGTTCTTGTTTTGATCAGAGTAACACAGATGGGCTGTACGAGCTGGCGTTCGGAGGCTTGGTCTACTGCCTGGGCGTCGTCTTCTTCAAATCGGATGGCATGATTCCGTTCGCTCATGCCATCTGGCACATATTCGTTGCTCTTGCTGCCGCCATCCACTACTACGCCATCTATGAGTACCTGTACAGCAGTCCCTCGCTGGAGGACATCAGGGATGTTTGAGCGCCACGCCTGCCTCCTCTTCCTCTTTCCTCCTCCATCACCATAACATCTCAACCGGATGCTCCAAACACCCACAGTTTAACAGTACGACCATGCAATGTTTACGGTTTTCTAACCAACTGGAATCAGTGAAGTGTGTGTGTGTGTGTGTGTCGCAGTCCTGAATGCACATTTGCCACAGTTGCACCAAGACGGCAATGTTTGTGTGTTTTCCCCATTTTCATTAGTATTATGTAAATATATTCCACTGGAAGCAGATGAATTGTGATTCTTTTTGATATTTAATGATTTTTCACACACACACACACACACACACACACACACACACACACACTCACACTCAGTATTATGTAAATATATTCCACTGGAAGCAGATGAATTGTGATTCTTTTTGATATTTAATGATTTTTCACACACACACACACACACACACACACACACACACACACACACTCACTCAGTAGCCGTTTCATATCATCTGTAGTGAATTACTTTTCTTTACTCGTGCGACTTTCTGTATCAAATCTATATTTTTGCATCTCAACTCACTGGGTTTTTACCTCGTACGTGCGGCTAGTTGTTTTCTACGAAGCGCTGGTGGTTTTCTACACTGCTGGCATCTCCTTCCCCCGTGTTTCTGCTCTTTCAGCATTTTTCTATGCGGCACTTTTCTAACAGGAAGAACCACTTCTCTTTGATACTCCATTTGGATCGAAACGATGTTGACCGCTTCTCTGCACAACCAGGATTATGATGCTTTAGGATGTTTTTTCTCAACACCTGAACCACCTTAAAGACACACTTTGTGTCTCAATTTCAGCACAATATTCGATGGATTTTTGATTAAGAAGCGTTAAACAAGGACACTAGAATTATGAAGAATCTGACAAAAACAGGTCATATTTCATTCCAAAATCTTTGGAGATTTGCAGTAAATTTGAAATTGCATTGTACTAGGAAAAAACTAAAGCATACTATATTTTATAATATATAATTTACATATAAATGTAAATTTGTTTTTAATATATATATATATATATATATATATATATATATATATACAGTTGAACATGGAGGATAATGTTTAATTGTCATAAATGTCACAATGCAAAAAGTGCTTCTTTTTTTTTTTTAAAGCAAACTTACAAAAATAATCTGTTTTTTGTTTTCCATTTTGATTTGAAGTGAAATATGACTAAAATGTTCGTTACAGATTCATGAGATTCACTTGGATATCGACAGTGTAATATGGGCTAGCAAAACATTTCTGAACTAATGTTCTTTTTCTGCCATGATATCTCCTGCTGAACAAAACGCTCATCGTCCCGTCATGCACACCACTGCCTGTATGCACCAGGATCATCTTTGATCATTCCAAGGACCTTCACTGGTTTCTGTTGCACTTCTGTGGGAGACGCTGTGACACTGTGAATGCGTTGGGCTTTGATCGCAGTTTGACTTTGCAGTTCTGGTGAAGCACAGATCTGATGGGATTCAGGAATCTCGTGTATTGAAGTGTTTTCGCTCCAAGGCTGAAACTTTTTGGTTTTGTAATAATTTCACTGTGGTCAATAAACATGCTTTTTTCTCTTCTCACATTGTGTTTGAATATCCGTTACTTTCTCATCCTCTAATTACAGACTTGGAAAAAGAAAGTTAGGATATTAAGCAAGTTTTCTACACATTTTTTTTGCAGGTGAATTATGAAACGTCCTGGTTTTTGTGATTCCGTCACGCCAGGAACGCAGGGTTTCGTTATGATTTTGGGATGTTTGATGAGATATGTTTGGACTGCATGAACCGAGTCGTTTCGATCAGCTCTTGTACTCTGGGACAGACTTTGTAAAATCTCATTTTGGCACATAATTCTGCACTGGCCTTCTGGAAATCCAACTACGAAACCTCTTCTAACGCTTCTGATGTTCTCATCACACATCATTCTGGTACTGATGTTAATATAAAGACTAAATGTGTCCAACACCGAACGAGTTTCTAAAGTGTTAATAAACGCAAGCAGTAACTCTCATGCTTGTGCGTTTGTTCATTTCATCTTGTGGCTCAGTCCATGTTTCACACACGGCACAATGAAGAATTTAAGACGGTTAATGCTATTCTGTTATTCTTCCAAACACTGAAAAAAATAAATAAATTGGTGTAGGGTTTACGTTTATATAATTTCCACTCAACACTTTACAATCCGATCTCATTTGTTAACATTAGATAAAATTAACTAAGAATTAATAGTTCTATAGCATTTATTAATCTTAATGTTTATTACCAATATG
Source organism: Sinocyclocheilus anshuiensis (assembly GCF_001515605.1). Lineage (NCBI taxonomy): Eukaryota > Metazoa > Chordata > Actinopteri > Cypriniformes > Cyprinidae > Sinocyclocheilus > Sinocyclocheilus anshuiensis. The sequence continues at coordinate 1,450,011 of NW_015544180.1, forward strand.
TTAATAACATGCTATAGTTAATATTAATGCACTGGAAACTTAAATTGACAAAGAAAAAAAATATTTTTATTAACTAGCAAGAAGATTAATAATTGCTTTAAAAATATGTATTGTTACTTCATGTTAATGCATATTAATGTTATGAAATGAGTTTGTGAAGTTACTGCAACTGCTTATTTTGAACAGAAATTAGCTTAGAAATTTACCATTTAAAAACAAGATACATTAGCAAAGTAATCTAAATACAAAAAGTACAAATATATTATAAAGTAGAAATATATTTAGGATTTTTTTGTTTTATATTTTTATAAGAATATTTTTAAAAGCATATTACATTTTATTGCTATATTGTATTTTGTTTCATTATTACAGTATTAATAATGTGTAATAATTTATATACTGAAATAATGTTTGTGAATGATTCATCAGTGCATGTTATTCCTATAAGAAAAAAAGGTTTTGTATTTTAATCAAAACATGATAACATGCTCCACCTAACTTTAATCGCAAATCCTTCAAATGGT
>NW_015544180.1:1450820-1459451 GCF_001515605.1 Sinocyclocheilus anshuiensis
AAAGCATGGAACAAATGACAGTTTTAATGCCAATAATTTAGACAAACCAATAGTTAAGACAAAAGCAGAGATGTTGAGAGAAAACTGAAGACTTTATTGGACACAATGTACAGAGCGATAAGGAGTCAAAAGGTGGCAGCAGAGAGCAAAGGTTCAGGTTTCTGCTTCCATTTACGAGACACACAAGATCAAACCTCCAGCTTTGAGTCTCTCTCATAGACTGTCCGTCTGCAGGTGTTGCCTTCAATACGGTGGTTCCCGTCTTTTCAAGACGAGCCGTCTGAATTCTGGCTTTGTGAATGTGTCGAGTAAAGCGTGGGATTTTGGGGTGAGTCTGATTGGAGCGGCGCCTGGGAGCCCTTTCCGTGCAGGTCCGATCCAGTGCAAATAATTTAAGCTTTAAAGGAGTTCACTTTCAGAATGAAAATTCTGTGATCATTTACTCACCCTCCACTTGTTCCAGTCCTGTATGAGTTTCTTTCTTCTGTTGAACACAAAAGAAGATATTTTGGAAAAATGTTGGAACAGTTAATGAGCACCATTGACTTCCATAGTATTTTTTTTTCCTACTATGATAGTCAGTGGTGCAAACCAACTGTTTGGATACCAACATTCTTCAAAATATCTTCATTTTTGTTCAACAGTCAACAAATGATGGCAGAATTTTCATTCTGGAAGTGAACTACTCCTTTAAAATGTGTATGGAATCATCTGTGGTAATTCAAGGCACTGGACTAAACAGGTTCAGTATATGGTTATAGGTTACTTTCAGGACTAAGGTAGTGAATTTTACCCAAAGAGAGACGCCAACCTGTTTCCCACAATCTCACTGCTGTGTCCTTCCCTGGAAAATAGGGAGTACTGCAAATATGAGTTTATGAGATTATGGATATGGCCATTAGAATTACATCTAATGAATATAAGATGATCTGTCTATTGCCAAACAGTCTAAGTTGTTTCTGGTCTAATGCTGCCTTTCACGTGCTATCGAAAATTTCCTGCTTTCCATTTCTGAAGTTCGTTAATAACGCACATCACGTTCAACTGCTTTGTTTTAAATAAATAAAAATAAATAGCATTCTCATTTAAGGAAAAATGTACTGAATATCAATTAATCAATGACCAACGGATTTTGAATAAAATATAACGTCCCGTTCGTTTACAACCATATATTTCTATGGTATAGCTATGTATACGTCTGCAAGATGTCTGTTAAAGATCTCTTCATCTGGAAAGCATCTGCTGTGTACAAACATCTGATAAACATCTTTAAGATATCAGTTTTGCACACATTCTGAATCTGCCCTCAAAATTATTGCAGTTTCCCAGTCATAGGCCTACAACTTGAGCAGCAGTTCATGTCCATTTTGTGCATATTCATTTTGATAGCATGTGAAGGAAGCATAAATGGTGGCCTAGGACTAAAACCTACACTGTAAAAAAAATTACCGTGAATTTAACGGTAAAAGACTGTAAAAATGCTACAGTAAAAACCTGTTAAATTGTTATCGGTAAATTCCCCAACTATACACGGTGAAAAACTGTATTGGACATTACATGTAATCTTACGGTAGTGTACCATTTTTGGAAGTGAAAAAGACTGTAATTTACAGTGAATAACCGTAAATTGACATTCCCAGAATTCCCTGCGTTACATTTCAAATTTGATGATTTTTTGTTGAAATAACTGTTTCTTCTTAGTTGTTTCTTATCAGTTTTGTATATTAGGGTTGTATGTTACACCTAATGTTGTTAAATGAATGTTTATTGCATTATTTCAGTTTCATATGTGTTACCATGATGGTGTTTAGTGTTTGTGTGAATGACACTGTGCACCTTCTATCAGGGATGCGGGAAGTAGGGGTGCTGAGGGAGCTGCAGCACCCCCTGTTTTCACATGGTTGCAAATGCAACGCCAGGTTTGTTCATTTAAATTTATTTAGTTTTAGCATTTAATAATTTATCTGTAATGATCTCTGAAATGTAAATTGTACGTGGGCTATAATAAACCCATGTTTATCTTTATAAACATGATTAATTTTACTTGATGTTTTCTATATGTGATGATTAGCCTAATCCTCATGAACACGTGACGCTAGCGCCCCCGCCTTCTATATATGTTATTATTTAAAAGCTGCTTGTGATGGGCTTTGGTTCATCATGTGACTTTCTCATCACCACCTGCATTTGGTGGTTATCAGTGTATTACAAAGGTACAAAACAGATTTCAGTGCTTCAATAGGTTGGAATATTAACATTATATCAGTTAATGAAATTACGGTATTTAACTGTAAATTTAAGTTAAAACCGTAAAACCTAAAATGTTGCTACCATATTTTTTTACGGTAAAATTCCGGCAAGCACAGCTTTTTACAGATTTTTTTTTTACAGTGTATTTAAACTATAATAATTTTTCCACCTAGCAAGGAGAGGAACACATCGCTGAAACGCTGAGAACTGGGCTGGGTCTTCCTCACGCCCTCAAGGAGGCATTTTTGGGGGTCATTATTCACGAGAAGCGGTTTGGCTTAATCCTGGATTTATTTCAATTTTGTACAGATAGAAACAGTCTACACAGGGCTTTATACACGCGTCTCACATCTGCATTTAGACCACAAACAGACATGAGGGACAATCAAGGGAAATTAAAAGAAACAATAAAAATCAGCATCATCTCTGCCCCATCAATCCTCAATAATACAAATCTGTGCACATCTCAACTGGGACAGTCGAGGACTTTTATGGTCAACAATGAGGTCACCAGCGCATCAAACGCAACTTCTGACCTGAGATCTGCCATCCCGGCTTTAAACCCTGCAACTTTTAATAGAATAAACAGACGAAAAAAAACTGATCTCAGATCAGAAAAACTTTTTCAGGACCTTACGAGACCAACCCAGTGACTCCATTGACAACAAGACTTTTTTTTAACATTCAACCAAGCAAAAGCTCTCAGAGCTGCCGCACTAAACATTCAATATCAACACTCTGCTGTGAAAAAGACTCAATTATATAGACTAAAAAAGCATAGCCTTTAGATTTCCATTCAAAGAACCAATAGCAATACTGTAAAACGCTCTGCAATGAAACTCATTACACAGCATCGAGAGTGTGAGTTAGATTGAGGAATTGCAGCTCCTTCCTATAGGGAAAAAACCACTGATGTACAGAACACAGCAATATATATATTTAATCTTTATTATGAGTTATGGTTTGAGGTCCGGCTGCTAGCGTTTCCTGAGACAGAATACTAAAGGCTATTCGAATACAAGGGTGCAGAAGGTTTTTAATGCCCAAAATAGAGGACATGATGGTGGGTTTCCATTTACTCCCCGTTTTATGCTTCATAATATATCAAAACACTATGTCACTTAGCTCTTTATAATAGATATATATGTATGCTATCATATATTTATCTTGCACTACTCTGGATTTGTTGTGCCTTGAAAATATTCAGACAGTATTATATAGGAAAAATACTGTACAAAAAGCAAATTATATAATAGATTTCATATATATATATATATATATAAAAACATTAAAACTCTGTTTTATCAATATATCTGTGTTCTGTATCTTTTGGTCTGCACTAAACAAACTGATTGGGTTTCAACCACAGTATTTGAGACAACACCGTCCTGCTCAACGAACGCCTCAAAACCTCTTAAAACACATTCATTACAGTCATACAGATGACAGACACGCCAAGCTACAAAACAAAAAGAAAGAAAACAAATCACTACAAATATCTGTTTGTACTGACTTAAAAACAAATGAAAATTCTAAAACATGCTATGGGTGTATATATAATAAAACTAAAAAAAGAGGATAGAATAATCATCTATCCTAAAAAAAAGAAAAGAAAAAAAACCATTTACAATTAGCTTTAGGCTGCAACTCTATAACAATAATCATGCTGAAATATCCAATAAAACATAAACGATCAGGAAAAATTACTATACAGCCATAACAGTAAGAACAGCTATAACAATAGTAGTAATTAACAGCTGAATATTTTTTGAAAAAAAAAAAAAATCTAAAAAAAAGAGAGAAAGAAAAAAAGTCCATAAATATATCAGGCAGATTATAGTGTAGGTAGAAACATTGCACCAGATCAGATTGTGAAACACGCATTAGTGCAGCGAGTTAGAGCGAGAGGGAGAGACAGACAAATATGGATTCAGCATTTTTGGAGGGAAAGTTTCCGCACTACAGCAGAAATGATGGTGCTATGAAACTTTAGCTTACATTTCATGTGTTTTGCCCACTGAGGAGATTCAGTCTTATTGCTCTATGGACAATGCAGGAAAGACGCAAAAAACTACACTGGTGTTGGCTTAAAAGTAATGATGAAATAAAACAGACAAAGCACACAGAATAGGAAAAGAACAAAACAAACATCGTGTTCTGACGCTAACTAGCGTTATACACACTTCACAGAACGAAAGGTGTCGGTGCATTACAGCTATTCAACTAAAATACATTAATATACACAATAAGAAGCTCTAGCAACAAGAAGTGGGCGGGGCTTCTGAGAAGAGGGGGGTGGGCCGAGTGGATGATTGACAGACAGGAGGGTGAGCGGCAAGGAAAATATTTATCAGTCCGTGTTACAGGTGTATAAAACACTCCAGAGAAAACCATTTCAAGACAAACGATTCATTGTTGGTGAAAGAATACACAGACGAATGAAACAAATAAAAGGAAAGCGAGAGAAGTCAATGTGTGAAACTACACAAGAGGAAAAAGACATAAATGAAATACAAAATCAACTAAAGAACGCAAACTGGGTTTGTAAAGAGAAAAGTGAAAAGAGAAATGTGAAAAAAGGGGAGGAGAATTTGCCGCAGAAGTCCCTGGGGGGGGGTTTGGTGGTGGGGGGCGGGGTTTGTGTGAGGTGGGAGGGCCTCACAGAGGGCCGTGTCGCGCCTCGTATTTGGCCAGAACGTTCTTACAGCGGCCGAGTTCCTTCCGCAGGTCGGCCACTTCCTGTCTGAGCGCCGCGTTCTCTTTCTCCAGGAATCCCGCGCGGATGGCGATCTGGTTCTCTTTCAGCCGGCGAGCATCACGGGAGCGTTTGGCCGCGAAGTTGTTCTTTCTGCGCCGTGACCAGTATCTGTCGTCCTGCGTGGAGATGGAGATGAGAAACTATTTATTCTCACTAAATTCTGTTCGGAATTTTCCCTGGGGCCAAAATTCCAATAAAAAATTCCATTCCGTTAAAATCTTTTAAAACAAAAAAGTAAATTTCAAACAGTATAGAAATCATGCGTTGTTGTTTTCAAATTTTGTGACATTTATGGACGGATGTACAATAACAATTGCCAACAGATAGTCACATGACTCAGGATTTTCTATGATCATATTTGCGCACAAAGATTTTACTGATATTTTCTATCAGATTTTACTGATCTTTTATATCACTGTAGTACATATTATATATTATATAATATTGACAGTGGAGGTTTTTCAACCTATTAAAGTAGGTAATTGTGATTATGTTTTAGTTTTATTAAATAATTGTGAACATTTATAATATAGCATTTACTAAAAGTAAAGCAAGTACTTTTACAAAAGAAATATAGAAAACAAATCATGTAAATATATGTATAGTGTATAATAAATGTCAATTTATAAAATTAAGGAAATTAAATATAATAATCAAAAAATATATAATAATCATTATAATAATCATGATAATAGAAAAAAAATTATACGGGGTTTATCAAATAATAATAATTCATATTTGTGCAACATTAAATAATAATAGAAAAAGAAAAACTGCATAGTAAATAATAATAATAATGATAGAAAAATAGAAACAGAATACAACAACAATAATAGAAAAATAATAGAAAAAATAAAACAATAGTAAAAAAGTTAAGTGTTTCTAAAATTATAACAACATAATAATATTATTATTATTATTATCATTATTATTATTAGTATTATTATTATCATTATTCTGTTACACAGATATTTGGAGAGACATAATAACAATAATAATAATAATGTGAAAGTATTGTTGTTGTTGTTGTTATTATTATTATTATACAAAAAAAAAGCCAAAGGCACTTAAGCATGTTTTAAGCAAGCTTTACTGTAAAACACAAATTGCGATCTTAGTTCAAAGGCCCTGAAACTGCTTTGCGTGAGCTGGTCGTCTCTCTGTGCTTCATGCTTCAGTGTTTGTCTTTACCTTCAAGTCATCTGGAATGAAGACCTTGCGCGCCTTCTTGATCATGGGCTGCGGCTTCAGCTCCTCTGCTGAGAATTTGCGCTTGCGTGGCACACCGCACACTGATGCAATAAAGGCGACTGTGACTGATCTACTAAAGACGTCAAACACAAGAGCAAGCGAGTGTGTGTGTGTGTGTGTGTGTGTTAGTGAGGGATTAGAAGATCAAATTAAACTCTTGACTGATTTAAGGGTCATTAAACAGGAGCTGAGAGCCGCACAACAGCCCCAGGAGCTGGCAAACGTCCACACACATAATCCTACTGAAACACACAATAACACAGCTGTAACTGCACTCGATGCTGACACTCTGAATCACACAACCGGAACATACGACTAAACTCACAACAAACTGCTTCTCCTTCATGAGCATTAATACGAGGAACTGTACAGAAACACACAGCAGGGGTCAAAGGTCACAGCTGTAAACTATGGGAGATTTCGTCATGACCCAGATCGCTGCTAAAGCCTGACCAAACTCTGTGTGTGTGTGTGTGTGTGTGTGTGTGTGTGTGTGTTTCCCTGTCTGATTACAAACAAGTAGACAGTAAATCATGAACAAATTTATCTAAACTGACCCGACCAAGACCTGCTTTATGACAGTCAAACAGCCAAGATGACTCAGGACTTTTATTTTTTTATTTATTTTTTTTTTCTGAGTGAGAAGTAATGATAGTATTGACTTATCTTCACTGCCTTTAAATGATCATTCATGTTCATGCTCATGAGACAAAATCCAACCCTACTGAGAATAAACTTGATTAGACGAAATTCCAAATAATTTCTAGATTATATTTAGATTTATTTACGGAATTTCATTGAATAAAAAATAAAATAAAATAATAATAATAATAATAATAATAGTCTCTTTAATTAAGAATAAGCAATATCCAAGGCAATAAATAATATATAACAAACAATAATAAATATTAAAATATGAATCAAATGTTTAGTAATAATAATAATAATAATAATAATAATAATAATAAACTTGCGTGGGTCGAAGATTTCCTGTCCCGGGACACTGGAGAGGGCGAGGTCGGCGGGGTCGGGCTCGTACCCGATCGGAACCTGGATGGAGTCCGGATCTATTGGACTGGGCGTATCACGTGAAGGGAGAACTGAAGGAGAACGAAAGAGAAAATCAATCAGGATTTTAAAAACTTCTAAGGTGTAATGATAATACTGACTTACCTTCACCATTTCAAGCATCTCATGCTCATTAGACAAAACACAACCCTACTAAGAATACACTTGATTAGATTATTACAGAAAATACAAATCATTTCTAAATATGAAGATTTATCTACAGCATGTTTAATAATAAATAATAATTTTTATTTATATAAAGTAATAATGTTTATCATCATTATTATTAAAATAGAAAGGAAACTTGCTCAGCTAAAATGTTGGAAAAAGGAGACTCTTTTAAGTAGCACTTTATAATATTAACATTAACATATTATATAATGCTCATTAGACCAGAGCATTTTATTTTAAAACATAAACAGGATCATGTCATGTTGATTTTGTGTGTTAATGTGCACTGCCATCTCCTGAGCACTAGAGGGAAGATAAACCCACCTCATACAAACAAATATTTGCACATTTACATCCACATATAAGAATATTACTGAATAATAATCATTAAAATATATACTATAAAAATAGTTATTTATATAATTGTTTTATAGTATATTTTGATTAACAATCATCATCATAACAATAATAGTCTAATTAATTATAATAATATTTATGTTTATTATATTTATGTTACAAATAGTATATATTAGTATATCAATGGTAAATAGTATAATTATGAATGACTGTTTGGGTTCTATAGGTAGGATAATAAATATTCAAGACAATAAATAATATATAATAAATTATTCATGCATAATAAAAAATTATATAAATCAATAATAATAATAATTACAAATATTACAATAAAGTAATCTATAATTATAATAATAAATATAATAATTTATTATATACTATATATAATGGTATGTTAACGTTATTTATAATTATTAGTCATCATTTACGATCATTTATGACCATCTATCTTCAGATAGCAGATAGAATAAAGAGAACAGAGAGAGATTAGATTAGGCTACGATTAAACATTACTTTAATATTCTTATAGTCAATATTTTGCCTGCAAGCATCAGAAACTAAACAGTCACTCATAAGTTGAACGGTAAGTAGAAATATTTATATAATTGTTTTATAGTATAATTTATACTACAAAATAATAAAATAAATAATACTAATAGTAATCATATAAATAATTATTACATTATTATTTATTGTTTTATAATATATACTATAAAATTATTATATGGAATTATTTGTATTAATATATATATATATATATATATATATATATATAT
>NW_015544180.1:1459501-1461246 GCF_001515605.1 Sinocyclocheilus anshuiensis
CATTGAATAAAAAATAAAATAAAATAATAATAATAATAATAATAATAGTCTCTTTAATTAAGAATAAGCAATATTCAAGGCAATAAATAATATATAACAAACAATAATAAATATTAAAATATGAATCAAATGTTTAGTAATAATAATAATAATAATAATAATAATAATAATAAATTAAACAGTATAATAATTAGTACAATAAATTAATTTAATATAATCTCTAATTATAAGAACAAATTTAATTATTTGTATTATATACTATATAAAATACTATATTTATTATATTTGATTTTGATTAACAATCATCATCATAACAATAATAGTCTAATTAATTATAATAATATTTATGTTTATTATATTTATGTTACAAATAGTATATATTAGTATATCAATGGTAAATAGTATAATTATGAATGACTGTTTGGGTTCTATAGGTAGGATAATAAATATTCAAGACAATAAATAATATATAATAAATTATTCATGCATAATAAAAAATTATATAAATCAATAATAATAATAATTACAAATATTACAATAAAGTAATCTATAATTATAATAATAAATATAATAATTTATTATATACTATATATAATGGTATGTTAACGTTATTTATAATTATTAGTCATCATTTACGATCATTTATGACCATCTATCTTCAGATAGCAGATAGAATAAAGAGAACAGAGAGAGATTAGATTAGGCTACGATTAAACATTACTTTAATATTCTTATAGTCAATATTTTGCCTGCAAGCATCAGAAACTAAACAGTCACTCATAAGTTGAACGGTCAGTAGAAAAGCCTGTGAAATAAAGTGTGTGTGTGTTTATAGTCCTGTATAACAGCTCTGACCTCCACACAGCACTGATTGAATAAACCTCATATGAGTCTCTATCAGCCTGTTCATCTCCGTCTCTCTCTCTCTCTCAGAGAGCCTGATTTTGCCTTTGAGGGGCAGAGGTGAGGGGGTGGAGGTCTACTGACCAATCACAGGCCTCTGTCCGGAGCGGTGAGTGGAGTCTGTGCGCTGACACAGTGAGAAGCATGTGAGAGTGGAAGTGTTGGGTGGCAGAGCGTTCAGGGGTGTGATCGTGACCGTCCCATGAACCTTGGCCTTCACTTCCTCACACTCACACTCACACACACACACAGACACACGCGCACACACACACACACACACACACACACACACACACACACTACAAAACCAACATCTGCCATAAAATAAGCAGCTATAAATGCCTCACAGTGATTTAAAAATATGTATGGACACATAAAAATGTCTGAATGTCATCGCACTTGATAAGCAAGTGGTGTTCGTACAGAAAGAGCTCAAGCACACACACAAAAAATAAATAACTAATGTATTATAATATAAGTATATGAATTTAAAATATGAAGGAAATTAAGGTAGAAATAAAAGAAAAATATAATAATAATAATTATTATTATAACAATAATAGTAAAAAACAATAATAAAATAATAGTAATATAATTATAACAACAAAATAAATGAGTAAATGTATTATTGAGATATTATTACAGTTTTTATTAATAATATGAATATATTTTTCACGTGTAGTTAACATTTTTGTAATGTTGTGTTTTTGTCATTTTTAGCGTATATATATATATATACATTTTATTTTTTTTTATTATTTTTTTTTTTTTACCAACATTTTTAAATGTGTTTTATTACTATTTTGAATCAGGTTTTTTATGATTTTTTTTTTTTTTTTTCT
>NW_015544180.1:1463468-1477308 GCF_001515605.1 Sinocyclocheilus anshuiensis
CCTAAACCTACCCCTTACAGGAAACTTTGTGCTATTTCAGATTTTCAATACACTCCATTCTGTGTGATTTATAAGTGTTTTGAAAAGTGGGGACATGGGGTAATGTCCTGAAAAGTCACCTTCTCCTTGTAATACCTATGTCATACCTTTGTCATTATACAAATTTATGTCCTCATTTAACACAAAAACGCACACACACACACACACACACACACACACACTACAAAACCAACATCTGCCATAAAATAAGCAGCTATAAATGCCTCACAGTGATTTAAAAATATGTATGGACACATAAAAATGTCTGAATGTCATCGCACTTGATAAGCAAGTGGTGTTCGTACAGAAAGAGCTCAAGCACACACACAAAAAATAAATAACTAATGTATTATAATATAAGTATATGAATTTAAAATATGAAGGAAATTAAGGTAGAAATAAAAGAAAAATATAATAATAATAATTATTATTATAACAATAATAGTAAAAAACAATAATAAAATAATAGTAATATAATTATAACAACAAAATAAATGAGTAAATGTATTATTGAGATATTATTACAGTTTTTATTAATAATATGAATATATTTTTCACGTGTAGTTAACATTTTTGTAATGTTGTGTTTTTGTCATTTTTAGCGTATATATATATATATACATTTTATTTTTTTTTATTATTTTTTTTTTTTTACCAACATTTTTAAATGTGTTTTATTACTATTTTGAATCAGGTTTTTTATGATTTTTTTTTTTTTTTTCATTTTAATTGTAATTTTAGTTAACGCTTTGGTAATTTTGTTGTATGTTTGTCACTTTTAGTAGTTTTTGTTTATATATATATATATAATTTCATTTCACTTGACTTTTATTTTATTTCAAGTAATCAAAATGTTTTTTAATTGGTTTAATTTTTAGTAACCCTGATGTCCAAATACGTTTTTGAGCCTCTGTATGTGTTTTCACTGCCACTAAATTTACAAGAAACCCCCTAAAAATGTTCTTCGTATTTAATTTCTTATAAAACTGTCATTGAGAGCAGACGCTGAAAAGCAGGTGCCGCTGTAAGACTGCAGATAAGAGGCACTAATAGGATTTAGCGTGAAGAACAGCTTTCGAACTGGAGTCTCGACTGTTCCTCGAACCAGAAATTAATCCGAGCTGGGATTCTGATCTTTCCTGAAAACACAGAATCCCACAGCAGACAGGGGAAAATACACCTTTGCTTACATTTGTTTATATGCAATTTTTGCATATAAACAAAATACCCCCCCAAATACATGTCTACTTGAATGGCCATTAAGGGAAAAAAAGTTTAAAAAATAACTTTTTTTTCCTTTTGAATTATGCAGTTGTAACATTAAACCAGCAGGGGCTGAAATACACTACAAATACACTTTTTTATTATTATTTTGAATAAAACGTATACCACCAATGAGCAAGGATACATTACATTGATCAAAAGTAACAGTAAAGACATTTATAATGTTACTAAAAGATTTCTATTTCAAATAAATGCTGTTCTTTCGAACTTTCTGTTCATCAAAGAATTCTGGAAAAAATGCATCACGGTTTCCACTCTAATATGAAGCCGCACAACTGTTTTCAACATTAATAATAATGTTTCTTGAGCAGCAAATCAGCATATTAGAATGATTTCTGAAGATCATGTGACACTGAAGTCTGGAGTAATGATGCTGAAAATTCAGCTTTGATCACAGGAATAAATTACATTTGAACACAAATTCACATAAAAAACAGGTATTTTAAATAGTAATAATATTTCACAATTATATTTTTAAAGATTATAATGTAATTTTAATCAAATAAATGCAACCTTGATGAGCAGAAGGTTTTGTCATTTCTGACCTCTGTGTTTGTTTGCACTATCTCAATCCATTCTGGTACTCAAAGCTGATCAATAACCTCCACCCGTCCTTGTTTCGCTCTAACAGTACATCAACGTTAGTCCTCTCCGATCTCTCACGCACATCGAGAGCAAAGTCCACTGCTGACGTTCACAGTTCAGAATTGAATTATTTAATTGCTGTGAATCTGATTTGAGGTAGCGAACAGGATGAAGAATAGTAATATGCATTTGCATTTAAGGAAAGAAAAATGGAAAGAAACTGAAATAAATGCATGTAACTGCTGTAAATGTAGCTTTTAATAATGCATTTTTTTTTAATTCACTAACATGTTTGTTCACACATAGAATATTTGAAAAAATATATATATTTTAATTAGTTTTAGTTAATACATTTATTCAAAATGTCATAATATATTAAATATATAATATTAGATACATATCATATTAAATAATCCATTATAATATATTACATAATCAAATATATTAGAAATGTTTATATTTGATATTAAAAATAATATAAAATATTTAATTTCTCTGAAAACAATGTGGCAAAATGTATAAGCATTGCTAAATTTACAAAGATTATTTATTACAATTACATTTTTATTTTATAAACCAAGGTTGAAGAAAAATGTATTAATCTCAGAAAAAAACATTAATGCAATAATTTATTATATATAATATTACATACTATATATTATACATTAAAATATTGTAAAACATATTTACATTTAATATTTAAAAAAGACAAAATATTCTTCAGTTCTCTGAAAAAAAAAACGTTTGAAAAAAGGTTCAAAACTTAATTTACAAAGATTTTTTAAATTATATGTATAATTAAATTTACTTTTTTTAAATAAACCATGGTGTAAGAGTAATTAATTTTACATAATTCATTTATTAATATTAATTAATTAAATTATTAATATGTCAAAATATTTTGATAAATAATATTAAATACATTTATTATTAAATAATATATTCTAATACTTATTAAAATATAACAAATATTTTATTTAAAGAATTTTTTAAATATTTGAATATAAAACATTTAATATTACAAAAACAGTAATACAAATACTAAATAGTATTATACAAAATACGGTACTAAATATTCTTAAGTTCTCTGAAAACAATGTGTCAAAAAAATAAATAAAAAGTTTGAATGGCTCTTTACCAAATGTATGCTACACATTATAGAATAGTTGGTCAAAATTAATCATGCAAGTGTTGAATTTCTGTGAATTCAGTAAATTCTCTTGTAAACGTAATTCATATGCAACTCAAGAAGCAAAAGGAGTCATTTCAAAAATGTAACTTAATCTAAATTAAACTTTTGCTCAACCCTGCAAAACAGCAGCATGGTGAAACAAACTCTCAAGTGATAACACTTGATATCACTGAAGGGAATCTGGCGTGATGCGTGAGCTCTGAACGCGCCGACGGTCACCGTCGGATGAAGGTTTTGCATCGCTTGTTTCAAACCAAGACTGAGGGGCACAAAATGAAGCCTATAAACGGATAATTAGGCAGGGACGCGTCTAGTACAAGCCAGCACAGGGTTACTACACTGTTATTCCCTTGAAGTGGCTATAAAGGGCCAGATTTACTAACAGTTTGCGCTGGCGCAAAATCTGGCCCTTTAAAGCGCTTTCAAGGGAATACAAGTGTAGAGTCTGTACAGTAACCCTGTGCCGGCTTTGACTAGACGCGTCCGCACATTTCGCCTCACGTTGGTGTTAAAATAGTAGCTAGGCTACTGTCAGGATTAACTAAAGACGCGCAGTGAAGAGAATGAGCGCTCAAAAGGAGTGGACACAGTTCTTTTTGCGCCTGACCTTATTGAACATGCATTTGTAGGAGTTTCCCTTTCAGATGCAGAATTTATGGGAGGAGAGCATTAAAATGAATCACGCAACGCGATTTACTATCGTTTGCGCTCGTCAGTTTACTGGGATTTGCGCCATTATTTAACACCAGTAAAAAGCATGTGATTTAAAGTAAAAAGCTGATTTGCGCTGCTCTTGGTAGATTGTGTTGGTCATTATGGACATGATCTGGATGCGTCTGTGTTCTTTAATTTGCGCATTGTCAGTAAACCACCCGCAGAAATCTCCACTCCCATCTGCGCTTTTTTGGAATTGCGCTCTCACGCTAATTTGCCCCGTTTAGTAAATCTGGCCCAAAGTCTGCAGATTTCATAAATCCTGACAGTTAAATATTCCCCACTGCTTTCAGATACACCCTGTCCAAAACATCAAAACGAGTGGAAGAATATCCTGAAATCTGTCAAAACATGCCTAGTTCTTATTTCACCACGACAATCTAAATAAACAGAAATAATTTATTTTATAATTTTACAATTAATAATGTTCATTTAATTTTTTCCGGTGCAAATTATTCATAGACACACAATATGGAATATTTAGAAAAACACTGATGATATTAAAAATATTAGATTGAAATTACATTTACAAATTTGCAATTAAATGTAACTTCCATTTTTTACGACTTAAAAAAATGCTATTCTTTTAAGGATGTCACTGTGTAATGCACCAATGCATTTTCTTGCAAAATCTGCAGCGTCAAATGAATTCGAATACACGTTCTCCCTGTTTTCCTCTGCAGCTTCTAGCAAAAAAAAAAAGTCCAAAGAATCCGACCAACACTTAAAAACTCTCACTTCTGTCACTCAAAACTCCACGATAGACGCTTGAGTTTTGGATTATTACGTTGGTGAATCTTTAAAAGTCTACAGAGGTTAGATAGAAAACATTGATGATTAACCAAAGCAGAAGATGATAAACTTAGCATACACAAAAATAACGGTTCTTTATTTGCATTGATGGTTCCATGAAAAACCTTTAACATCCATGGAAACTTTTCATTCCACAGAAGGTTCTTTAGATTCTAAAAAGGGTACCCCAATATAATGGACCCCAACATGGATCGTCTATGGAAAACCCGCTATTTTTTAAGAGCACAGGTGAACAGAAAGCACAGATTAGATGGTGTCATTTCAAGGCTCGGGTCGGTACCTGCTCTGCTGGGACTCTGGAGGCAGTTCTGGCCCACGATCCCAGAGTGAACGGATGTGGTCGTCCGGTTACTGAGATCCACCACCGAAGGCGTAGACGGGGCAGAGGGGGGCTGCTGGGAAGGCTGGTTCTGCTCGCTCCCAGGGTTGGCGGGAATATTGTTCTCCAACAGAAACTCCTCTAAGTCCATATACTCAAGCTGGAAATTGTCGCCATCGTACGACAGGGTCTTGTCCCACAGCGTTGGCCCCAAGAAGGCGGACTGAGGGGCGTTGAGAGCGTTTCCGTCCTCTTCCAACTTCTTCTCCTTCTCTTTGTCTTTCCCAAACCCTGGAGGAACAAGACGGAGGCGTTATTGTCACTGTCCAGCCCAAACATTTACATGTTGTCATCATTTATGCATATTTGTGTTGTGCTGCATGCTGATTTGAATAAAAACAGTACTATATTAAAGTCATTTTCACTGTAATTTCACTGGAAATGTGCTTAATTGACCATTCAAAAATGCTTTATTTGCTTTCTGCTAAATATTATTTATTACACATTTGTGTTGTTTCAAACCTGCATTTATGCTGATTTTAATTAAAATAATAATAATAACAATAACTTTAATAAAGTAATGAGACTGGCGTGAAATAAAGTGCTTAATTGTCATAATTTTGCAATGCAAAAATCTAAATGAAAATATGCTTTATTTTCTTAATGCAAAATATTGTTATATATTACACATTTGTGTTGTTCCAAAACTGTACTTTATTTATGCTGATTTTAACAAATAAATGACTTTATTAAAGTAATTTTACACTGTAATGCAGGATAAAAATGTGCTTAAATGTCTTAATTTCACAATTCAGAAATTCTTAATAAAATATGCTTTTTATGTAAATTATTATTTGTATTATTTTATTATTATTTATTACACATTTGTGTTGTTCCAAACCTACATTTAATTTATTTTGATTATGTGTGTGTGTGTGTGTGTGTGTGTATGTATATATATATATATTTTTTTTTTTTTTTCCCCACTGCAATGCAATAATGAGAATTTGAGGTGACAATGTCAATTTTGCAATGAAAGAAAATCTTAATGAAAATATGCTTTTTCATGCAAGACATTCTATTTACTTGTTTGTTTGTTGTTGTTGTTGTTGTTTTCAAAACGGTTTGACTTTAATTCTTCTGTTAAACACTTAGGGAGAAATGTTGAGGAATATTCAGGCAGCTCAAGTAAAAAAGCACCATAAAAATATCAAAATTAAATTCCATTTAAATACTTTTACACATATATCATTTTATGCACCTTTTTTTTTTACAAATACGCATTGTTCCAAAACATCTTAAAAGTGGCCCAGAACACATTTTCATTCAAGGTCTTCTTTAGTCATACAGCAGTTTAGTTTTTACCAGCTGTGACTTTTATGGTGCATTTTGTGACTTTGTTGCTCAGCCGTGGAAAAGAGTGGCAATTTCTCAGTATTTCTCCAGAGAAGAAAGAAAGCACAGTTTTGGAATGCCATGAGAGTGAAGAAAGCGGGTGAACTAATCCAAAAATGCAACCAAACCAACATAGTTATTGTGCATGCACTGAAAAAAACAGAATGGATATGTTATATCTTGCCAATGCACGACCTGCTTACGTGCATCCAAAGATAAAATAGCCTTTTATTTATACTATAAACGCATGATGAGGACTGAGGTAGCACAAAACAATCAGAGTCTCTCAGTGGCGCCCTCTATAGGGAGCTATGAGTGCAAATCATCTCCACTGCGTGCGAACCTCTATCCAAATAAAGTCAGTATCGGTTGAGTAGACTGCTTATTCTTCCGCTTTGTGAGCAAATGCTTTAATAATGCGCAAACGAATCATATTTTAAGCAGGTAACATGCATTCCGGCTAAATCCACTGCTCGATGGATTTATGTTTGCGCGTAAAATGAATGCAGTGGACTGCAATGTAATGAAAATATCAACATAAACATAATCATAAACATAAACTTCCATCTAAAATCACATTAGAATTCAAATCAATTATACATGACAGCATGCATGCATGAGCAGGTACTGAAAAACATCATGACATGACGCGCGTTTACGCGCAGATTATAATGAAAGCAAAGCGCGCACCGCGCCTGACACCCAACAGCTGATGCAGAAGACCATTTAAACCCTTTCAAAGCAACAGCCACCCACCTTTACCTTCATCATGGTGGAAGGGCAGCTTCATGGGGTTCTCCAGCAGGGATTTCAGGACGCCGTGGGTCGGAGGTAGGAAAGTTGGGTTTATAGGAAGAGGTCGAGACATCTTCTCCATTGCGTTAAGGAGAGATCAGTCTTTCTTGAAGAAACGAAATGAAAAAAGCCAACTTATAAAACTAAACACTCTGCAGTGGGGTGTCGGAATACAGTCCTTAGCCCGATGAGCGGCGGTTCTTCTCGCGCGTCTGTGAGCTCGGCTGGCTGGAACGCAAAAGCGCAACTGATTCTCAATTCCATGTGCGAAGACTGACGTCCGTGACGTCAATGGACAGGGCAAGCTGTTGAATAGAGCCCCGGCCAATGAGAGCTCGAGGGGCGTGGTCTTCCATCATGCATCATGACTCGATACATTGTTGCTCGTAAACGATTACATTCTTTTTGCGTTTCGAGATGATTACATTGTAACCACTGCAATGTATTTACCTTATGCTGTTTTTAATATAAATAAAAATCATTAAAATGTGAGAGGAAGTACACATGAAAATAATAGAAGAATTTAATATAATTTAACTATTCGATTTATTTGTGATGTATAATTACAACCTGCAAATGGATTAAATTAATATTGAATATTGAAACACTATTGAATATTATTTACATACTATTATAGTTTTTTATTAATATTGTAAGCGGTTTTTATTTGTATTTTCAGTTTTAATTGGTTTTTTTTCAGTAATTTTGTTATGTACTTTAATATTATTTTTTATTATTATATATTACTAATTAGCTTCGATTACTGTGTATTTCATTTTTTGTTTTAGTTCTAATTTTCTAGTTTTTATTTTATTTTTATATTGCATTTTATTTAGCTTTATTTCAATCAACAACCATACTTTTAGCTTTAGTTCACAATAACAACACTGTAAAATAGTGGGTCTGTTCCAAAACCTAGTGATCTGGAACTCCCTACATAGGCAGCTCACTGTGTTTTTGATGGACAGCTACAGGATGCTTCGTGGAACAATGCAGATACATCTAGAAAGTACACTCAGTCAGTGCATACAGTACAATTAGGAAATTAGTTGAACTGAATTCATTGTTTTACATTAAACCCTCCCACATTCTACCGTCTCCAAACACAAAATCATCTTCTTGGAATGGCCAATGCTCCCTACACAGTAACAGCCAGTGCTACTAAGCAGCAGTCACCGAAACAAAAACGCTTGCGTGTGATTGGTGGAGTGTTGCATGCGCGGAACACAACATCCAATCACAGTGAAGCTGGTGCGCAATGCGCTGAATTAAGGAACATCTGGGCAGCGTTCAGCCCTCAGCTGGAACTGACCTACTTTTGTCCAATAGCAGCAGCCAGTCGGTAATTCCGGTGAGATCAGAACGGGCCACGGCACATTGAATGTCATGTGTTCGCGATCCCTGTAGAGTGAGTCTATGAAAACAACTCCAGCTCTGACTTCATGTCTGCACATTTACACTGATGACGACCACACCGGTCAGTATCAATACTATCATATAAATCAGCGTTGATCGCCTATTGATTCCCTGGATATAAAGATACAATTATACAGTCTAATCTGAGTGGTTTAGAATCATTTAAATATCTGCTTTCAAGCAAGTCCAAAACATGCACCAGCGGCAGCTGAGCAGCGTGCACCGGTAGGTGAGTGAGACGGAGCGTGCGACAGCTCTCGTATGAGAGAGAGAGAGAGTGTGTGTGTGTGTGTGTGTGTGTGTGTGTGTGTGTCATGCTTAGTAACGGCGGTTGCCACAGCAAAGGACTGTTGTGACGACGCATGCATAAAAGTAGGACACACACACACACACACACACACACACACACACACACACATGTTGTGTTTCCATGTTTTATGGGTACATTCCATAGGCGTAATGGTTTTTATACTGTACAAACTGTATGTGCTATTGCCCTACACCAACCCTACCCCTAAACCTACCCCTTACAGGAAACTTTGTGCATTTTTACTTTCTCAAAAAAACTCATTCTGTATGATTTATAAGCTTGTTTCCTCATGGGGACCTCAAAATGTCCCCACAAGGTCAAAATTTACTAGTATTACTATCCTTGTGGGGACATTTGGTCCCCATTACGTGATAAATACCAGGTACACACACACACACACACGAGAGAAATAATGAGCAGTGACAGCAGAGAATAATAGACGCCATGACAACTGCTGAAAGCACTCATCTTCATCATCATCATCATCATCTTACAGCAGCTGTGATATCTCACTGTATGCACTGAAAGACTCGTGCACAAGCATCAGAAACAACAGGAGGATAAAACTGTCTATCCATCTATCTATCTATCCATCCATCCATCCATCCATCCATCTATCTATTGTCTGTCTGTTCTCCAAACAAATCTAACAACAAATCGATTCAGTCGCTCACACAGAATGAGTGATGATGCTCGTGGAGTAACAGCAGCACAGATGGTCGATCTCATCTGTTCCCTGTCCTAAGAGATAAAATACGATGTGGAAGAAACACATTTGCTGCTGAGACTGCAGTTTCAGTGACGTGTCACCTACATTCCCTCCTGTCTCTGAGAGTATGGCCTACGAAATGACAGATTTCGTAATTAAAGAGATTCTCCAGTCTGATGGGAGTCCAGTGAAATACAGTTGCCTAGGAATGAAGGCTAGGGTTGTATCAGTACCAACGTCTAAATATAGCGAGATACACTGACGGGAGTCTGTTTCGAATTAAAGGATGCTTGTTAGGATGCCGTGTTGTGTTGGGCCCACTCACTCCACCCACAGGTACACGACCCTCACGCTGGAGCGAAAGGCCCGCAGTCTCAGCTCCTGTCCTCTCCACTTTCCTTTCACCCCGTCACATCCTGCAGCAGCTACTGTATTCATCCTGAAGGCCTGCGTGAATCACAGAGGGGGAAAAATGGTAAAAATAGCCAAATTTCTAGTGGGAGTTATGTGAATTCATTCAAGCTGTGGACTCTTTGCAGCACATACCACAGATATTAAAAGGATTATTGGCTAATACATGAATGTAATAAACCATAAGTGGAGCAATATGCATCTGTGTCTTTCCTAAACAGTTGCTAAAATCTCACAAATAACACACAAACCTTTGTTTTTAGAAATAAATTCGTACTTTTATTCAGCAAGGATGCATTAATTTAATCAAAAGTGACAGTAAATAATGAATGTATCATGATTTCCACAAAAATATGAAGCAGCACAACTGTTTTCAACATTGATAATAATCAGAAATGTTTCTTGAGCCGCAAATCAGCATATAAGAATGACTTCTGAAGGATCATGTGACACTGAAGACTGGAGTAATGATGCTGAAAATTCAGCTTTACACCACATCAATAAATTACATTTTAATATATATTCACATAGAAAACAGTTATTTTAAATTGTAATAATATTTCACAATTTTTACTGCATTTTTGATCAAATAAATGCAGCCTTGGTGAGCATAAAAGACATTTTTAAAAAACATACAAAAAAATAAAAAATCTTTCCGACCCCAAACTTTCAAGAAAGTGGCTAATATATTGCTGATTATCAGTACTATAGTTTTAACAAAATAAATGGACATAATCATTCAAAATATTTCACAGATCAAGACATTTGACTCTATATTACATGTATTAAGTGTTAGAAAGCAGGCAAAAATGAAAGATACCTGTTTTTCTTTGATCATGTTTCACTTCAGACAATAGAAACCTGAGATCACATTATTATCAGCTCAGGAAGAGAAATGGAGATGAAAATGGAGATATTATAGGTACTTCACGCTGTCAGATACGGTTTCTTTCCCGTAAAGTTTTCCGTGAATGTTTTCATTGTCTCCTTCTTCAATGCTTAAAGAGATGCTTTGTCTTTTGTTATTGCATTGTTAATAAAATACTGCATTTTTTATAAGATTTCATGTGCACAAACCACATTTAAAACAAATGTAGTTTCAAACGAATTAACTATAAAAATAAATGTTTAATTATATACCCTTTTAGTACCGATGTCACAATTACGTCACAGCATTAGCTGGAGGCAAAACAAAGGGATAACTAGAGGCGGCCAATACAAACCAGCACAGAGTCGGCTACATGAGGAGCTTAAAATGTCATCTTTGAGTGTCAAAATCGATGGAGTACAGGCTCCAATTTGAAATTTTATCGCATACCTGCTGCCATTGCCAGACAAAAAACAACAACAGCTGTGGTTAAACGCAATAAATTGCATAAAGAGTGGACTGGACAGAACCGATCATCAAAAATGCTCATGTTTGCAGTGCACACTTAATATCAGATAAGGTTAAATAAACTTTTGTCTTTTGTTGGTATGGATTATGGTTTGGTTACAAGTCTAAAGATTTATCATGCATGCCCATCTAATCAGAAATTGGGGAACAAGTTAACTAACGACCAGCGGCTAAACATAAAGGAAACCGTTTGTGTCGTCTCGCTTTCTACATTTGCCATTAGTGCAACTGTAGAGAGAGGGAACAGTGAAATTTGTGTGATCAGGTGTGTGTTCAAGTAGTTGCATTTGTTTACAATTGCCACTGTTAGTACATAGTTATATGGATCTAAAGATTGATATGCCCTCAGTTTCGGGCCACTCCTGTCAGATGGTCCATCCATTGAGTGAGTGTGTACGAGTCGGCCAATCTGGTTCCTTCCATTAAAGTTAACGGTAACACTTTCTATGAAGCCCGTATTTATAATACATCATAAGGGTATTCTTAAGGCATTATAATGCATGCATAATGCATTATAAAAAAACTTATAATATGTTGTATTATCTTATGAATATTCATAATAACAGTTTTAATATATTATAATATTTACTTATTTGTGGTTATAGCTTTAGGAGTATGATGATTTATAACACAATAAACACTTTTACAATGGATTATATTTCTCATAGTTATAATGTATTATAAGTCTCATATATTGCCATTTTTCTTATGCTACTTTACTTAAAGCGGTCAAAGACCGCTTATAAGTAGTAATAATAATAATACAAATTAAGAATACCCTTATAATGTATTATAAATACGGGCTTCATAGAAATTGTTACCAAGTTAACATTTTCAAATAACAATCACGATCCGTGACATTACATATTCATATAAAATCAAAATGTCTCCAGTCATTGATAAAAAACAAGCAAACAAAACTTGCTAGCTAGTGTTAGTGAAGCAGTCGGGAATCTTTCTGCCTCTACCAAAGCTCCGCCCATAAAAAAAAACCTCACAATGTTTACTGACTGAGAAGAGGTCTTATATAAAGAAATCCTTGTTCAGGATAAAATATTTCACATCTGAGCAACAGGTTAATCGAGATGCTTTTTCATAAACACCTCCTTGTTTGTGGTTCTTTTAGAGGTTTCCCAAGTAAAGCATTTCCTTCATTGAAGCTCTCCATTTCCTTCAACAAAACCGCTTTGTTCCCTGTAGCTATTTCTGTTCAGAACCTCCCCTTCAGTTTACAGGTAAAGTCACTCCTACAGTTATAATACAGGCAATAAGTTCCTATTCTGACTCATGAAAACATGTCAAGCATTTGAAAAGAAAATACAAAATGCTGTTCTGTCTCAGCTGTGAAATCCAAAAATAATGCTTATTTGGATATACAGTACTTTTACGCTAGGCAGTTCCCTTTCATGGGAACTTTGAACTGCGTCCTCTAGGGGTCGCTGTCTTAAGCATACATTGAAAAAACACCAACAACACGTTGGCCGGCGACAGCCATGATGTCACTACCGGTGCGACTATAGTATAAATAGGCGCCGGGAGCACACATCATCCTCTTCTTCATCTTCATTGACTGTTTTGTTTGAAGTGTGCATTTCTGTGGTAAGAGCGATCTCTATTCATATCATTATGGCGAGCACTAGCAAAGCGTTTAAGAGGATGTGTGCATCCGTGTTGTCGTTGTTTAACATCCGATGACACACGCGATCTATGCGTTATTTGTTTGGGCGAAGAGCACACACGCGATGTCTCCGAGGGGGCAATCGGTGTGCACTGCGAGCGTTTTTCCAATGAAAAAGCTCCGCTCTCGTTTTTGTCTATCTTTTCGAGGAAAGACAGGCAGCCACCTGCTTCCCGCGATTCAGGTCCCGCTGCTGCTGAGGCACGGAGGAGAATGAGCTCGTTGGGATCGCAGGTGGATCTGGCCGATGAGTTTGAAGAGGGGTTTCCCTCTCACGATCGTCGGCTGTGGACGAGAGTGAGCCGCTAGAGGATGATGTTATTTCATTAACATTGTCTGATCCAGGGGCCAGTGCTCTGCTGGGTTCGGCCTAGCAAAAGCAGGAAATGTCTGAGGAGAGCAAAAAAGCTGAGGCTGAGCCTTCCCAATCCTCCTGCCCTGCGTATGATGAGCTTTTGGAAGTTATGGATCGCGCCACTGCGAGGCTTTACTTGCCGTGAAGCGGGCGAAGAAAGTGACGTCATGAGGTCATCTCGATGAACATAATTTTTTCTGGCCATAACCCTCCAGCTCAGGTGAGCCTTCCTTTCTTCCTGTTTTCCATACAGAGATTGAGAAGGAATGGAAAAGGCCGTTTTTTCCTCACGCATCCATCGATTCCAGCACACAAGTTATGCCAACATCGAGGCGATGCGCGGTTATGAGAAGATGCCCTTATAGAGAGACGCTGGCCAGCTATCTCTCTATCGGTGAGACGTCCTCTAAGACTCCCCTCCTTGACATC
>NW_015544180.1:1477374-1496478 GCF_001515605.1 Sinocyclocheilus anshuiensis
TCCACCTGACCGAGGTTAGGTGGGAATTTCCTGCATTACAGTCTCCTATGCTGGACCTATGATGTTTGGTTCGTTCTATGGCTTCAGAGTGACCACCGTACTGATGGTCCGTACCAGAGGCTTCTTCGGACGGGGCTCCGACGCGGGAACCATGGTGTGTGATTACGATCCATTTCTAAATATATATATATATATATATGTATGTATATCCGGG
Organism: Sinocyclocheilus anshuiensis; assembly: GCF_001515605.1. Taxonomy (NCBI): domain Eukaryota; kingdom Metazoa; phylum Chordata; class Actinopteri; order Cypriniformes; family Cyprinidae; genus Sinocyclocheilus; species Sinocyclocheilus anshuiensis. Next base: position 1,477,589 of record NW_015544180.1, read on the forward strand.
TATCTGTGAGCAGATGCTTGGAAAACTCTAAATCCACACTATCGTAAGTGCACACGTTAAGCTTTGGGCACTTTCTAAAAATCCACATAAGTGGTAAGTGTGCACGTAATGCTTTGCCCACTTTCTAAAATCCACATAAGTGGCAAGTGTGGACGTTATGCTTTGCCCACATTTCTGGAATCCTGTATGGTAAGGGTTACACGTTATTAACCTTGTTCCCTTTCTCTGAGTTGGTTTAGACCCCGGTACCTTGGGCTCCACTCATCTAGTGTGTCTCATGTCATTTACTGAGACATTTTCAGATTAATTACAGTCTGTGGCTAGTAGTATGACATGCACATGTGCAAAAAAGATGACTAATTTCATTAGAGCGTATCGTTAACCACTGGAATGGCAAGTAACTTTAGTTCACGTTCATAGGTGATGCCAGTTTTCATGGGAATTATGAAGAACTTGATGAGTTTGAACGGATATGAGTTTGTTTCTTCATCAGATTTGAAGAAATGTAGCATTGCATCACTTGTTCACCAGTGACTCCTCTGCAGTGAATGGGTGCCATCAGAATGAGAGTCCAAACAGCTGATAAAAACATCACAATAATCCACAAGTAATCCACACCACTCCAGTCTATCAGTTAACATATTGAGAAGCCAAAAGCTGCGTGTTTGTTAGAAACAAAGCCATCATTAAGACTTTTTTTAATTTAAACTGTTGCTTCCGGCTAAAATACAAGTCCTCTATCCAAAATATTGCTTTCTCTAGTGAAAAAGTTTTTTTTTTTTTTTATGTGAGAGGACAACAGGAGATGGACTTTTTCACTGGAGGAAGTGTTATTATGGATTACGGACTCATATTTTAGCTGGAAGCAATGGTTTAAAGTTAAAATGTCTTTATAATGGATTTGTTTCTTACAAACACACAGCTTTTCACTGCACAATACATTAACTGATGTACTGGAGTGGAGTGGATTACTTGTGGATTATTGTGATGTTTTTATCAGCTGTTTGGACTCTCATTCTGACGGCACCCATTCACTGCAGAGGATCCACTGATGAGCAAGTGATGTAATGCTACATTTCTCCAAATCTGATGAAGAAACAAACTCATCTACATCTTGGATGGCCTGAGGATGAATACATTTTCAGCAAATTTTCATTTTGGGGTGAACTGTTCCTTTAAAATGTTGGTGATTTGATGTTATTTGAGTGTGTGTCTGTGTGTATTGTAAGCAACTGAGACTTGACTGTAAACAAATGAACGCTTTGTGTTTGAGTGCATCATGAGATTCTTGGACTGGCTATTTCTGCCTGATGCTTTATCAGCGTGAAGAGTGTTTTTGACCAATACAAACACCCTTCACACTGACTTGTGCAATTGCACATAAACATATATCTGGGCAAATGCTGAGTAAAGTACTACATTACTGTTCAAAAATACGGGGTCGATGGTTAACTAAAACTAAAACCATAAAAACAACCATGTATGTTACTTGAAATAAACTAAACTTTAACTGAAATAAGATTCAATAAAAAAATAAAAACCTTTTGCTTTATTTAAGATAGTAATAAAAATTCATAAAAACAATATTGACATGTTTAAAAAATATTTAAAATTACAAAATAATAATAATGAAATTAAAATGAAAACAGAAAACTATTAAAATAAAACCTAATTCAAAATATTACTGTATTTAATTTTGGAAAAATTATGAACAAACATTCTTCCAGTAACATTACTAGAACGTTTGTTTAAAGTAATCTGATCTTTAATAACATTCCAAAAAATGAACAAAGAATGTTCATGGAGCGTTTTTTTTTTTTTTTTTTTTTACATTTTAGTTTGTCTAATTTTTTTTAAATGTTGCTACTTACTAGTTTCAGATGGTTCAGAGAACATTCAAAAGTAACATTCCCATAATGTTTGCAAAATTATGAAACGGAACATTCCATTAACTTAATGACAATGTTAGCAAAATGTTCCTAGCTGGGTTAATTGTAATTGTGTGTTCACATGCAGTTGTTTGTCCTGATTGTATTTTAGTATGGAGTTGATAGCGTTTCTATTTGTCTCTTCGTGACTCTCAGGGAACAACAGTGGCAGGGCGGTCACTTCCTATGAGACGAACGGAGCCCACAGAGAGAACACACAACAACAACAGATACATTCTCACATACACACACACACACACACACTGTCACTAAACACGATTCTTCAAACTCCTGTCTCAGTCTTTTCAGAAGCATTACAGCCTGATAAATGTTACAAGCCACCGTTACAGGTTTAACTCTTTCTCTCAATCGTCTAACAGAAGTCTTGAGCGTCTGTGATCACATCTCTGTGACTGGCTGTGGAAAGACATGCAGTCAGACCCAGAGCTGCTGTTATGTAATATAATCCAGCACTTCTGCTCTCGCTGAAAGCCACTCCGCTGCGTTCCAACAGACTCACGCTGAGATAGTAGACACAATAGACCCGACTGATGTTCATCATCAACGTCATGTCAAATAGACTGTGCACATGCAAGACAAAAATCATAAATGACATCTCTTTAATATCTCAACTGTATCTCCCGGGCAGACTGAGACTTCTGCATAAGTCCTAATATTTCTACTGAGAAAACTGAGAGCTGAGAGTTTCAGGAGAAATCTCAGTGATGTCTCAAATTGTGCTCAGATTTGCCAAGATGCCAAAGTGTGCATTCAAAAGTCAGAGATCTCAATATGAACTAAAAAATGTCTCATCAACTTCTTCAAAGACCTAATGATCTCAGCTGCAATACACATTCTTTTTTATAGCTGTATGAATTTTTGAAAAACATCTGAGATAAAGTTGATACATAACTTAGAAAGTGCATAAAGTCTCTGAAGGAGCAACTTTTGAGCAATAAAAGGTTCCTCTGGTACAATGCTGATTTTATATGCATTTTAATAATAATAATTAAAATAATAAATTATATAAAAAAATAATGCTAATAAATTTGTATTACTAGTAATCATTTGTAATTAAGAACTATAAAAAACATAATGATATGTTATTATTATTATTATTAATTACATGTAAATACGTCTATTCTTAATAGCAGTATTTAAATATAATGAATAACAATCATATATTAATTAACTTTTAATTAATTATTTATTTTTATTAGAAACAATAAATTATATACTTATAATTAAGAATTTTGATTTATATAATAATAATAATAATAATAATAATAATATTTATATATAATTGATTCATATAATAATAATAATAATAATAATAATAATGTGGCATCAAAGAAGTACTTAGTACTCATGGAAAGAGCTGGAACTACATTTGAAAAAGGGACAAACAATTGACAGCACACAATTAACCCTCATAGAAGCTGAGAAGAGGCATTGGCGTGAGGTTCTCCTGTGACTGATTGCAATCATTAAGTCTCTTGCAGAGTGAAACCTCGCTTTCAGGGGCTCTGAATTCGACAAATTAATGATGCCCAACAATGGAAATTTCTTAAAAGAGGTTGAGCTCATGGCTAAGTTTGACCCTGTTTTAAGAGAGCATGACAGAATAGCTGAAAATCTAGGACACCACACAACCTATCTCGGCAAAACAACACAAAATGAACTGATCTCCTTCATCGGTGATCAGCTGGTCAAAACGATGGTGGCTGGCATCAAAGAATCAAAGTATTTTTCAAAGTATCATCTTAGACTGCACACCAGACGTCAGCCACACTGAGTAGATGTCTGTGGTGGTTAGAACTGTCACACCCAGAGATAAAGGAATACTTAGTTGCTCCTGAATCCACTGGCTCTGGGTTGTCTTCTCTCATCCTGAAAAGACTGGAGGAACTTGGCATTCCATTTAGTAATTGTCGGGGCCAGTCACATGACAATGGAGTCAACATGAAGGAAAAAAATAAAGGAGTGCAAGTCAGGCGCCTTGAAAAAAATCCACGCGCACTTTATGTTCCTTGTGGAAGCCACACTCTCAACTAACTCAGTTGTGACTATGCAGCTAGAGTCAGTAGTTCCAATTAACTTCTTTGGAGGTGTACAGAAACTGTTCACTCTTTTTGCAGCTGCACCCCAACGATGGGCCATCCTCAAAGATCATGCTGACATCACTTTAAAAAGCTGGAGTGACACCAGATGGGAAAGTCATCTGAAAAGTATTGAGCCATTGCAGCTCCAGTCAGAGAAGGTGAGGGATGATCTGCTACAGGCGAGGGAGAATACTAAAGATCCAACTATTAGGATTGAAGCCCAGTCCCTCTCTGAAGTAATTGGATCCTTCAGATTTCAAATCTGTCTTGTTTTCTGGTACGGTATTCTGAGAAAAATGTATATCATCAGCAAACTCCTTCAGTCTGCTTCCAAGCAGCTGGATGTTGCTGTAGATCTCATCCATCAGACAAAAACGTCTTTCATGAGCTACAAAGCTACTGGCTTTAATGATGCCATGAAGACAGCAACAGAAAAGTGTGAGGAAATGAATGTCCAAGCAGTGCTTAAGGAGAAGAGGTTAAGAACCACAAAGATACACTTTAGTTATGAAGCAGCTGATGAGCCAGAGCCCAGTGCTCTAAAAAGAATGTAAGTATCTTTCTTTAATGTTGTGGATTGTGCCATTCAAATGCTGGAGGACCATTTCAGCTACCTGGGTAAAGTGAGAGACAACTTTGGAGTACTAATTAACTTTCAAAATCTTGATACTCAGACAATAAGGTATCAATGTGAGCATCTTGGAAGAACACTGAGCCCTGGAAATGAGTCTTATGTTGATTGGAAAGACCTTGTCGTGGAATTAGAAAGCCTTCCAACTCTCCCTAAAGACAAAATGACAGCATTGGAACAGCACGATAAAGGGATATGTGAGCTGTACCCAAACCTTTGGGTAGCTCTTCGCATTTCATGTACTCTCCCAGTGACAGTGGCATCAGCAGAGCGAAGCTTCTCAAAGCTAATAAAAACCTACCTCAGATCATCAATGGCACAAGAACGTGTAAGTGCTCTTGCCATAATTAACATCAAACATGAGGTTGGTAGCCAGCTATCCAGTGATGATAGGTATATTAAATGATTTTGCAAGCAAAAAGGCAAGACGGGCAAGAATTTAGGCCTTGATAACAATACGACTTTCCTTGATGGCATAATTCACTTTACTCAGTAACGATATCATGTACATTTGCACTGTTCTGAAACATTGTTTTGTAAACTATTTATTTATTTTGTTAATCTGCAATTTGAATGTTGGTGTACTTTTTATTTGCACTCCAGAATGCTTTGGGCCCCCAAAATGCTAGGGCCGGCCCTGCAACAGTTCGACGGCATGAGTGTGTAAATACATCAACAACGGAGTGTCTTTAAAAACCCTCTTTTGTGCGGAACTACTTCCTTCCGCCACAGATTCAAATCTCAGTTTGACAGTTTAACAGCTGAGCTCAAGATTCATTACTAATTCAAAAACGTCACTTTAGTACTAGTAACGAAGGAACATTGAGTTGCTTCATTGAAAGCTTATTGTATCACTGTATTATGTAGAGTATGATGAGAGAGATGGACTGAGTGAGTGTGATTACCTGCATCTGATACAGCATTCATTCTTCAGCTCAAACTCATATTCACAATAAAACATTAGTTTGAATGTCCGCTGAGGAAAGCGATATCTTTGTCGTACTATCTTCATTTGTTAAGGGTGATTTCCGATGACAGCGCTGCTCACTGCATTTGTTAACTGCGGGTGGTGTTGAAAGTAAAAATAACTGCCTTGTTTACAACCGTTTCAGTCTCTTTCAATATAAAAGTCTTTACTGCGGACTCACTCGTAAAAACAGTCTCTTGACTCTAGATCTAATGGCGGACACACACACACACACACACACACACACAGTTTCCCAATAAAATACTAAAATAACAATAAAATACTAAATACTATTATTATTTATATAAATTATTATTTACTGAATAATAATATTTAACCCTTAAATGCGTACCTCGGGTATTTAGCGACCCGGGACATCATTCTCTACCCTCTCCCTCCTTCATTTTTTAAAGTTAGACATCAACTTTCTTAGTATTCCTCAATCTATTCATTATAAACAATATTTAAAAAAAATAGTAAAATATAAAAGAATGCCTGTTTTCTGATTAATTTTTTGTAAAAAGTGTATAGGGTCACTACAGACCCGAGGTATGTAAATGTGTAAGTATTTTTTCCTGCGCGATTATATTTACATATCTGATTACTCAATATGTGCAATGCAACTGTTTGATATACAATGATGACGTGATGCTTCACTCATAATTACCACAGGCATAAAACAAACGAATATCATCAGCAAAAACTGAACTGGTTTGAATGGCTTTACTGCAGAGCAATTACTATACGCAATGAAATATAAATGTCACTGTCATTTGATGTTGGATGTAGTGAATAAGCTGCCAGTGATCAAAATATTGAATATGAAGTCATTGAAAATGGTAGTTTTGAGAATATGGTTGAGATTGTGAATGTGAGGCAACTGTACTGTGGAAGTGCGCTCTGACGATGACAGCGATGGTAAAATCATCTGCTCAAATTGAACCCTTTTAAGTTTCAAAAGGAAGCGAAATATGCTTTAATTTATTCTTATGTAATTGTTCTTAAAATATTAAGATAATTTTTTGCTATTGCAGCAGTTAGAGGTCCATCCGTGCTGGATATATAGGTCCGGGTCGCTAAAGACCCAAATATTTAATAATGATTGGTGAAACATTCATGCATTTAAGGGTTAATAAACAACAACAACAGTCATCTTAAAAGTTTCTAAGCAATTCAGTCAAAAGTACAAAGGCAGCGCTCTGACATACTCTGACATCCGTGACACAAAAACAGTACTATTTATAAAATTATAGTGGATTTGGACTCGCTGTGAGAAATACCGCAAGAGGACTGATACAAACGGTGAAATCATTTGGAGTTCTGTTATCACTAGAATATTGCACTCCTCTCAGTCGATCAGATTTGAGGACCAGAAAGAACTGTTGTGTGTATAACATAAAAATTCCCATTTCCAAACTGGGAAAGACAGAGGGAAACTCAGCATCTCAACACTCAGTCAGCAGAGCAGTGGATTTGATTATTTTCTCTGTTTTTTTGGAAGCTCAAGGTGAGATTGGGAAAGTGGGTTATTTTAGGATTTATTTGGCCTGTTCAGCAGTAGGAACTGAGATCAGAGAGCGGAGAAGACGCAGATAATCCCGATTATGGAGAACATCTGACTGCTACACAAAACCACACACACACACACACCATATACTCAGTACTGTACTCAGCATCTCTCCCTTCACTTGACAAATACCCTGCTTTTTATCATACTGTATTGATATTTTCTCTTTACTGTCAGGGTTGGGGTATATTTTTACTGTATAATCATGTGAAGGAACTTTTACCACGGTAAGAATAGAGGTACTAATTGGATTAAAAGTCACTCATTCTTTACTTGTGTTCATGTCACTAAACTTAGACTGCTAGAACTGAATTAGCATACTGCTACTGGTGAAAAATAACTGTTTTTAGCTGGATAAACACACACACACACACATACACACACACACACACACACACACACACACACACACACACACACACAATCAGTTCTCAATTGCCATCACTGATTCAGTCTCATGCCTACTTCAACCAGAAATGCAAATTCATTTGTTTTTCATTCATTGAAGATGGATCATCTGTCATCTGAGGATAGATAGCTAGAGTCCAAAATGCACAATTCTGCCAGTTGACTGAGAAAATGTAATAGCAGCACATTGCTACTGGCTGTGAACCCATATATTGCATTGTTTTATTAAAATAACACATTGTTGTCCCTGTGAAAATGAATTTATTAGATGTTTTTTCCCTTGTATGCTTGCAGCAAACAGAGCAGATACTAGCTAGTACCAGTTTTTCTGTGAATAAACAATAATTATAATTATTGTTAATATTAAGTAATAATAATACATTATTTTATTGTATGCATGTGTGTTAAACAATTGTGACTTTATATCTTATAGTTTGCTACGCTTATTTCTCATATGTGCAACATTTTATTGCCCAAAAAGTTATAAACTTTATTTAAAAATGTCTCCTACTTTTATTTTTAAACTATAAACTACCTTTATTTATTATTATTATTATTTATTTATTTATTTTTGGCAGAAATGGGCTTCCATAGACTATTATTTGCATGCAAACCATAAATTATGCTGCAATTCCTAAAGTGTTAGGCTTTCAACACCAGTTTTTACTTGCATTTGGATTTGGGTAAGGGTTAAAAGACTATGAACTTGCTGTGATCATTTACTCACCCTCAAGTCGTTGCATTTGACCTTCTTTCTTTGTTGAACGCAAATGAGACGTTAAAACAGAGGATAATGCTGTTCATTTTCAGGGCCTGAAAAAGAAAACACCATTTAAGTATAATAACAGTCCATATTCCAAGTCTTCTGAAGTCATATGATGCTTTGTGTAATGAACAGACTAAAAAAGTATTAATTATTTGGAGAAAATCTTCCCCTTCTGTGCAGTTCGCAATTCTCATTCACACTTCCACATTCAGATATGCTGTATCAACTCAAAACACTGAATATATGTGTGCATGAAACAGATTTGAGATTTCATTTTAGTGAGAATCACTGCTTTAATTTTGAACTCTGTAGGGAACTCAAAATATCTAAGGCTCTTCACATGCGCTGACGTCATGAGGCTCATGATCACTGTGAATTTCCTTTGGGCTAAACACAGAAAAACAATGTTTAGTCACAAGAGTTCACGGTAAGTGTTCTTACTTACAATGACTGTTTTACACTACAGGATAATCCAGCTCTGACTGGAGGGAGTGAGCGGTTAACTAGCAATTCACTCAGCTCTCTGGAAACATCTGATGCCACTGTGCGGTCAAATGTTTTAAGAGCTCAAGGTTTGTGGGTTCAAATCCCCTGGAGGAAAGTTAAAAGATTTACAATGTTCTGCTGTGAGCTGCTGGTGACATGATTCTCTGCTGCACTGCTGCTTCAGCCCTCAGTGCCTCATGATGCAAAAAAAAACATCCGATAATAACAGCAAAAACATAATTGTGAGGGGTAGAAATTATGACCTTGTAGAGTCAATGTAAATCATGTGCTTGTACTCGTATGTGATTAATTTTATTTTTTTACAAAAACTAATTGCCAACTAAACACTTGTTTACATGCAATGTACAACTTTTGTAGCATGCAAGTAATGATCAAGTAAAAGTGTTCTCATCACTGGCATTAGCACAGTTACAGCTCATCGAGAACAATGTCGTTTTAGCTCATGTAGCCATAGCCTAACCACAAGGTCTACACTTCAGCATAATGGTAACCTCAAAAATTGACATAACGTAAACTCTTTTAAATGTCAAACATAACTGAACAACAAAATTGAATAGGTATTTCCCTTTGCTAAAAACACATTAAACAGCACATAATGTGTTAACATAAACAGGTACTCTCCCGTTCTGTCCCTATGCAAAGCATGCTGGGAACTAGAAATCTGCCCAGTTTCAGTCAATGCAACGTAAATGATTCATTTTCATTCAAGTTAACAACATTTTACAAATGTAATTTCATTTAATGTAATAAAATTGAGTGTACATGACAGCTTGAGTAAAAAAACTAAAGATTTTTGTTGTTTTAGCTTATTTTTTATTTATTGTATTTTTTTTATTTAGTCATTTAGGAGACGCTTTTATCCAAAGCGACTTACAAATGAGGACAATAAAAGCAGTCAAAACTAACAAAAGAGCAACAATATATAAGTGCAAATGACAAGTCTCGGTTAGCCTAACGCAGTATATATACAGTGGGTACGGAAAGTATTCAGACCCCCTTAAATTTTTCACTCTTTGTTATATTGCAGCCATTTGCTAAAATCATTTAAGTTATTTTTTTTTTCCTCATTAATGTACACACAGCACCCCATATTGACAGAAAAACACAGAATTGTTGACATTTTTGCAGATTTATTAAAAAAGAAAAACTGAAATATCACATGGTCCTAAGTATTCAGACCCTTTGCTGTGACACTCATATATTTAACTCAGGTGCTGTCCATTTCTTCTGATCATCCTTGAGATGGTTCTACACCTTCATTTGAGTCCAGCTGTGTTTGATTATACTGATTGGACTTGATTAGGAAAGCCACACACCTGTCTATATAAGACCTTACAGCTCACAGTGCATGTCAGAGCAAATGAGAATCATGAGGTCAAAGGAACTGCCTGAAGAGCTCAGAGACAGAATTGTGGCAAGGCACAGATCTGGCCAAGGTTACAAAAAAATTTCTGCTGCACTTAAGGTTCCTAAGAGCACAGTGGCCTCCATAATCCTCAAATGGAAGACGTTTGGGACGACCAGAACCCGTCCTAGAGCTGGCCGTCCGGCCAAACGGAGCTATCGGGGGAGAAGAGCCTTGGCGAGAGAGGTAAAGAAGAACCCAAAGATCACCGTGGCTGAGCTCCAGAGATGCAGTCAGGAGATGGGAGAAAGTTGTAGAAAGCCAACCATCACTGCAGCCCTCCACCAGGCGGGGCTTTATGGCAGAGTGGCCCGACAGAAGCCTCTCCTCAGTGCAAGACACACGAAAGCCCGCATGGATATCCAAAGCGACTTACAAATGAGGACAATAAAAGCAGTCAAAACTAACAAAAGAGCAACAATATATAAGTGCAAAATGATAAGTCTCGGTTAGCCTAACACAGTACACGTAGCAAGGTGTATATATATACACACACATATACATATTCACACACACAGACACACATAACACACACACACACACACACACACACACACAAAGAAAAAGAAGTAGATAGAATAGAAAAAATAGAAAGCTACTGTTTTGTTTTTTTTTAAAAGAAGATAAATATAGATAAAGTAGAATTAAAATAGAATAGAAAGTGCTAGAGTTAGAGGGTCAAATAAAGGTGGAACAGATGAGTTTTTAGCTTATTTCATTTAAGAAAATGGAGCAAACTACTAAAATCATTTTTTGAGTGTAACTAACAAAACTAGAATTTTTCCTGAATTAATCAAATTATTGACTGGATTGTTACCAAATACAGCACTTTGACTGACTAACTAACTAACTAACCAATCTATATTTTTCCAGTTCCATTACTACAATACTACTTATCAAATTATTCACAAGTTTATTCCAGAAGACAGCCATTTACTAACTAACTAAACTAGATTTTTTTCTGTTCCATTACTACAACGCTACTTATCAAATTATTCACAGGTTTATTCCAAAAGACAGCACTTTAACTAACTAAACAAACTAGATTTTTCATGTTCTAACTAACTGAAGTTAGGTAAATAACAGAAATGTTCAAGCTTGACTGCAGTATATCAGTTTATGGTAACTAACTTTTTGCTACTTTTTGTGCTCTTTCCATAATCATTACAGTGATCATGATCATTGATTATTGAGATAATCAGTGTGATCTGAATGTCCATGAACGTTTCGTTCCTTCATGACATTGACAGGAAGTTGATATCTCTCAAAAATTGAGTTTGGCCCATGAGCGCTGCGAGATTTCCCAGCTCTGTGAGAAAAGAGAGATGTGAGAGGAGAGACGGGGAGGTGTGAAACGCCACACACTCCACTCAGCCAACAACAATCACAGACGGGAGATGCCGAGCTGCATTTCCAGTCAGTTTCATTACTGATTTTTCTTTCTCTATTTTGCAACACAAGAGTTTCATTCTGTAACTTTCAGAAAAGCATTTATAGGAAATAAACTGCACAACATGAGCTCATTAATATATGACCACCCATATTTACATATATTAATTTAGTAAATGTGACTCTTTACTTATGAAATTATTCACTGGATTAAAGTCACTGTAAAACTAGTTTCCCAACCAACCAACAACCAACTACATCCTCCTGTTCCATTACTGCAATATTCCTTTACTTACGGATTTACTGGATTATTCCCAAAGAGACCACTTTAAAACTGAGATATTTATTGTTTTTTTTGCAGAAGATTTGTACACGGGGCTGACGTGAGCACCGCCACAAAAATTACAAACATGCAAAAAATGACACATTTGCCTGAAACAATGAAATTTGTTGAAATTATTACAAACTTAGCGATTTGAAATGGATGAAAAATGTCATTTTTTATTTACAAGGACGGACTGATTGAACCCGGACTGTGGCATGTATGAAGTGGATTTGACCGGTTCGGAGGTAGGCAGTCCAGGGATCGATGGCAGTTTTTTGTGGGATGGGAGATAGAAGAGCAGCCATGTCCACATCCATACCTGAGAAGATTTGAGTGCGGAGCGGAATGGAAATGGATGGAGGCTCCATGGCAATGGTGTGGGCGGGGGTTGCTGCTGGAACAGACGTGAAGAGGGTATAGGATGGAGGATGGGCCAAGGTAGAGGGGGATAGCTGACAGCGGGAAAAGTCAAGGCAGGCATCGTTTGCGGAGGCAGCCTCACTCTGGGCTCTATGCTCGTGGAAGGAAAAAAGTAAGAAGATGAGGTGGGCTGCAGAGAAAGCGTCAAAGTGGGACTCGTCTGCTGAGGTAGCCTCGCGCTGTGGGGCGCACCAGAAATAGCTGGAAAAGAAGCAAGAGGAAAGGAACGGAGACTGGTAAGGAATGGGCAAGGTTGCGCAAGTCTAAGGTAGGTAAAAGGTGTGGCTGGACAGGAGGAATCACAGTGTAAGCAAAGGCAGAAGTTGATGCTTGGGAGACGCTAGTTTGATGGGCTGAATTGGCCTGAGAGAACAGAGGGCTTAGGGCCGTGGCTGCAAGGCCTGTGCTAGAGGAGTGGGGGGCGGTGATGATGGCCTCGGAGGCTGGCAGCGCAGAGGCGGGTAGCACAGACGTGGCGGCCGGAGTGGAGAGCCCAGTAGAGCTTGAGGTTGACGCGGCATCCAGGGGTAGAAAATGATCCTGATGGAATCGGCTGAGCTGGAGTGTGTGAAGTTGAGATGCCTGATGTGGCCAACTAGCCAGAGGCGGGGAGGAACGCGGTCTATGGTGGCGGCTCGGCAAATTTGGAGTTGGACGACGAGAGGGACGACCTCAATCCTCGCTGGTCTGACCGATATGGGAACCGGAGTTAGGTGAAACTGAGGTCGGCTGAGGGACCGAAGAAGATTCTGTGGAACTGGAAAATTCCTGGTTGGAGGTAACTAGCTGGAGTTCATCAGGGTGGGACATGTTTCCCGGAATAGGGCGGGGCCATATGCCGGAAGAATTGTCGCTGGGACTGTGCAGCAAGGTTATTTTCGTAAACGAAAACTGAAACTAAGACTAAAACTATTGGTCAAAAAACATTTTCGTAAACTGAAATAAAATTTCTAAATAAATGAAAAACTAAACGAAACTAACAACAGTAACTGAAAAACTAACTAAAATAAAATAATAATTAGCAAAAATAAATAATCGTGTTCATGATTGAATAAGCTCTCAAGTAGATGGCGTTTCATGCACGTGAGCTGAGTCCTAAGTGGCTATTGTATTCACAGAGAATGCCTTTTTGCATTTAAAAAACAAGACGCGGGAAATAAAATCGGAAATAACAATAAAATATGAAATGGGAAATAATAATAATACACACCCTACAGCGCACAGACGTTTAAAAGTGTGCTTGACGTGCGAGAACAACATGAGAGTTAGTTAACTACATTTTTTTTGGATGAGCTGACTTTAGTGAATAGTCATTTTGTCACGCTTTACGATTACTATAGCAACGTCCGCCTCGAGTCTATGACACGCGCACCGCCTTGACTGTACAAAACGCATCCAAAATGAGAGAAAGCGGCAACTTAACTTGAAGAGCAGTGAATGGGAGAGTACCACAAATATATTTTTTGCATTCCCATTTGATCAAATAGCAAAAGAAAAACTCCACGATAGTGTTTTCGTGACTTTCAATAAAAGGAAAAAAAATTGAGAGAGACTGATAACGGCAGTCTGAAGAGAGAACGATATCAAATTTACCGTCCCTCCCATAGACGCTGCATTAGAAACACCCTCGCATCAGCGTTAACTGTTTTTTTTGTAATTTGATGCAAAGGTGATATAATACAAAGAATAGTGCTATAAATGTACATACATTTAAAAATATATATATAAATATGAAAAACTTTAGAGGATTTACGATGCTGATGACCGTTATACGCGTCATCACAGTCTTGTGAAAAGGGTCCATTGCGTTGCTCATTTGAAGCACGTGCGCGCTGGAGCGGCTCGTCAAAAGTAAAGTGCAAACATCATTTAAAGGTGGGGTAAGCGATTTCTGGTAGCCAATGTTGACATTTGAAATCACCAAAACAAACACGCCCCTACCCCAAAAGGGTCTCGCCCCTCGGGTCCTACTTCTTGACTTATTGCCTTAAGCCTTCTTTTGTTCCACACACGTTTTCCTCTTTTGTTTTTTATCCGCCATCTCTATCTTTCTGTCGCTCGGCTCGGCTAATGTCCATCCTGTGCACTGAACGCTCTCTCCTCCACATCATGAGTAGACACGCCCCTTACTGCTGACTGGCTACAAGTTTGTTTTGCTAGTCGCCCCGAAACAGTTTTCTAAAGAGTTTTTGAAAAATCGCTTCAATGTTCAAGTTCAAGTTTCAATGACGATTACAAAGAACAGGTTTTCTCAAATCCAGCACTGGAGGGTCATTGTCCTGCAGAATAAAAACTCAACTGCCTGTAGCTTTCTAGTAACTCTGAAAACCTTGATTAGCTTGTTGTTTGTAAACTATTGGAATGTTTAACAAGATTACATCTTTAATATGAATGAATATGAACGAATACATTTTATACATATGAGTTGCATATTTTTGGTTTCTGTTCAATTGTAAAGAATTATTTTATTTTCATTATTAAGAGGTTTGCATAAGAGTTAACTGTAAACTGTGCAAACATTCAACTTTGCTAAAATTAAATGTATTGCTATGGTCTACACTGGAAGTGTTCCATTAACTCTGCTAAACTATAATTACTAAAACTAAAACTGAAACTAAAATATATAAAAACTAAATAGAAATGTGTTCACAAAATAAAAATATAGGAAATTTGAAAACGATATTAAAATAAAAACTAATTAAAAAATTCAAAACTATAATATGCTTGCGGTGCAGTGACGGGACTGAATGATTAGGCTTCTCCTGAACCTACGTTTGGAACGTCATTTACTTTTCACTGGATTGTTCCTAAAGAGAGCTCTTTAAAACTAACTAACTAACTAACTAACTAATTAACTAACTCTTTTATGTTCCATTATAATAATCCTTTATGTATGGAAGTATTCACTGGGGATATCACTTTAAAACTAACTAACTAACCAGCTGACTAACTAACTATTTTATGTTCCATTACTATAATAATCCTTTATGTACGGAAGTATTCACTGGGGATATCACTTTAAAACTAACTAACTAACTAACTAACTAAATATTTTATGTTCCATTACTATAATAATCATTTATGTATGGAAGTATTCACTGGGGATATCATTTTAAAACTAACATAACTCTTTTATGTTCCATTACTACAATAATCCTTTATGAATGGGAGTATTCACTGGGGATATCACTCTAAAACTAACTAACTAACTAACTAACTACATATTTTATGTTCCATTACTATAATAATCATTTACTTATGGAATTATTCACTGGGGATATCACTTTAAAACTAACTAACTAACTAACTAACTAACTCTTTCATGTTCCATAACTATACTAATCTTTTACCTGTGGAATTATTCACTGGGGATATCACTTTAAAACTCTCTAACTAACTAACTTTTTTTTCCTGATAATCATCCTTCAACACTCACAAATGCACACACGTCGCATCACCGGTGACACTCAGTAACACACGGGTGCATCTCAAGTATCAGGTGTTGGTTGCCACGGTAACCCTGTGTCTGCCGCTGTGTCTCGTTGCATGCACATACACACACATACAGGTTTTGAATACAATCTCAATCTCCCAGCAGACTTATTCACACAAGACAGCGTCTCATTACAAGGTTGCCATGGCGATATGTGCGCTCAGAAAGATTCCCTATTGAGAAGAAAACAGATCAGGACCGACAACACGCAGAGAAAATGAGTCTTTTATCAGGGCCAATACCAGGGTCTGATTAGTTCCTGATTACTGTCCTTTTCAATGAGCCACAGTGTGTTTAGCTCATACAGAGACGAGAAAGTGACAGATGTAATTGGGTTTGAAGTTTTACACCCACTGTGTTTCATTAGAGCTGGTTTGGGTTTAATCTGGCAAAAAAAGATGGCTGGAGACCTGCTGTATGACCCACGAGCGCCACAGAAAACAGATGAAAGCACACTGTAAAAATGATATTAATAACATTTTGTTCAGGATATGAGGAGTCACAGATACTAACAAATAAAGTTGAAACTAGATCCAGTAATAAAATCAGTCACATATATCAACACATGCTGACAAAAAAACAATAAATGGCTTTCGAAATGAGTATGTTGTTTGTTATATTTTCATATCATTGAACAGAAGCCAGCCAAGTCCACTCCATTATACACATGAAAACTTTTATCTGAGGCTGTTGTGACACATTTAGCTGTTTCTCAGAGTCGCACGCCATGTCTTATCTTTTTTTTTTTTACAGTGCACCAGCACTATATAAGAAGAGATAACAGGGTCAGAAATTAACAAGTGATATTTGCTCCCATTTATTTTTGTCAAGGACAGATTTTTTTCTAACCATAAATTAACATCACATAAATTATGTTTTGCGTCTTCTCTGCAAGCAGTTTTATGAGCTCAATTTAATTGTGAGATTTCTGCATGTATGCATGCATGTTCAAAATAAATAAATAAACGCATACATACATACATACATAAATACAAGAATTAATTAATTGAAAGTTGTATGAAAATAAAAACACAACAATAAAAACAGTAATACTATTCTTAATCTAGATTTTTCTATTACCAGAATATTCCATTATCAGAATTATTTCACTGGATTATTCAAGAGACTTTATTCAACTAGCTAACTAAATAAACAAACAAACAAACTAGATTTTTACTATTCCATTACTGCAATATTCCTTGGCTTATCAAATTATTCACAGGTTTATTCCCAAAGACTACACTAACTAACTAACTTATTTTTCTGTTACTATAATATTCCATTACTTATCAAATTATTCTGATGTATTATTCAAGAGACCAATTAAAAAATAACTGCATCTAACTAACTAACTAGATTTTTCAATTTCTAGAATATTACATTACAACATTATATTTCACTGGAATATTCAAGAGAGCAGTTAAAAACTAACTAAGATTGTTCTATTTCTAGAATATTAAATTACTTACAAAATTATTCCACTGAATTATTTAAGAGAGCACTTAACACTAAATATAACTAACCAACTAAATAAATAAAGAGAAAAAGAAATACTTTGGAATTTGCCATGTTCTGAAGCGTGACATGCACAAGCATGTCGCCTATCTTCTTTTTCTGATTCTTTTGCTAATGCTGTTAATATGCATGCAAGTTAACTGAGAGGTTGCATGGGATAATTGTACATGCTCAAAATCATTTATCACACCACAGCAATATTTAAAATTAAAATGTTGAATAAGTGTGACCAGTTACAGTGCCTAAAATAAGCACTTTACCGTATAAGTTTGGACTGTAAAATACTGATGTTGATTAAAAAATCCCCATGGACATGATAAGCGTCAGCAGCCCTCCCACATCTCTAAATATCTGAGACATTATTGTTCAGAGTCCTGGGTAATTTCTGACTATGAGCTTTATTCATAAACTGCATTCATTAACTGCCAGTGAATGTCTTCGTTTATCTCAGTTGATGACTGTAAGATGACCTCTCGTTATCTGCTAGTGTGTAAGTTAACCGTTCATTCTGAGATAAACGTACATTGATTATACAGTAAATCAACAGCACTGCTCCAGCTGTGAACACTAAAGACGTCATGAAACTGCATTCACCACAGATTACAAGTGATATTGTCTTATCATTTACTCAACCTCATGCCATTCCAGTGCCATATTTCTTGCAAAAAATGGTCCATATTTGATTAGAGACACAATGGATTTAACACACACTGTTGAATTATGCACAATGCGACCAGGGACATTTTTTGTTTAAAAAATAAGAGAGCAATTTTTGATTTCATTTTGATTTTAAAGTTAACTGCCAAACTTCATGGTTTGGAGTTTGGATTTTTTTATTTTTTTTGGGGGGGGGTGGGGGCGGTACTTTTGTAACATTATAAATGTCTTTACTGTCACTTTTGGTCAGTTTAATATATTCTTGCCGAATAAAAATATTAATTTCTTAAAAAAAAAAAAACATGAAAGAATGACAGAAAAGTGAATTGTGTCATTTCTTTGGGTCAGATACAGAAGTGTCAGCAGCTGATTATGGTCTGACTTTAGTTGCCCAGTAATATTTCTCTTTATATCAGTCATAGGTCATGTTAATATCTGATATCGGCCCTTCAATTACCTCGTGATGAGCTGCAGCAGTATAATAGCATCTTACATAAACAGCATTTTTGCGATGAAGGCAGAGAGATGAATGAGCGTTGGAAGATGCCTGAAACAAACTCAAATGCGTCTTTGTTAAAGGGGTCATATGATGCTGCTAAAAAGAACATTATTTTGTGTATTTGGTGTAATGAATAATGAATTTATGTGGTTTAAGGTTCAAAAAACACATTATTTTCCACATACTGTACATTATTGTTTCTCCTCTATGCCCCGCCTTTCTGAAACGCGTTGATTTTTACAAAGCTCATCGGTCTGAAAAGCGAGGTGTGCTCTGATTGGCCAGCTATCCAGTGCGTTGTGATTGGCTGA
>NW_015544180.1:1496971-1516766 GCF_001515605.1 Sinocyclocheilus anshuiensis
AAGGAAAACTTGAAATCGCATCATATGACCCCTTTAATTATAGCTCCATTCAGGTCAGCCTGAGCAGAAAACTACACACAGCCTCTGGGCTTCTATTTAACTTACAGTCAAAGCCATAATTCACAAGACAACAAAGAAACAAGCTGAATTCAAGATGATGACATGAAAGGAATATAAAATTGGGTTCACTAACAAAAGCATACCATATTTGTCAAAGTCGCTGTTGTGCTCATGGTTCAACCTGACGTCAACCTGTCAAATAAAGGCAAAAAATATTAGTAACAAAAATAATTATCATCATCAACAACAACAACAACAATATATAAATAAAAATACATACATACATACACGTTTTAACATTAAACAATTTTTTTTTTCTTTAATGGACATTACTACCATTTTTTTTGGACACCAGGGTAAAACATGTTTTGTGAACGTTATACATATAAATTGACAACTTCATTTTTACATTTTCTTTTTCTGAAGAAAAAGCATGTGGTAAACCAAGTGATGTAGATTAACACAACTGTAATAGCCTGTGAACACAAATCCAACTATTTTATTTTGGTCTTGTTTTAGTGGTTGAACATTTACTTGTGTGTGTGTGGGTGAGTGTGTGTTTGATGTGGATCCTCAAGTTTCAAACACAAGATTGTAATGATGCACATCCTTACACTGTATTGTATGTGTGTGTGTGTGTGTGTGTGTGTGTGTGAATGTTATTTAACCACAACAGGTATCCGGATGTGAGTGTGTTCCATTCTTTCCCAAAACACACACACACACAGTTTCATAGTTGACTGAATTAGAAGTCACATGCCTACAGCAACACACACACACACACTATAATGTATACAGTATATAATACACAATACATTAACCAAAGCACAAGTATATCTGCTCAGATGATGGAGGCTCGTGACGGGTGTTTTGTGTGTCCTGCAGGGACTAAAACATTAATCATTCTGTTATTGGTAACGAGCTGTTAAACCCAATATGAGAGGCAAGTCAACTAAAACAGTCACGCATCTGTCAAACATTTTGCATGATCTGGGCAGCAGTCTGAGTTATTGTGTCTGTGGTGATCTGTTATTGGTATCTACTAGTAGATAAACAAGTAGGGAACAGCGTTCATCACAGTGACTGTGTGTGTACATGTTATGTAAACAGAACTGTGTGCTCTGATTTGCTGGTATAAAATTTTCATCTTTGAATTTTCAGTCATATTTCACTTACTGTAATTATCAAGTTTGTCTCAAATGCTTCTCGCAAAATTCCTTAATAGAAATAAATAAAATAGAAATAAGAGACATAAAAATAAGCCCAAATGAGAAATTTGTTGGTATACCTTAACATTATGTGAACCTGGACACACACACATGCGAGTGCCATGCGAAAGTGTTCATATCCCTTCATTTTGTTTTCAAATTTTGTTTTGTTGCTGCCTTATAACTGCTTTAAATTACTTTTTTTCACATCAATCTATACTTTATACACCATAAAGACAAAATAATAATAATAATAAAAAAGTGAAAAATTCATTAAAAATAAAAACCTGAGACAAGTACATTGCATAAGTATTCGCTTACTCTGTACTCAACTGAAGCATCTTTACAGCCTCAAGTCTTTTTGGGTTTAATGCAACAAGCTTTGCACATCTGCATTTGGCAATTATCTGCCATTTTTCTCCTCACAACTTCACCTCTCAAGCTCTGTCAGGTTGGATGGGGGCTCACAGACATTTTCAGGTTTCTCCAGAGATGTTTGTTTGGGTCAAGCTATAGGCCACACAAGGACATTCACCATAAGCCACTCTTGCTGTGTGCTTAGGTTCATTGTCCTGTTGGAAGGTTCTGCCCAGTCTGAAGTTTTGAATGCTCTGGACTAGGTTTTCATTAAAGCACTCTCTATATTTTGCTGTGTTGAGCTTTCCTTCTACTCTGACGAGTCCCCCAGTCCCTGCTGCTGAAAAACACCATAGAGCTGCTACCACCACACTTTACTCCTGGGCAAGTGATGAGCAGTGCCTAGTTTCCTCCATACATGCTTGTAACTGAGGTTCATAAGACCAGAGAATCTTGTTTCTCACAGTCTGAGAGTCTTTTTTTTTTCTTGCAAATTTCAAGTGGGTTTTCATGTGTCTTCGCTGAGAAGAGGATTGAGTCTGGTTCAATGGTTCAAATCATACTTATCTGACTATCAACAATTTGTTGCAGTAAATGAAGAGGTATCATATCAATCACAAGTTCAGTACGGAGTACCGCAGGGCTTAGTACTAAGACCGTTGCTTTTCACCCTGTACATGTTACCCTTGGGAGATATCATTAGGAAACATGGTGATACTTTTATCTTTTATGCTGATGATACTCAGCTTTATATTTCTTCACGGCCTGACAAAACACACCAATTCACAAACAGAATGCCTAGACAATATAACAAATTGGATGACTAATAATTATCTGCCACTACTACTACATTCTGAAAAAAACAGAGGTTTTGATTATTGCACCATTAATTCCTCTTTCTCTTTCTGCCGCTCTGATATGAGAGAATCTCCAGCGTCGGGTCTCCGGCGGACAATTGTGGCAGCAGATGGCCTGTCCAGGTTGAGCTGGAGGACACACTGCGCTCTGACGTATGATGGCAAATGAGCACCCTCAAACACACACATACACACACACACACACACACACACACACACACACACACACACTACACTTCTGAATATAAAAGCACGAACCAGCAAGACACATATGCCAACATATGCTGCATCTCTGCCGTCTGCATGTGTGTTTGTGTGACCTTTCATCCCATCACTGAGTCAAATGTGTTTGCAAAGGGCCTCTTCTTCACCCAAACTGCATTGCGGCTAATGTCTTTCTTTGCACGCTCAGAGTAATTTATCTAAAAATAAAGCCATTCTGCTGCTCATCTATGGAAATATCCTCTGCAAAGGCACAACACTGCTTTTGCCTGCCAACAGAGCGAACGCCGACACAATCGGTGTGCGTATGTGTGCTTCCTTTAGATATTTTTGACTATAGCGGCGATGTTCCTCGGCTCCTTTGAGCTCTGAACGCCTACACCACCCCCTCCATGAGAGAGAAAGAGAGAGAGAGAGACAGTGGTGAGGAAGAGGAAAGGTTGTAGTTGTAGATGTAGATGTGGAGGTTGTTGAGCTGAAGTTGTGAGCATGTGGGCAGGTGAGATTGAACACCACGGGCTGCTCTTTTTGTTATTTACAAAAGAAACGTACACGCAGATTGACAGAAGCATCTGCGTTCTTGCTGTGCAGACTGACAGTATAAGCTGAATATGTGGGATACTGAACTCAAATACTCACCGTTTGAAACCCGTATGACTTTCTGTCATCTGTGGAGCATAAAAGAGACATTTAACTGAATGTCCAAACTGCTCTTTTCCAATACGGAGCTGTCGAGTCTGAAAAAGAGAAGAACCTACCATAAAAGTGCCAGTCCTGTAAGCTGATAGATCAGCTATATATATATATATATATATATATATATATATATGAATATAAAAGCTATATAATTACCAAGTATAAAAACCAAGTGTGAGAAAAGAATTAAAAAGATATTAAAAAGACAACTAAATAAAATAATTGTTTCCAAAATTGAATTATTGGCTTTTATATTGTCATTGAATTAAAGTAAATTGCTAAAATATTATCTAAAAACATTTACAGCAGATTTAAAGCAGATTGTAATAATAATAAATTATTATACATAAATATATTTATAATTTATATTTATAAATAAATTAGCTTATATTTTGTCATTGTATTGCACCAAACTGCTGAAGTATGATAATAAAATATTTACTTTAATTAATTTTTATTTATTTATTTATTTGTTTGTTTGTTTATTTATTTAAGCTGGATAATCTCATGATTAAACTTGTCATTTATATTTATATTTATATTTGTATTGTACTAAATAAAATTGCTAAAATACTAATCTAAAATATATACATTTTTCATTTAGTGGTCTATGTTAAAATATTTTGTTTTATATTTTGTAAAATCTTTTCTCTCAGATTTTTCTCACATTTTGTCACAGATCCCCTAAAAAAAATGTGCAGGGGGACAAAAATCAGTTTGATTCACAAAATCCTGTTTTGATGAGCATTTGTATCCATAATATTTAAGCGCGACAGCTTGCAATCGCTTTGTGCGTTTAAAGGCAGAAAAACATTACGGGTTTGGAGCGACATGAGGGTGGGTAAATGACAAGTATTCTTTAAAAATATTGGCTTTTAAAGATAGTGACACGCTTGAGATACAATCTACTGTGTTTAATGCCACATATACATGTTGATTTCAATCTCAGCATGAAAAGTGTTATACGACATCACTGGGTCCCATCATACAGGCACATGGCTTCTCCTACCATTGCTATGCTGATGACACACAGCTCTATCTTTCATTTCAACCAGATGATCCAACGGTAGCTGCACGGATCTCAGGCTGCCTGGCGGACATCTCGGCATGGATGAACGAAAAAGCGTCTGCAAAATGACTAAATGTAAATGTAAATGTAAAAGGGTGTCAGTCAAGGTGAACAGGGTCGAGGTGTTTGTTCATAAAGGGCACTACCTGGAATCTGTGTCCCGTCAGACGAGTTGAATTAAAGGTCATCAGAGCGACCTCACGAAACAGGAAATCATGTGCAGACACAACCTGCTTATACGCTCATGACTATCATTTAATGATTAGGGCAAGTGTCTTCCTGGTTTGTGTGCTAACTAGTTCATTAACCACTTGCTCAGATGCTGCAATTAATCTCACGATTCATGACCAGTCTTCAAAAATCAAATTGTAATAGTAATCAGATTTCATATAAATTAGCTGTAATACTGCTTTTGTACTAACTGTTAAAATATTATATAAAAATAATATTTTTTTTATTTAAACGACTATGTATCTAATATCAACACTCTTTCACACAAAAAATAAATAAATAAATACATATTTTTTTAAACCACTATGTATCTTATAGTAACATTTTTTCTCAAATAAAAAAAAAACATAAAAATTGCAATTAATCTCATGATGTCTTAAAAAAGCTAAAAGTATAACATGCAAATACTTTTTATTTAGCAGAATACGTATCTGATATTAACACTTTTTCCAAAAATGAATGAATGAATTAATGTATTTAAAGGACTATGCATCTGATATTAACACTATTTCACGAATAAAAAAATAATAAAAATATATAAAGGACTATGCATCTGATATTAACACTTTTTTACAAAAATAAATTAATATAAAAACTGTAAAGGACTATGTATCTGATATTAAAAGTTTTAACACTGTTATTTTTAACTAAAGCAAGCGGCTGCTGCGTGCATGGTTTGGCATGGCAGAATGCCAGCAAAGAGCGCTGCATTTATAATCTCTAAAACACATCTCAGTTCATCACAATCTCACAAATCTCTGTTATAACACTAGCGATGTAACGATTAACCGCGAACCGGTTGAAAATCGATTCAAATATGTGACGATTCAAATTGGTTGAGATGCTAAACAAATCGCGATTCATTTAGTGGTAGGAGGTTATATGAATGTATGTCTGAGGGGAACTTACTGTCTATAGAAAAGTTAGATGGTATTTTTCTTTTCATCTTGCCATAAGTGCAGCGCTGCTTTGTTTACAGCGGAAACCAAGGAAACGCTTTAAGCGCCACCTGCTGGCAGAGAGTGAATCTGCGTCTCGTTCAGCTCGTCTGCTGTTTCTGTTTCATGCAGATATTTTGTATATATAGTTTCACAAAACTGAAGTGAAACCATTCGGTTTTTGCTTCAAATTTCGAAATTATACAATCTAATTTAGATTAAAAAGCTGTTGCATGTATGCAGCATCTTTGTTTGGATCATGATTAAAATGCAGTGGTTGCCTCTCATTTTAAATGGAAAGAGCACAGACGAAACCTTATTTTGTTTATATGAAGAAATTTATTTCAATTTCACAAAGAAACGTACAGTATTTTGTCCAAGCAATAATAAAAAGACACATTTAATTTATAATTTGTCTTAAATCTAATTTTGTAAAAAAAAAATCGTTAATCGAATCGAATCATGAAATCAAAATCGCGAATCGAATCGTGAGTTGAGTGAATCATTACATCCCTATATAACACAATAAATATATGCATAATGAATCTTTCATAATGTCTACAATTCGTGTGTTATAATCAGAGGATTCGTGAGCACGCAAATGTCAGCACTGCATTGCTCCTTATACGCTTGCACCTGTTAATCGTTTATATGTTATATTAATTCATGTTGCTTTTGTGCAGTAGATGAATAATAATTTATTTGTTTTACATATTTTATGTTTAGATATTTCTATTTTGTGGGAGTCCCGTGAATCATTTTATTCTCCCGCATCCCGCACACACACGAGTGTCTACCCGCTCGCACCAGCACTAGCCCTTCTTCTCCCGTGACAGTGCGTGTGCTACATCCTTTTTACAATCTCTAGATTATAAAACACTGCATTCTGTCAGCAATGTAACGCGGCAGTAACGTATAGAGACCTCGGCTTGTACTACATCCTTTTTACAATCTCTAGATTATAAAACACTGCATTCTGTCAGCAATGTAACGCGGCAGTAATAGAGACCTCGGCTTGTAACTATACTCTAATTACTATTTTGAAAATTATAACACGCTAAATTACTCTGTTACTAAAAAAGTAATCAAATTACAGTAACGCGTTACTAAGTAATGCGTTACTGCCCCAACACTGGTTAGCAATCACATTATACACTTACGTCTATAACAAAACATAGCAGGATATTTATAAAATGAAAGTAGAGCAGCTCAGAACATTTGAGAGGAAAAGTCCGAGTTAACATTGAGATTTATGACTTGTTTGCAGATTTGGTAGGCTATCGTTTCAGTTTGAGACATTGTTGAGATGAAACGACACATGTGAGAAGCAGATGACTTCAGCAAAAGTCTCCATTTGCTCTCCATTTATTGTCATTGCTGTCTAACGGCGATACTGTATGTGAATGAATCTTCACACACACACACACACACACACACACACACACACACACACTATATTTTTTCTCGCAGGTGTCGAGCTGTTTGATGGGTTGCCATGGGTAACGGCTTAGGTACATCAAAATATTTCCACTTTGCATAAATCATTTTACAGATCAGATGGTAATAGATTTATATATGATGGAGAAAATAGCTCACGGGTGTCTGACTCACCCGAGTGAAAAATTTTCAATTAAACGCTTTTCAATTTATTCTGTTTTCGAGTCACCTTCGCAATATTGATACGCCCACATACAGCCCACTTTCAACCAGCGGAGACAAATATATAGGTTTTAACTGAACACATTATTACAGAAACTATGACACATCATAAAATGGCTCTTCTGCTGTTTTTTTTTTTCAGTGTCAGTGTCATAACATCACATCATCTATTGAACTAGAAATAATTCAAGCAATCTTTAAGCAAACCTCTGAATGCTGCTTGATAATGTGTGTTTTTAAAGGAATAGTTCACCCCAAAATTTTAATTTGCTAAAAGTGAATGGGTGCCGTCAGAATGAGAGTCCAAACAGCTGATAAAAACATCACAATAATCCACAAGTAATCCACACCACTCCAGTCCATCAATTAACGTCTTGTGAAATGAAAAGCTTTGTAAGAAACAAATCCATCGAGACGTTTTTAACTTCAAACCGTTGCTTCTGGCTTTCAACTAGAAGCAGTGTTGGGGAGTAACTTGTTACATATAAAGGAGTTACGTAATTTAATTACAAAATAAATGTAATTGTAATCTGTTACAGTTACTGAGAAAAAAAATGTGTAATTAAATTACAGTTACTTATGAAAATGTTAAGAATTACAAAGGGGTTAAATCTGAATACTCTCTCTCTCTCTCTCTCTCTCTCTCTCTCTCTCTCTCTCTCACACACACACACACACACACACACACACACACAATACAGATTTAATTGATTTCTTCCCCAAATTGCATTGAATGCTCTAAAATATGAGACACTAACGTTTCAGGAGTTCATGACACAGAATAGGATACATTCATTTATTATAATCTTAATTGAAGTGATGAAGGATTTTGAAAGTCTGACAGTAATCAGTGTTGACTGTAAGCTTAACCCTGTCTGGTTTAAATGTTTGAAAATGATTAACAGTTGAAAACATTCATCAGAAATTTAGAAAACGAATCAAAAAGTAATCAATTGTAATCAGTTACATTACTTTAATAAAGTAATTGAAATAGTTACACTACTTACATTTTAAATAGGGTAACTTGTAATCTGTAATATAAAAAAATATAGCGTGGGTCCCGCCATCCCGCGATTTGGTGCATAACAAGTATGATGGAGCTACATAAACACTAGGTTTGCTGTGGTAGTCGGTGTTACATGACAACAGTTTAAAAGTAGCCCAATTCCATGGGGGGAAAAATGCAGACTTGACAACCCATCCATACACAAGCTGCAGGAGTCAGATTTGACTGATCACGGGTCGAGAGTAAGGAGAAATGACTGACAAGACCATGGTGGAGGATTTGCTGCTCAACAGATCCTGAGCTCATTGACTAATATCTGATCTTGTAAGATGTGCTCCCTTTACACAAAGTACACATGATCGCGAAATCAAAGTGAAAGTGAAGAGCGAGTGCTCATTCAAAAGGGATTTCAATGCCCCGCATATTGACAGCGGCTTGATGCACGGAAATTCTATACGGGAACAAGCGGGAGTAGACACAAAAACCACAGGAGCGGGTGGAATCAGAACACACAAGTCGCCAGAGCGGGCGATAGTCAACTCCAATCAACAGTTCATTTAGAAATTATTGAGAGTTTCATAACTTGATTTCTGACTTTGACTTTGCGACACAATCTATCACTTTCTTAGAACAGCTGCTGGGTGAACGCATGAAAATTTGCTGTTGTTTATTCCAAAAGACTTATAGGGGCTTTTACACAACACCAAATTTGACCATTCATTTACATGACAAAGGCAGTTTGGGTGCCTGAAAACTCAAACTGTCAAGATGTCATGCGTGGTGTATTCCCTGTCCAGTCTATAGGAATGCATATCTATTTCTTTACAAAGTGACATCGCCATCTACTGGCCTGGCATGCAGAACGCAGCGTTTTTAGTTGTTTCCGTGGATCCGCGTGAACAGGGATTGTTTTGACAATGTTGTTGTCTGTGCACGAAACTTCAAAATCGCAAAGGAAAAACATTTCCATTTTTTAGTAGATTATTGTCGTGTAAACATAGCCTAAAGTTTAAATGTCCAGAATGTTTTCAACACTAATACATGTTTCCTGTTCAACCCAAAAACCGTTTCTGAAAGCAGGAAGTGACCCCATTTTTCCTGTCCCATAATGCCAGGTAAAGCAGTCACTCAGTCATAGTGACCAAAACATTTTGAGTGAACACTGTATGTTCACCACAGAGATTTTTCAACACATCAGGGTCATTTATCAGTACAGCATGACTTCTTACCCACAGATGGGTCTATAATGCATTTGGACACAGTTTGACACAGTCAGTGCAAGCAGAACTAATACAGCTAAAGATTGTAGTCGCCTTGCCACACATTTTTCCATTAGTATTCATAAAAAAAAGCATTTCAATAAACAGTTCTACTCCATTAACCAAACCAAGTAGCTCCGAGATGAATCACAACCGCACAAATATGATTCAAGGCTAAATTGTTTATGAAAATGAGAAAACAAGGAATAAACTACTCATCCCATTAACTATTGTGGATTAATGTTGATTCATTGATGATAAATATAAAAACAACATACACTATTGTTCAACAATTTGGGCTTTTTTTTTTTTTTGAATGAAATTAATACTTTAATCCAGCAGAGGACGCATTAAATTGATCAAAAGTCACAGCAAAGACATTTATAATGTCACAAAAGTTTCCTATTTCAAATAAACGCTGTTCTTTTGAACATTCAACTTATCAAAGAATCCAGAAAAATAAAATGTATCAGTTTCCATAAAAATATGAAGCAGCACTATTGTTTTCAACATTGGTAATAATCAGAAATGTTTCTTGAGCAGCAAATCATCATATTAATATGATTTCTGAAGGATCATGTGACACTGAAGACTGGAGTAATGTTGCTGAAAATTCAGCTTTACATCACAGGAATAAATTACATTTTACAGTATATTCACATAGAAAACAGTTATTTTAAATTATAATAATATTTCACAATATTACTCTTTTTACTGTATTTTGTTTTTACTGTTTTACTGTAAAAAAATAAAATAAAATAATAATAATCGTACTACCAAAACATTTGAACAGTAGTGTATTTTATATTTAATGCAAAATATTCAGATATATATAGCTCATGTTAGGCCATGAAAGATTTTTGTTATTGTTATTCCATAACCAGCACATTTATTTACTTAATTTACCATTAGTTAAGCTGCTAAATTATGCAAGGTAAGAGCCCTTATCATAAAGGACGGCCAATTAAACTATCCACAACAAACACAGAGTCACATGACCTCTTTTGTTTTGGTGACTATGAGTTTAGAACTAAAATAAACAGATTATGATATTGAGTTTTCAGAAACAATTCATTTCAATCATCATCATTCAGTAAATGATGACATAATTTAAATGTTCTATTTAGAACTATCGCTTTAAAAGTTAAAAAGGAGCGGAAGTCTTTCAACTGAATCTCATTGCTGTATAGCAGAAACAAATGAGATATTAAGGAGATCTCATTTGTGATTTTTCTTTCCGAGAAAACCATGTCTCTCACACATGCTCTAAATAGTAAGTTACACAGCTACGCTCGGGACTGGAACTCTTCCTGATGGCGTGATGCCAGTATATTTATCACGAGGAAACTATTACAGAGGCATCTGAGGTCTGAGGTTATGCAATCACTAGGACAGGTTAGTAGAAACTGCAACAAGTGCTTTACATGCATACCGGGTTTGTTTCCCAAGGCCTCAGAGAGTGTACAACACAAACATGCAACCACACACAAACAAACGCAGAAACCATCGCATCAGCAAAGAGAATAAAAAAATTAAAAAATTAAAAATCCCAGAAACGTTTGGTTCAGAGCAACAGGAAGTGAAACTCTTCAAACTATATGTGACCCCGCTGCGCTTTATTCACAGACAAACAGTGTGGTTAAAATGTCACCTCTGTTTTCTCACTTTCGTAGAAGTGTAGCCAAGGAAGCCGAAAACAAAACACATCAAAGCAGAGAAGTGTAGTCGTATAAATAACACAAACTCTGTCTCTCGCTCTTTAAATATTAGTTGCATTGGATAAATTAGCAAACTGCACAAAAAAGCACCTTAGTAGTGTTTGATATGAGGAAAAAAAATCACTCTATACATTTTATAATTGTTAAATCTTTTGGCCAATAGGCAGAACACCCTAGCAACCACCGAGCAAAGCACTAGCAACACAAAAAAACAATAGCAACTACCTAAACTGCCTCAGCAACCATGCAGAACACCTTAACAACTCAACTGCACTCAGAACTCCCTAGCAACTGCACAGCAACAAGTTAAAAACCACCCAACACACCTAGAACACTGTAGCAGTCCTCTAGCATCCAGTCACAACCCAGTAGCAACCACCTGGAATTGCCTCAGAAACCATGCAGAACACCCTAACAACTCAATTGCAATGTACTATAACTCAGAACACTCTAGCAACTGCACAGCAACAGGGTAAAAAACACCCAAAACCCCTTAACAACCATGAAGAACGCCCTAACAATGCCATAGCAACCATGCAGAACACCTTAGCAACCACAGAAAAATGTCTTAGTATCCACACAGAATATAAAAGCAACTTAACAGCAATGCACTACCGTAGTAACTGCACAGCAACAGTGTACAAAAACCACTCAAAACCCCTTAACAACCACACAGAACAACCTAGCAACTCGAATGCAATACTAACACTCAGAACATATTAGTAACTGCACAACAACAGCTTAAAAAACAACAAAAACAACTTAACAACCATCCATAACATCCCAGCCACTTTACAAAACACTTTAGCAACTTGACTGCAATGTGCTTACACCTTAGCAACTGCACAGCAACAGGGTAAAAAAACACCCAAAACACCGTAATCTTGCAAAACGCCCTTGCAACCACTCAACCATGCCCAAGTAATCACCCAACATGTCCTAGTAACTGCATTGCAACATGCTAGAAATGAGCCAGTACTCCCTTATATCAACCCCAAATACACTAGCAACTACATAGTAACATGCTAACAGCTACTAAAACACCTTAGCAACCACATAGCAATGTCCAAGATAAAACATGGTCAATCAGTTAGGTAAAACATCCTAGTAACTGCATTACAACATGCAAAAAAACACCCAGAGCTCCCTAGCAGCAACTAAACACCCAACCACATAGTGATATGTTAACAGCTACTAAAAACACCTTAGCAACCACATAGTGATGCTCAAGTAAAATGCAGTCAAGTACTCATGCAAAACTCTGCTAGAATGCAACCTGAACTCCCTTGCAACCTCCTAGTAGCATGTTAACAGCTACTAAAACACTTTAGCAAGTGCATAGCACCACTCTAGCGACCACCCAAAACACCCTAGCAACATGCACCACTAACACATTCTTTAGAAAATGTAAACATCTTCTTTGTATTGCATGAAATGCACATGTTGAATAGAAATGCCTTTTTATTGATGTAGGCCTATTTGTAATAGTTTTAGTTGACAAATGTTTTTTTTCCTCACAATAACAAGCGCTCTGTTTGGCCTCCCGGAGCTCTTTTCCTGCATGGACTTCCTCCGGCTGAGGAATGCAGCAAACAGCCAGAGAGGAACACTGGGTCATTATCGCAGGGAACGGAGCCATCGGGAGGGGAAGAGAGAGCGGCAGACGAGGGTTGGGAACAGTAGCGTGCAGTGTGCTGCACGGCCTGCTGGGAATGGCACTCTGTGTCCGTGGAATGCAGGTTTGATTTTAGCTGACAACCTTCGGTCCGCGGAGCAGCAACTCCTGCTAATGAGCCATCGAGACACGGGCTGGCATGAGACTAGACACACACACACACACACACACAAACACGAATGCAACAAGGCCTGGATGAGTATGCATCCTTGAGATCGCATTAAAGATCTTTCTCTCTCTCAATCTCCAATCAGCCCAGTTGCTGAATAATACAAAGCAAACACTGACCTACTTTTACACACAGGGAACATGTGAGAACGAATACCAGGAGTGGATCGGCTGAACTGGAACAAGAGCGCTGAGAGAGAGAGACAGGAGGCGTGGAGATGAGAGGAGAGAAGTGCACTAATCTGTGTTGTGTTCACTTGGAGTTAGTTTGACACTCAGGTGTGAGAGGCCAAATACATGTGTGTTACCCCTTTTCTAACAAAAAGACAAATGTCCAGTCAAGCCCCATTCCACATATTTCCATAAAAAAAAAAAAGCGCTCTTCACCGGCCCTTAAACATGCTGCTCTTTAACCAGAAACCACATAGATTTGTAAAACAAACAAACATTATTTAATCAGTCTCTTGTTAACATCATGCAGTGGCCTTGATGTAAATTATTAAACTTTATTATAAATGATAATGAAGTACAAAACAAATAAAATGCATTGCACTCAATCCACACATACAATATAGATTTCCAACAACCGAGAGAACCGCAGCCTTATGAGGATTGTCAAGCAAAATCGATTCAAGAATTTGAGTGAACTTCACAAGGAATGGACTGAGGCTGGGGTCAAGGCATCAAGAGCCACCACACACAGACGTGTCAAGGAATTTGGCTACAGTTGTCGTATTCCTCTTGTTAAGCCACTCCTGAACCACAGACAGCGTCAGGGGTGTCTTACCTGGGCTAAGGAGAAGAAGAACTGGACTGCCCAGTGGTCCAAAGTCCTCTTTTCAGATGAGAGCAAGTTTCGTATTTCATTTGGAAACCAAGGTCCTAGAGTCTGGAGGAAGGGTGGAGAAGCTCATAGCCCAAGTTGCTTGAAGTCCAGTGTTAAGTTGCCACAGTCTGTGATGATTTGGGGTGCAATGTAATCTGCTGGTGTTGGTCCATTGTGTTTCTTGAAAACCAACGTCACTGCACCCGTTTACAAAGAAATTTTGGAGCACTTCATGCTTCCGTCTGCTGACCAGCTTTTTGAAGATGCGGATTTCATTTTCCAGCAGGATTTGGCACCTGCCCACACTGCCAAAAGCACCAAAAGTTGGTTAAATGACCATGGTGTTGGTGTGCTTGACTGGCCAGCAAACTCACCAGACCTGAACCCCATAGAGTATCTATGGGGTATTGTCAAGAGGAAAATGAGAAACAAGAGACCAAAAAATGCAGATGAGCTGAAGGCCACTGTCAAAGAAACCTGGGCTTCCATACCACCTCAGCAGTTCCACAAACTGATCACCTCCATGCCACTGATCATCTCAAACTACATATTTGTAAGCATATTACATAGAAACATTGTGCCATTGTAAACAGGCTACATTTTCTTTCAGGCCAAACATGATTGCTTATTCTTTCTTCTGATTCTGTGCTTAAATCTGACCAGGACACATTCCAGTGGATTCAGGCTCCGGGTTTTCTGAGTGTTCGTAATGTGGTTAAACACGGAGGCAGCCAGAATGCCACAGGCAGGAGGGCCTCTCCTCTCTTAGAGGCTAGTCTCGTATCCTCCTCTCTCTCGCTCGCTCACTCACTCACTCACTCACTCACTCGCTGAGACACACACACATAGAACATGCTCTCACGCATATGTCAGACCATCCATCTGATCCTCACACCGTTTTTACCTCTCCCTCTCCTTGATTTTCATGCAGGAGGTGGGTATTTTCCATTCCATGCCAGGCAGCGCTCCAGACAAGATCAGACAGGCTCGTTCTGGGCTCCCCTGAAGCCAAAAACACATCCCTTGATCTGAACTCCACAGCTCCATTCACAGCTCCAGCTATTTCGAGTGGGCCAAAGTCTTTGAAACTTTTCTGTCTGCCGTCTGATGAAGTAGAACAATGTGTCGCCCCATGCTGAGAGCGAGAAAGAGAGAGAGATTGCTGCTCGAAAGAAATTCTTGACAAATTGTCAAGAACAGGTCGACAGACAAACGAGGGTTTAAACGATTGTGTGAAACACTGAATGAGTTCCACTCAAACACTGCAGCCAGTATCATCATGAGATGTTGACATTAGAGCCAGACATCAGACATGACTCAAGCTGCAAATGAGACCTTTTCACCTCTCTTTGAATGAGAAACAAAGAAAAATCTATGTAGGAAAGAAATAACAGTTTTTCCTAGACAGCAATGAGACCAAATGGATATAAATCAGAGACTTTTTACTGAAGTCTAGATGATGAAAATACCCTAGTACTCTCACTTCTGTCTCCTCTAGAGTTTCAGAAGGGATCTCAACAATGTCTCAAACTCGGTCTGCAATCAAGACTTAAAGATCTCAATATGATCTCATCAAATGATCCGAGCTGCTCTCCACACTCATTTTATAGCTAAAACTACTGACTCAATTGGTTCTGTTTTACATTTTCCTTTTAATTCCAAATGGAATCGGAGACAAAGAAACTTAAGGGTGGAATATACTACATGACTTTTACAGTCGGATTTTAAAACACTAGGCAACATATACTTGCAACTTCGTAAGTGGCTACAGATTAAGTGGCCGTTCACATGTTGTGCCTTTTGCGCGCTCAAGTTCCTTATAGAGTGGGGGAACTATGACGTCAGAATCCGGAAGAGTAATTCGCCACGGGTTCCTTCAAGATTTTCCTATGGAGTTTTATAATGGGGTTTTTCAATTAATGAGTAAAATAAAGCTTGTGGTAAACATAACTTGACGATACTTTTACGATGTACTAAAAACGGAAAAGTTTTTCCTTTGCGTTTTTGAAAAGTTTCACTTACAGACGACAACATTGTCAAAACGTTCCCTGTTCACACGGATCCATGGAAACGACTAACAAAGCTGTATTGTGCATGCCAGGCCAGTAGATGGCAATGTCACTTTGTAAAGTAGCACATCTGTGCACATATGCATTTCTATAGAATGAACACGTAATACACATGCGCATGACGTCACCGTTTTCACAAATTCACGTTTTTGTATAACAATAATGGAAACGCTTTCAAAAACTTTGACGCCCGTTTTTTTTTTTCTTTTCTTCAAAAGTTAGCATTTTCACGTCCCCAAAATGCCATTGTGTAAATGAATGGCCAAAATGCATAAAAAGTTTTCCATTATTAGTTGAAAACTAAATGACTGAAGATCACACACTACCAGACTTTTCAAGTCATTCCGTAAAAAAAGAAAAACAGAAACGTGCAGCTTGTTGTTAGGAGACACGTGACAATTGAAAATGTGCTCTAAAATTCGCTCAAAATAGCAAACACATTTCATATCCTTCAACTGGATGGAATTAGAGTCTGAAGCTAAAAAAATAAATAAAAAATACGAAATCTGTGACCAGATTCACGATTTTCTGTGAAATCTGTCAACTCTGATTCCCCGAAATCTGCAGACCGGCTCTGACTTTCGGCAACTAACACTGACTTGTCCAGAATGCAAATCAGGACAAAAATCTGTGCAAAAGATTTTCTTAGTGAAAAGAATATTTTAATAATCTAAAGAACCTTTTGTGGAATGGAAAGGTTCGAAGGATGTTAAATGTTCTTGAACCATCAATGCCAATAAAGAACCTTTATTTTTAAGAGTGTAGGCAAGAAAACCCATGAACAGTATCTGTTGTAAATCTCGTTTCTCCTAGACAGCAATGATATTAAATAGGAAAACACATGGAGACTTCAAGTCCTGAAAGGCTCCTGAATGACCTCTGAGCAATAAAATGTGACTCTGGGATGTAAGTGAGGAGTCAGGGGTGGTACAGTAAACGATACCCCCTGGCAGGACAGCCTAGGTTTATTATAAACAGACACACACACACACACAGCAGGACTCATATCATCAAAGGACACAGACATTGACTTTTCACCTACATTCTGTCCATCTCTCCATCTCAACAACCACTTCTCTGCATAAGCTTCAGGCACCATTATACTCAAAGAACGAATTGATGTAACACCATTTCGAACAAAATCAGACCAAAAACGTAAGTTCGTTTCGGAGGTTTTTCTGGAAAAGCTGTCTCTTTTATATACTTTAGACGCCTGGTACAAATCCGAGTTTGTGCACTAGTGTCT
This sequence comes from Sinocyclocheilus anshuiensis, assembly GCF_001515605.1. NCBI lineage: Eukaryota > Metazoa > Chordata > Actinopteri > Cypriniformes > Cyprinidae > Sinocyclocheilus > Sinocyclocheilus anshuiensis. The sequence goes on from NW_015544180.1 coordinate 1,514,236, forward strand.
GTATTGTGTTTTAGGTGCAAAACTTTAATGCAGGAAACGTGTCCAAGACATACAGCAGGCTAATCAATATGTGTCAGTCGTATGCTATTCGACATGCAGTATCACAGAATGAAACGGTAGCAACAAACCTCATTAACTTGACTGAATGGAAGGTATTAGTCTTAATCAGCCATATGCATTCACACATATGGCTTTATTTGGATGCTTCAGCATGCCATAACTATGACACTGAGTCAGAGAAATATGCTCTAGTGATGGCATTATGTAACATTAAGAGAACAGCTTCAATGTTTGTTTGTTTTTTTAACTTATTCATTGAAAAGAACAGTCCGAATGAACCAGTTTGTGGAAATGAATCAGACACATCACTATTAGTGACCCAATTAGCTCCATTGCACTGATAAGGTCTATTAAAGAGGAGTCGAAACTTATGAATCAATTCTCGATTTCCAACGCTTCTGAATCGATTCTTTTTGGAATGGACTCCCAGCCCAATGGAAATATTCTCCGGTTCCTTCTTTTTTTCTGTTCAGTCTGTCGAAGTCAGACGCAAGTAACAACATTAGCACTGTTTGCCTTAAAGCAATCTATTGTATAAAGTGGTATATAATAAAAGCAACTTAAAAATGGCTTTTAAAGAGGAGTCAATTGCCTTTGACGGAATCAATTCCAACAATTTGAATCCCAACGCCTCTCAATTGACTCTTTTTGGAATCGATTCCTAATGGTAATAATGGCCTAATGGTAATCTTCTAGGGTTCATTTCTTTGGTTCAGTCTGTCGAAGTCAGACGCAAGTAAAAACATCAACACACTGGAGAGCTGCTTTACAGTAGAAGTTGAAGTTGCAATTCTAATTGAAAGTGACACTGACAGTTTTTTTTTTCATGTTTAACACTACAAAGCTGCTTGGTTTAAATCAATCTAAAATACAGTGCTATAAAGTGCTATGGAATTATCGTGACTTCATATCACTATTTGCGAGTGACCAAGAGGCGAATTAAGGATTTCGCTCTATTGAACTGAAAAAGGCTATTAAAGGGGAGTCGATTCCCTTTGATGGAATCAGTTCCAAATTTTGGAATCAATTCTCGAATTCAAACTCCGCTGAATCGATTCTTTTTGGAATCGATTCCGAGCCATGTGGAAATCCTCTCCATTTAATTTCTTCTGTTCAGACGGTCAAGGTCAGAAGCAAATAAAAACACACTGGAAAGCAGCTATATAGTAGAAATTGGAGTATAGTCATTCTAATTTAAAGCAACACTGACAGCATTTTTCATGTTTTATACTGTAAAGCTGCTTGCTAAGTGCTATATAATAAAGTGACTTCACATCACTATTAGCGAGCGACTGAGAGGTTAATTAATAATTAGCTCTATTGAACTGAAAAAGGCTATTAATGAGGCCTTTTAATGGAATCGATTCTCGATTCCCAACACCTTGGGTCACTTCTTTTTGAAATCGGTTCCCAGCCTTATGGAAGTCTTCACTATACAACTGCCCACGCATTTCAAACTTCTTATTACCCCTAAGCAAAGAATACAAAAGAACTTCGCCACGCGTATATAGCAGCTAACGTTTTTTTTTGGAGAACAAACAATATTTCATCACAGGTTCTGTGCAAAACCCGCTTGGATCTAATTGGAATGTGTATTTTCAGGAGGAAAGGTGCTGCTCTGTCTTTTGTTTGACCTTCCTGGATGTTCTATAACATCTACAGCAGTAGAAAGGCAGGAAAGTAGTGTCCTAAGAGAGGAGGCCCGGAGCAGGGGACAGCGTCCGGGAGGCCCCTGGGAGTCTGGAGATGCTGGGATATGCTTATTCATGCAGGAGAGAGACATCACAGCCAAACGACGAGCCTTTCATCCTGACCACAGCCTTTCATTGCAGCTAATCGAAACGGACAGGGAGAGAAAGAGAGAGATGGGGCAGCGTTAAGGTTTTAACCAACTCAGAAGAAGCTTTTCAGTGGATGTTTGTCCTTGTGCTAACATTTACAGCAATGCACAGGTGTACAAAAGCATAGTCAAGTACGCCAGTGAGTGTCTGATGCAAACTGCACTTTTTACATTCTGATTGGTTGACTTTATCTGAGAGTCAAAGGTTTATATCGGTGCACCAGCTGATATGTCGTGTTTACAGTGCTTCAGTGAGCACGTCTGAGGACTTTAAGGTTCATGACATCAAATCTTTGAGTTTTGTTTGAGATGCACAAGAAAACCATCTACAATTATTAATAAATGTATCTTGTTCTTTGCTCTTAAAGTTTTAAAGCAAGAGTGCTGTTGTGATTTGGCTACACAGATATTTAGACCAACAGCATGACTGCCAGTGTGATACTGCTTTTATAACAGTTCAATAACAAGAAGTTTACATCGAGTAACTTTATAATAATTTATAAATAATTTATAATTTATAATAACTTTGTAATATTAAGGCACAACATGCCAATGAGTAATCGCTTTGCGTCATGGCTGAATTCCCACCTTGGATGTGCATTATTTTTCAATAATTAATCGATTCCTTACT
>NW_015544180.1:1517045-1519588 GCF_001515605.1 Sinocyclocheilus anshuiensis
GAATTTTTATTTTTATATTTTATGTTTTCATTTTAATTTTATTTAAAGTTTTAGAAATTTTGATATTTTTGTAATATTTAAAATATTTAAAAAAATATTTATTTTTAAAAAATAATTCTACATAGCTCTTATTCATTTTTATTTCAGTTTTAGATTAAGTTATTTTAGTACTTAAAGTTAAGCTAATAAAAAATTAAGAAATTATGCTTTGGCAGCTAGCTGAAATTAAAATAAGTTTGTTTTTATTTTTCAGTTCATGTTTATTTTATTTGAAGTAACTTTTATTGTTGTTGTTGTTTTTAGTTTTAGTTAATGATAATAACCCTGTCACAAGCAAAGCCAAACAGAGTAAGACTAACAGAGAAATATCGCAGAAGCAAAAGAAAAAAAAAAAAAAGAAAGAAAATAGGGGGCTAATGGTAATTCTACTAATGGTAGAATTATGGTAGCAATAATAATTGATACATATTACTTTTTTAATACTTCCATTGGTCATGGTGATTGATAATTAATTTTTGAAACGTAATCTTAAATAAAATTTGGAGATTAGAAAATGTGTGTGGATATTGAATTGACCCACTACTAAACTTCAAAAAAGTAAAAAACGAAAGCTCTCAATCAGACCTTAAATGCACAGTTATTGGTCAGAGTGAGGTCTGATGCATATTGCACTTTTCCAGTCTGATTGGTTAACTTTATACAGTTTCTGAGAGTCAGAGGTTTATGTGCACCAGCTGATATGTTGTTTTTACATGTTCCCAGACAACTTCAATGAGCACTTCTGAGGAATTTTGTTAGTTTCATGGTTTCATGGAAACTTTTCATAGTTTCATAGTTTCATCACATTTTTGAGTTTTGTTTGAGATGTGCAAGAAAACCAGCTATCTACAATCAGAAAGGTATATTTCTCTTTTATAGCTCTGTTTGATTTTTACATGTCAATCAGACCATTAATGGACAGTTATAGGAGTAAAGCTGTAAAACGTACTGGACTTTATGCTGATTATCAGCCGTCTTTCTCTGCAGTGCCGTGCGTCACTATAAGTGCTTCGTGGCACCTGTGCATCCCACGCTGTGCATCTCTGGTCAGAGTGACGTGTGTGTGTGTGTGATTTCCAGCTCCTCTGAGGTCAAGAACATTGCCGCAAATTCAATTTGGAATTTTGGTGATGAGTGTTTGAATATTTGAAGCGCTGCCATGGCGCTCTCCTGTAAACACAATCAAAACAGGAAGTGCCCTTTGTCAGATGCTACATTACAGTCATATGAGGTATTCTGCAGGTGATCCTGTATGTCTCAAGGCTACAAAGAGCCGGGCGATTTAGACTACAAACACTTTATGAATGATACGCGTTTCATTTACAGTAAGCAGAGATGTTCAGGCAGTGCTGTGCGTCGGCGTGATAGAGATTTAGAGCAGATCCAGGGAGGCAGACAGAGAGAGCGAGGCCGCTCAGATTGGCTGACGAGAGATGTCACGGCATGCATAGATTTGCTTTGTTTCCGTGGGAACAGCAGACAGCTCTTGTTGCTGAGTAAACCTCATCAGGGGAAGTGCGTGTGACAGGATGCACGATTGTGTGTATGTGTGCGTGAGCTGACAGACAGCTGCGGTGAAAAATCATGAGAATTTCACCAACATACAGAGTCACTAGGTTCAGAGTAGCATACTACAAGACTCACACTATTTCTGCAGTATGTTTACTGTTATCAGTATGCAAACTCCTGTATGTACGAAATACTACATTTTTCAAAACGTTCACTCAATGCACTCAACTTAAATGAATAAACAAGATGGGATATCAACTACAATTTTTAACTGCAATCTCATTTCGACTCAAAAACAATATAACACTATGATGTTTCATGATGGCCAATGATTGTTTTCCAGAGCCTCAGGCAAACGGTCCGGAGGGATGTCCAGTTTGTGAACGAATCATTCTTTTGAACTTTTCTTTTTGGTGAACTAGTTGAACCAGTTCACCAAATCGGACTGATCCATCTGTAACAGTTTGCAGCTCAAGCAGCACAGATCTACATGAGTAACTCAATCAAAACTCACTTTCGGACTTGTCTGCCAGTCACTCAGACTCAAAATGAGCCAAAAATAAATGGCTTATATGATCATATGATGCTGATTTTTGCTAACTCATTCAGCGCGACAGCTCCTCCAACTCAGACTGAAGACCGATGAGCCTGTGATATGCGCATATGTGAACCCAGCACTTAAATGAAGGGGCGAAATGAACGTTTTTATGGTTTCTCATTGTTTATGTAAAAAGGTGAGCTGATAAAATTCACTTTATATGCTTCAGACATATAAAACATTCATGTCTCACATAATTATTGGGTGCTTTAATGATAAAATAAAGTGACATGATGTGACGTGACGTGTAGCCTAGAATGGTGTCCCATCAGTGTTGGGGGTAACGCATTACAAGTAGCGCAAGTTACGTAATCAGATTACTTTTGTCAAGTAACTAGTAAAGTAACGCATTACTTTTTAATTTACAAGAGAAATGAGTTACATCTTCAAATGTAAT
>NW_015544180.1:1519622-1524532 GCF_001515605.1 Sinocyclocheilus anshuiensis
TATTGTAATGCATTACTTTTAAAAGTAACTTTCCCCAACACTGTGTCCCATACTCGGAATTTGTGCTCTGCATTTCTCCCACCCAAGCGCACACACACACATCAGTGAATAGTGAACAAACAAACACAAACACACACCATGAACACACACCCGGAGCAGTGGACAGCCATTTTTGCTGCGGTGCCCGTGGAGCAGTTGGGGGTTCGATGCCTTGCTCAAGGGTCTAACCTCAGTCAAGGTGTTTAAGGTGGAAGAGAGCGCTGGTCATTCAACTCCCCCCACCTAAAAAATAAATAAATAAATAATACAAGTGGGATTTTAACAAACCCCTAACCCAATTAAAAAATACAGAGTAACCCTATTTATGAATAATTTTCACCTTGTCGATGACAACCATCTAAAAATACCACAAGCCACATCAAACACTCAGAGCACCCTAACAGTACACTAGTATGCCATTGTGAACACAGCCCAAGGGCTTTTAATATCCAAACCTGTGTGCAGACATGTTATTCTATATGTAAATCCTGCTTACGGCTGCATGATCTTATCAACAGTCAGTATCATTGTCCTCACTGAAAGGAAAACACAATATATAGAGCAGATAATGTCAAAAATCTGATTAATATCCTTATGAAATAAACAATCTATAGTTCCTTCTCTGTCTAAATTGGAAACTACCTTGACTTTTCTATGTAAACGGACGTCCATTCCCAAAAGAATCATTTCCAAAGGTTGGTATCGATTCCATTATAGGGAATCGACTGCTCTTTAATAGCCTCTTTAAAAACTAACAACTCTCTGTCATGGTACGTCACAGTGAAACATTCAAATAAAGCCATATGTGCGAACACGTATTGCTGATTATTACATTTCACTCACAAAGGTTATTGAGGTTTGTTGTCACTGGTTCATTCTATAATCCTACATGACAAATAGAATTCAACTGACAAATATTGATTAGCCTACATCTTGGACAAGTGAAAATATACAAGATGAATAGAAGCTGATAATAATCAATGAATTCCAAAAAGTTTGGAATTAAACAGTCCTAAATGTTGCGCCGCATCCCGTGCATGTGTCTTTTTGAAAATGCTGAATCAAGAGAGTCTTAAAAACGCATCTCGAGAGTTTTCTTTTCCTTTCCGCTGCACCTCATGATTGTAAAGGCAAAATCGCGTTCTGTCTGAATGGCTCAAGAATTAGCAATCCTACCAGAAGAGGAACCTGAAACACCCAACACAGGCAGCAGCACCTCACGCCACACAACTAGGCTCCTATGGAAAGCAGGCAGGGCCAAAAGTCTTTAACGGAACCATGTTAACGTGACAATTTTGAAGGCTTTTCTTTTGTATGTGTAGACACATATTCTGCCCATGTTAAGGAGTCAGTTTTGCTGTGTTTCTATAGTATGTGTAAAGACGGCGTTTTAAAACAATGTTAAAACAACAAATTTGAACGTGTCTCTCAATGTGCTCACATTCTGACCATGCTTGAACATGCAATACTTTTTAAAGCAGATTTACCTCTAGATTTACCCACATATCAATCCTTTAGTTTATTGCAGAAATAGTAAGAGTAGTATGCCAACAGTTTACTGAGTACTCAATGCTTATAATGTGTATGTTTGTTCAGAGTTCTCAAGCATAAAAATACATTTTGCACATTTTACTGTGTCTATATTATAGGTACTTTCCTGTACTGAATGAAATAAGCACACTTACAATTACTTACTTCATCTACTATCTTAGATGCTTATTCACATACTGCAATGCATTCTGGACCTACTGTTTGGTCATCCTTTGTATACTACAATGCCATCTAGCTATCTAGGTTTTAAAACTGAGTTATAAAAAATGTATTGGGTGTGTTTTGATATTAAACAATCAAAAGAAATTTAAACAGTACATCAGTGGGAAGGGAGGGATGGAAGCACTCAAGTAGATTTAGAGCTGTTCTTGCTGAGGTTGTGGATTCTTTGCTCTATTTTCGGAGATGGATAAGTCGAGGACATTGCAGTCTGCCAAAACAACTCTTTGGTAAACAGTTATTGTTTATCTGCCCAGTCCTCCCCAAACAGCACATAGAGAAAGAATTTCATTAGTTGAGTTCTACAGACCTGTAATGTCATGATGGCTAACAGTTCTGGTCCTGGAAAAAAGCAGCAAAAATTGCTAAAAATGGATTACTACTCAGACATTATTAATCAAAATTGTCATAAGCCTAAGGCTCTTTTTTCTATTATCGACTCGGTTCTCAATCCACATGCAAAAGTTCAAATAGTATCATCTTTAACACCTGAATATTTTCTCAGATTTTTTCATAATAAGATCGCTGATCAGTGACCCCAGACTGTCAAAATCAATATTAACACTCCCAAATCTCTTCCTTGCACTCTCATCTGGAGTGTTTTCGAACCCATCTCACTGCCTGCCCTATAAGAAATCATTGCTTAATTAAAACCTACTTTTTTTCTCGTTGGATATCATTCCCTCTCGCAGGGCCGGAGTGGGACTCATTTTCAGCCCTGGAGTTTCATGCCCACTTTTCTTTTTTTTCACTGGCCTTTTCAGTGCCGCCTTTGCGCTTTCTATTATATATTTTTTATCTATTATTTTTTGCTCGCATATCTCCAACAATGACTTTTTTTTGTCATCATTGCCAATTAATATAAGAAATGGAAAATAAGGGACAATTGTGATTCTTTATCTTATTCTTTAAGAAAATAGTGTTTATTCTTGTAGAAAATAAGGGACAGAATAAGGGACGTTCCAAATATTTGTACTGTACCATAATGTAGACCTAAGTCTGCCTGCAGTTAAAAAGTTCTCAGAAATAATCACAATTGTTTTGCTTAACCTATTTATGTACAATTATTCTAAAAATAATTTTAAATGTTATACAAAAAATGTCATCGGCCTGAGTAAATTGTATCATTACAGAATTGTGACTTCACACGTGTAATTGAGGAGGTGAAAATACTGTGAAATTACATATGGCATGAAATTTGAAAATCTAACAACTGAAGGTATATGAAACGTCAGTCAATCAAGCATTTTTTTAAAACAATGGCACTTAAAGTTTTGATCTAAAATATTATTGCAACTATAGCCTTTGGTTCTTGCTGAGGTTGTGGATTCTTTGCTCTATTTTCGGAGATGGATAAGTCGAGGACATTGCAGTCTGCCAAAACAACTCTTTGGTAAACAGTTATTGTTTATCTGCCCAGTCCTCCCCAAACAGCACATAGAGAAAGAATTTCATTAGTTGAGTTCTACAGACCTGTAATGTCATGATGGCTAACAGTTCTGGTCCTGGAAAAAAGCAGCAAAAATTGCTAAAAATGGATTACTACTCAGACATTATTAATCAAAATTGTCATAAGCCTAAGGCTCTTTTTTCTATTATCGACTCGGTTCTCAATCCACATGCAAAAGTTCAAATAGTATCATCTTTAACACCTGAATATTTTCTCAGATTTTTTCATAATAAGATCGCTGATCAGTGACCCCAGACTGTCAAAATCAATATTAACACTCCCAAATCTCTTCCTTGCACTCTCATCTGGAGTGTTTTCGAACCCATCTCACTGCCTGCCCTATAAGAAATCATTGCTTAATTAAAACCTACTTTTTTTCTCGTTGGATATCATTCCCTCTCGCAGGGCCGGAGTGGGACTCATTTTCAGCCCTGGAGTTTCATGCCCACTTTTCTTTTTTTTCACTGGCCTTTTCAGTGCCGCCTTTGCGCTTTCTATTATATATTTTTTATCTATTATTTTTTGCTCGCATATCTCCAACAATGACTTTATACAAAAAATGTCATCGGCCTGAGTAAATTGTATCATTACAGAATTGTGACTTCACACGTGTAATTGAGGAGGTGAAAATACTGTGAAATTACATATGGCATGAAATTTGAAAATCTAACAACTGAAGGTATATGAAACGTCAGTCAATCAAGCATTTTTTTAAAACAATGGCACTTAAAGTTTTGATCTAAAATATTATTGCAACTATAGCCTTTGCTTAGAGTGAATGAAAATGCATATTTTTCAATTAAAGAAAACTTAAGAGAGTGTGGGCTGCATCTGGTGCTTGGATTTTTACTTCAATAATGAGGTCCAAGTTTAAGAATAGCATACGAAATAAGTATTTATTTTATTATTATTATTTTTTTCCAATGCATTCTTTTCCCTCTCTATTTAACTTACAATGAAAGACGTCTTCCCTCAGGTAGATTAAATGTTGTCCTGCCGTGCTGGATGTTGGGCTCATGATCAATAAGTTGTTTGCATTCGCCGAAATTGATTTTGTAAAATAAAAAAGCGGATGGTGAAGGGTGCAGTTAGCGCGAGTCCTGCTCGCTGTGAAGCGGGAGCAGCCGGCAGAGAATTCCGCTTGGTCTTAAAGCCTTCCCCAAATATCTATGTTCACAAATAAAACAACGATTTGCGCAAAAAGAATGATCAGTTATCACAGTCTATTTTAGTTATCAATTGAGAATTTGTTACAAATATGATCTGGTGAAAATAATAATATGGCCTGCGAGAAAAAATAAATAAAAAAGATTGGGCCTGCTATGAGTGCAGGCAGCCTAGGAACAGCCCAGTTGAAAGACAACACCGGCCCTCGCAGCCAAAAAACTGACTGGCCCACCGGGAATCCTCCCGGTGCTCCCGATTAGCCAATCCAGGCCTGCCCTCTCGTATTTAAAAAAAACAGTTTGATACATTGGGGCCTAGTCTTCTGGCGATTGTCAACAAATCACTTAGTTTGGGTACAATACCAGCAGATCTTAAAAATGCTTCGGTGGTTCCAACTCTTAAGAAACCAAATCTTGACCCTGCTGATCCTTCGAATTATAGGCCCATTTCTAAACTGCCTTTTCTTTCTAAAATTCTTGAAAAG
>NW_015544180.1:1524559-1524757 GCF_001515605.1 Sinocyclocheilus anshuiensis
GGCCAGCTATCCAGTGCGTTGTGATTGGCCGAATACCTCAAGCGTGAGACAGAAATGTTTCGCCCCTCACCATACTGTGTTGATGCCGTTGCCGTGTCCAGCGACGAGACAAAAACATTAAAACCCATTACAAACGAGGCATTTGTTGCATCTAGTGGGTAGTGGGGAACTGATTATAATGACTTATACTGTCTTTTT
>NW_015544180.1:1526209-1532086 GCF_001515605.1 Sinocyclocheilus anshuiensis
ATAAAAGTTACGCCTTCTTTCTTTGCGTGAACATTTGGGCGGTGTTATGCAAATCTTCCCACACAGTAACGTAGACGTGGGCGTGGACGAGTCTTAAGTTTTTTTTTTAAAGAATATCTCTTTGGATTTGAGACTTTAGTCTTTGCAACTTTACAGATCTTCTTTATGCACCAAGAGCTTGTAACACTCCAAAGAGAAAGGAAAAATTGAAATCGCATCATATGACCCCTTTAAACATGCTTCGGTGGTTCCATCTCTTAAGAAGCCAAATCTTGGCCCTGCTGATCCTTCAAATTATAGGCCCATTTCTAATCTGCCTTTTCTTTCTAAAATTCTTGGAAAAAGTTGTTCAATTCCAGTTACACTCTTTTCTGCTTCAAAACTCTATCTATGAAACATTTCAGTCAGGTTTTAGAACATTTCACAGCACTGAGTCGGCTTTATTAAAAGTTTTAAACGATATGTATATGGTAACTGACCAGGGTGATAGTTATTGGTGATGTTAGATCTTACTGCTGCATTTGACATGATCGATCTTGAGATTCTTATTGCCCGTCTCGAGTCCTATGAGGGCATGACGAGAACAGTTTTAAGCTGGTTTAGTCCCTATTTAAAGGACAGGAGATTCTCTGTTCGCCTTGGCAACCTCATGTCATCAGCTTCCAATCTCCCATGGGGAGTCCCGCAGGGATCTATACTAACTCCTACCCTTTTTTCTCTATATATGCTCCCACTGGGCTCTATTTTCTGAAAGCATGGTGTATCTTTTCATTGCTATGCTGATGACACACAGATTTATTTGCCCCTTAAACGCTCAAGTAACATCCCCCTGGGCCCTCTAATGGAGTGTATGGAGGATGTAAAAATCTGGATGTCATCAAATATTCTTAATCTAAACGAAAAGAAAACAGTTCACCCAAAAAATGAAATTTGCAGAAAATGTACTCACCTTCAGGCCATCCAAAATGTTGAAGAGTTTGTTTCTTCATCAGATTTGGAGAAATGTAGCGTTACATCACTTGTTCACCAATGGATCCTCTGCAGTGAATGGGTGCCGTCAGAATGAGTGTCCAAACAGCTGTTAAAAACATCACAATAATCCACAAGTAATCCACACCACTCCAGTCCATCAGTTAACATTTTATGAAGGAAAAAAGCTGTGTGTTTGTAAGAAATAAATCCATCATTAAGAAGTTTTAACTTTAAATCGTTGCTTTCGGCTAAAATATGAGTCCATAATCCATAATAACGCTTCCTCCAGTGAAAAAGTTCGTCTCCTGTTGTCGCTCACATCAAACTCCACCAACATATTTGTTTAGAATCGTTTTGGACTGGTTTGGCTTGTAAATAGTGCTTGATCTGTGCATATTTCTCTCCTGATTCAGACCAGATGACTTTTTCACTGGAGGAAGTGTTATTATGCAATATGAACTCTTATTTAGCTGAAAGCAATGGTTTGAAGTTAAAAACACCTTAATGATGGACAAACATGCAGCTTTTCACTTCACAAGTTATGAATTGATTAACTGGGGTCATGTAGATTACTTATGGATTACTGTGATGTTTTTATCAGCTGTTTGGATTCTCATTCTGACGGCACCCATTCACTGCAGAGGATCCAGTGGTGAGCAAGTCATGTAGTGCTACATTTCTCCAAACTCATCAACATCTTGAATGACCTGAGGGAGAGCAAATTTTCATGCATTTCTGTTTCTGTTCAGCCGTTCCGAAGGTCATGTGACTTCTGTCATCTTGGTGCACCGCTGATGGGACTAACACAGAAATGGATGACAAGGAAACGCTAAAAATAGAAGCAATCTATTACCATATTTACCAACTGATCGAGCTTCCTTTGAAAGGAAAGGAAAAAGATGATTCATCTGTTTGTCTTTCGCTTCATTTATCTCACAGTGTGATTTGCAAAGAGTGAGTCTGATGGGTAAAACCAGATTGTTTTAATATCTCTGATAGAGAGGGAAATACCATCTGTGGCCTGGATCAGTGGTGTCAGGCAGATACTAACAGCAGTAGTGATACTGATAGTGTACTTACAGCCAGAACTAGTGTGTCTGATGCCCATCTAGAGCAGGTGCGTTTGTATAGAACGAAACCTGGACTACAAGATATCATCTGACAGACAGATAGAAATCAACTCAGTCTTGATGTCTTTATAATTTCCTCTTGTTCTTGAATAAGGTCTTCTTAGGTGTGCGCTCGGAGAGAGAAAACAGAGTGAGCACAGTGAGGTGACAGGAAGAGAAAACACACCCGCTTTAATGAATTTCCATACTTGGACTCCAGATTGCATACTGTCACATAGTATTTTTTTAAAAAGTAGTTGTCAGTATGCAAGTATATACTGTACAGTATGCATTTTGTTCTCCTAAGAGCATTGAACCTTTGAGTCCAGCTGAGCTCTCACTGTTTTAATCCAGTAACCCGAAGGAGACCCTCTGTGCCGCTGACCTTTAAAAGCTGTCTTTTCAGTGCTTTATCAAACACAGAAAGTGCCAAAGTGTCCATCTGCAGGTCTGCAGGAACACCAGAGCCTCAAAACCACAAAAACATGTAATGACTGCAGAACAACTGAATTTAAGAAACATGTGGGTCACGTTCACATTAGTGTCATAAAGCCGCATCTAAATATTCCTGTGCAATGTTGTGACTTCCTGTTCTGAATTTCAGCTTTGTATGCATCTTTCTTTTTTTTTTTTGTGATGAGTGTCAATGTAATCTTTATTTTACAGAGTCGGCAGATTTTCATCTTTCAGTATTGCAAGAACTCTAAATAGAGATGCAATAGTAGAGATGCAGATAACTAACTAACCTATATTAAACTTAAACTTATAAAAGACTTAACGTTTAAAACAACTTATAGAGGACTTAAAAATATAACTTGTGTGTGTGTGTGTGTGTGTGTGTGTGTGTGTGTGTATATATATGTTTTAAATTCTTAAGAATTATAAAATAATTTATAGAAAATTTTACTTGGATATCATAAAGAAATTATAAAAGAACTTACAGAGGACCTAAAACTTAGAACTTATAGAGTTATAAAACATATAAAATAATTAATAGAAAACTCAACTTATGATAAATTTATAAAATAAACTACAAAGAACTTAAAACCTACAAATAAACTTTTATTTGAACTAAAGACGTATAATAGCTTATTGAGAACTAAGAAAAGGGAGTAAAAATAATAAATAGAAAAAAAGAGTAAAAATAAATCAATTCTCAAAGAACATTCTCAAAGGTCCTCAACCCTGGACTCAAAGAGAGCATGCTGTTCATGACACACAGATTCTGGTTCATTCATGAGGCTCACGGCTGCCCTGAGCCCCACAACCACGCAAATAGCTTTTTATAGCTCCAAAAGGAAATTAAACATGTCATCAGTTTGTGTTTTAGAGAATATCTGTTATAAACCCATTTATGTGAAAACTACCCAGAGGCGAACGGGAATGTATTTATCCACTGCAACATAAGATGTCTATGTCAAATTGCAAAATCCCAAAAAGAAGAGAAAAAAAAAGAGATTGAACCAAAAATATATTTGCTATTTGCACAACAGAAGATTTAGTAATGCTCCAACTATCTGACTGCTTCTTCCAAATGGACAACAAATCTCTCTGCACCAAACTGAAGCCCCGTCAATGGAAACCTCATCTGCACAGCGAACACCTCCTGCACACAGGTGTTGGGCAGCTGCGTCCAGGTGACAATCTGTCTAATTTACAACATAATCTACAGCCAGAACTGGGAAATTGAGACTGCTGACAACAGCTCCACTGAGACCCAAATACAGTCACAACACACCAGAGTGAAGAAGCAATTAAACTGCTGATGTCTAAGACCCAGAATGCACCTGTGAGGCGGTTTGACATGCAGGAGGACATCTGCTCTAAACCCTCTATAAGAGAGGAGGAACATGATTACCAGAGAGAGAGAGAGAGAGAGAGAGAGAGAGAGAGCGAGCGAGCGAGAGAGAGAGAGAGAGAGAGAGAAAGCAAGAGCATTTCTTACATGTACTGTTGTGCAATTTATTTTTTATTTTTTTTAAACAATGTCTTTAATATTTTTCTTTTTTTTTTTTGTGTACACGTACTTATTTACTTAATTATTTTACAGATCTTTTCTTGTTTTGTTTATGTATTATATAATCGTTTATTCCTTATTCATGTAATGGACAATGCTTTGGCAATACTGTGCAAGTCATGCCAATAAAGCTCATTTGAATTTGAATTTGACAGAGAGAGAGGGAGGGAGAGAGGGAGAGAGTGAGAGAGAGAGAGTGAGAGTGAGAGTGAGAGAGAGAGAGAGAGAGAGAGGTGAAAAGAAGCAAATATGAAATATGTAAAGAAATATCTTAACAGCTAAAAAAAAAGGGAACAAAACAGATACAATAAAGCAAAAACTAAAATAGAGAAAAGACAATAAGTGAAAAAGCCAAAGTTGGTAAAAAATAGAAACAAAAAAAAAAACTCTTAAATAAACCATAAAAAACTAAATGAAAGAAAATGACAAAATTAAAGGTAAAAAGGAAAGATATAGCAAAAAAGAATAATGGCACTTTTATAGATGTGGTGTGTCTCGAATTGTCCACTGCATGCATTCATGGCACAAGAGAGGGCACCATAAGACTTTGGGCCCAAACTTGAGAAGCTTGGAGGTTTATTGACTTTAACTGGGGAGAAACCCAAGGGTTGCAGCAATTCGATGGGGTTTTTACAACTTATATTACTTATATTGCTTATACACGGGGTTCAGCTGTCAAACCTGGAGTGTATTTATGACTGATGTGTGTGTTACGTGTGTTACACACCGCCTGCAGCTTCCAGTAGTCACTGTTAATCCTGTGCTAACATGGAAGGATAGTGTGTGTGTCTGTGTACAAGCGCTTTGGCACAACATTCCCATTAGTGTCTAATTAAAGTCGGGAAACACAGATGTCTCCATTCACACGCTTATTGATTAGAGAGCCGGCATAGAAACAGCACACAAACAAACCTGCGATATCTAGAATAGTTAGTCTGGCAGTGAGGAGGTTTAAGCTGCTCTGATAACAGATGGATAAACATTAAACTTGCTTCAAAGAGCAGAAAATATTGGTGTATGCCAAGTCGTGTAGAAACAGATCTGGCTACATGTAAAGAACGGGACCGTAATCTTACATTAGGCTGTGTAATGTTGAAAACAACATGAAATGGCATTTATTTTACTTTCAGAATGTGGCATATTTGGGATATTCAGCAACAGGACTTGATTTTATACATTGAGAAATGACTAAATGGTGAAAAGTGGTTGTTACGTACCAGGATGGAGTCTCTCTTTGGCTACTGGTTATCAATAGTTTGTTTGGCCTCGATGACATCAGCCTAAAAGGAAAAGTCGATTCAGAGGCAAAGTTACTAGATTTGGATGAAACTTTTATTTTTCTTGAAATAATTCATTAAAATATGCATAAAGTTAATTGGATCCATTTTGATTTTTATGTTGACTTTAAAACGATGGCTGTAAAGAGCAGAAGTCTTTTGCAAACATTAAATACTACAGCCCAAATCAGAAGACTTTCTGCAGAAAGCTATTGCCAGGACAAAGAAAAACACAAATAAATACTGGCAAAAACAAGAAACACACCTCAGTCTGTTGTCCATCTGCTTGAGTTTAGCTTCAGTAACAAGTGGCAGCTGACTTGATGTTTCCGACAGATGTAGTTAATGGGTCAAATTGACCCGATATGATAAATCACATCTTAAGAGCCACAAATGTGCTCTTTATGAGTGTTTGTGAGCGAAGTAGAGACATTTGACATTAGAGATTGAAATTATGAGGTAAAAAAAATTATGACAAAAAGTCTAAATTGACAAAAAAAAA
>NW_015544180.1:1535320-1540349 GCF_001515605.1 Sinocyclocheilus anshuiensis
ACACGTACTTATTTACTTAATTATTTTATAGATCTTTTCTTGTTTTGTTTATGTATTATATAATCGTTTATTCCTTATTCATGTAATGGACAATGCTTTGGCAATACTGTGCAAGTCATGCCAATAAAGCTCATTTGAATTTGAATTTGACAGAGAGAGAGGGAGGGAGAGAGGGAGAGAGTGAGAGAGAGAGAGTGAGAGTGAGAGTGAGAGAGAGAGAGAGAGAGAGAGGTGAAAAGAAGCAAATATGAAATATGTAAAGAAATAACTTAAAAGCTAAAAAAAAAAGGAACAAAACAGATACAATAAAGCAAAAACTAAAATAGAGAAAAGACAATAAGTAAAAAGCCAAAGTTGGTAAAAAATAGAAACAAAAAAAAAAACTCTTAAATAAACCATAAAAAACTAAATGAAAGAAAATGACAAAATTAAAGGTAAAAAGGAAAGATATAGCAAAAAAGAATAATGGCACTTTTATAGATGTGGTGTGTCTCGAATTGTCCACTGCATGCATTCATGGCACAAGAGAGGGCACCATAAGACTTTGGGCCCAAACTTGAGAAGCTTGGAGGTTTATTGACTTTAACTGGGGAGAAACCCAAGGGTTGCAGCAATTCGATGGGGTTTTTACAACTTATATTGCTTATACAACTTATACACGGGGTTCAGCTGTCAAACCTGGAGTGTATTTATGACTGATGTGTGTGTTACAGATGTAAAACACCGCCTGCAGCTTCCAGTAGTCACTGTTAATCCTGTGCTAACATGGAAGGATAGTGTGTGTGTCTGTGTACAAGCGCTTTGGCACAACATTCCCATTAGTGTCTAATTAAAGTCGGGAAACACAGATGTCTCCATTCACACGCTTATTGATTAGAGAGCCGGCATAGAAACAGCACACAAACAAACCTGCGATATCTAGAATAGTTAGTCTGGCAGTGAGGAGGTTTAAGCTGCTCTGATAACAGATGGATAAACATTAAACTTGCTTCAAAGAGCAGAAAATATTGGTGTATGCCAAGTCGTGTAGAAACAGATCTGGCTACATGTAAAGAACGGGACCGTAATCTTACATTAGGCTGTGTAATGTTGAAAACAACATGAAATGGCATTTATTTTACTTTCAGAATGTGGCATATTTGGGATATTCAGCAACAGGACTTGATTTTATACATTGAGAAATGACTAAATGGTGAAAAGTGGTTGTTACGTACCAGGATGGAGTCTCTCTTTGGCTACTGGTTATCAATAGTTTGTTTGGCCTCGATGACATCAGCCTAAAAGGAAAAGTCGATTCAGAGGCAAAGTTACTAGATTTGGATGAAACTTTTATTTTTCTTGAAATAATTCATTAAAATATGCATAAAGTTAATTGGATCCATTTTGATTTTTATGTTGACTTTAAAACGATGGCTGTAAAGAGCAGAAGTCTTTTGCAAACATTAAATACTACAGCCCAAATCAGAAGACTTTCTGCAGAAAGCTATTGCCAGGACAAAGAAAAACACAAATAAATACTGGCAAAAACAAGAAACACACCTCAGTCTGTTGTCCATCTGCTTGAGTTTAGCTTCAGTAACAAGTGGCAGCTGACTTGATGTTTCCGACAGATGTAGTTAATGGGTCAAATTGACCCGATATGATAAATCACATCTTAAGAGCCACAAATGTGCTCTTTATGAGTGTTTGTGAGCGAAGTAGAGACATTTGACATTAGAGATTGAAATTATGAGGTAAAAAAAATTATGACAAAAAGTCTAAATTGACAAAAAAAAAAGCCATAATTATGACGCAAGTTGAAATTATGAGATAAAAAGTGAAAATTACAACAATCAAATTTATGAGATGAAAAGTCAAAATTATGACTTAAAAAGTAAATTGAGATAAAAAAGACAATTTACATTAAAGTCTAAATTATGAAATAATAAAATGTTGAAATTATGTCATAGTAATTCAAATGTATTAGATGAAAAGTAGAAATTGACTTTGCTGACTTGACAATTATGAGATAAAGTGTCATAATGACAAAAAGCCTAAATTCTGACATTAAAAGTCAATGATGACAAAGTTATGAGATAAAACATCACAATTATGACATACCAAGTCAAATTAATGAGATGAAGTCAAAATTACAACTTTAGTGAATTATGGGATAACAATTTTCACAAAGACAAGTATGATATAAAAAGTCACCTTTTACCTCCATAATTAAGACTTTTTTGTTTATAATTATGACTTTTCATCTCATAATTTCAACATGTCATTTTTATAATACATTTAACACAAGTCATTGACATTTTTATAACACATCGTTTATATGACTTCTCACAAATTCAATTTATGTTGTCATAATTATGACGTTTTATGTCAATTTCAATTTATGATGTCATAATTATATCATATTATGATTTATCAAACAATTTCTTATGTGGTGGAAATGGGCTTCCATAAATGTGCACCTGTTCCTCACACAAAATGATCACATGACTGCTGAAGACGTAGAATATAGTGCGCAAGTTGTACTAATTTTCTGTAACATTGATGGTGCTTGGAGATTTAAATGTTCACTTTGATAACACTGAAAACAGAAGCTCAGACATTCTTGTCCTTTGGTTTTCACAGAGGACATGATACACTCAGTGTTAACAGAATAGTGAGAAATACATTCATTTATATTCTGGTGTGTGATACCTAGAGGCTGATTTCACTGCTTCAAGCACACGTGCTGCTCCAGAGCGCCTCAAAGAGGGACTCGGTGGACCTGCAGCATCGCCCGTCTCCCTCCAACATGCATTTCAATTCAAAGACCCAAGAACAACACACACAAACAGAGACTTATCCCAAACACACCACCTGCATCCAGCACAAACCCGCATCCAGACAGAGCTAAAAACAGGTGGAAGTTAGTACTAGCTGATCTCAACCCAGCTAACCTGAGTCTCTTTCATAATGTAATCTCTCCACGACCGCTTCAAAGCAGCTCGGACCCTGACCTGGACCCCCGATGGGCCCGAATTCCACAGAATTCCACGCTCCCAACACAAAAGAGATTGTTGTTCGGCTTTGTGATTTCAAAATAAGGATCACAAGGGATCAATCATCGAGCTAAACGCTGAAAATAGCCGCTGAACACTGGAGCGATTGTCGCGGTTGTGATTGTTGAGCGTGTGTCGCTGTGGAGGAGGACGGAGCGGCACATACACGCTAAACGAGAACACTAGAACTATAGCTAAACATGATCATTTATTACTTTCAGGATTTTCATGGGGAATTATTCACCCTCACACTGTAAAAAAAAAAATATATATTTCTCAGTATTTTTGTAGTTTTCCAGTACAACTATCTAAACTTTCTTAAATCGAGATGCATTTATTTGAGACGCAAAATACATTTAAGATAGCAGGTCATTTTCTGTATCAAAAATAAGTGAGTTTCTACTTAAAATAAGAAAAAGAAAAAAAAAAAGGGAATGCTAATGGGATAATAATACTAAAAACTAAAAAAAAAATCTGCCAATGGGATCAGAAATATAAACTTAAATTAAAATGAATTATATATATATATATATATATATATATACTGGAGCACAAAAGCAGTCTTAAGTCGCTGGGGTATATTTGTAGCAATAGCCACAAATACATTGTATGGGTCAAAATTATGGATTTTTCTTTTATGCCAAAAATCATTAGGATACTAAGTAAAGATCATGTTTACTTAATAAGTAACAAGGCATTATTGTAACACCAAGTCCTAAAAGCCTTGGCAATGACACAATACTTTTTTTTCGTGAAAGTGAAAACCTCATGTATCCTTGACAGAGATATATGAACTAAATTTATCGACCTAAAATACAACATTAACATCAACAAAACATAGTATTACAATGGTATCATGTCCAAAATACCTTGGTAACAGCATGATTATTTTTTTGTAAGTAAAAATTATTTGATTTGTATCTGATTTACTTTATTGATGTACAATACTGAAAATGGAATATGGTTCAAATGGAAAAAATGGTATTACCATGGTATTGTAAAAAAAAAACGACACCATAGCACTATTTTGTCAGTGAAAAAATATACATAACCTCATTTACAGAGACTAACTAAATTTAGTGACCTAGAATACTGAAAAAAGTTCGGCCAAATAAGAAGCTTGTTAGTGAAACAGTGGCGAGATAATCAGCTTGAGGCTGATCCCTCGCTGACCTCTGAGTCAGGGGTCAGAGACAGGGTTGTGGGCTAGAGGAGGATCTAGATTAGCCACAGGACAAAACAGCTCTTAAAGCAGCACGAGACGATCTACAGGGGTCTGGAACCAGATTTGCGCTTTATTGTTATCAGGAAAAAGACTATATGTTGCTACAGAGCGCAACAGTCAGACTGCAGAAGTAAAAATCAAGTCAAGTCAGTTTTTACAATACACATCATTTCAAAGCAGCTTTACAGAAAATCGTTAGTGATTATAATATAATATATTCATGCCTTATAGTTCATTCATCAAATTAGAGGTGGGTGATAATATCTACATTTATATATAGTCAATCTAATGTCTAAATTGATATATAGAACTGTGCAATGATACAGTTTACATCTTGCGATGTTATAAACAATTATGGAGCCAAGATTTGCAATATAGTATATACATATTTGCTATATATGAAAGTAAACTTGGATGTAATATAAATCCAACTTTATATATAGAGCTGTATGATATAGTTAAAATTTTGCGACAATATAAACAATCGAGCGATTGAATTTGCTATATAGGCTACATCGTTTTACATGAGTATACTGTATGTATGCAGATAAGGTTGGATGTACAATATATCGAACTCTATAGAGAGCCGTGCAATAATATAGATTCAATCTGACAATGATATAAACAATTATGGAGCAAAGATTTGCTATATAGTACATATTGCTTTACTTGAGTATACTGTAAAGTGTGCGGGTAAAGTTAGATTTATTTATATATTCAACTTAGCTGTGTGAGAATATAGTTTACATTTTGCAACAATATAAAAAAT
>NW_015544180.1:1541347-1541576 GCF_001515605.1 Sinocyclocheilus anshuiensis
ATCTATCTAAACTTTCTTAAATCGAGATGCATTTATTTGAGACGCAAAATACATTTAAGATAGCAGGTCATTTTCTGTATCAAAAATAAGTGAGTTTCTACTTAAAATAAGAAAAAGAAAAAAAAAAAAGGGAATGCTAATGGGATAATAATACTAAAAACTAAAAAAAAAATCTGCCAATGGGATCAGAAATATAAACTTAAATTAAAATGAATTATATATATATATA
>NW_015544180.1:1541586-1561318 GCF_001515605.1 Sinocyclocheilus anshuiensis
CATTCTACTTTTCTTATTCTTATTTGATTTCAATGCTGATATTTTTATTTATTTTGACCAATTATGCATTAATTCAAGTAGCAAAAGTTGCAGGTCCTCTTGGTGTTTCACGCATACTGGAAACCTGCATACAGAAATAGTGAGAGAGGTGTTATTCCATAAGCAAATGGCTCAAGATGAAAGATATTCACATTATCATTCATTTTAATTCATACTTAAAAATGTCTCGTTCACAAAGTTTTTAATGCGTAAAATTGGTCTGATACCTGTCCGGCTTGTCTTTCAGTACATGGCCTTGAAACAGAGACGTCCTGCTTTTGGTTGAACAGTCACATCTGCGTCAGGTGAGAGTTTATGATCTACCAGACGTGGTTCAGCTCAAGGTCCTGCTTTATTTAGAGGAGACACGTCTGAATAGGTGTGATGGAGGCAGATGCTGGAGTCTGACAACCCCCCTCTCGTTTCCTCTCATCAGCATCACTCACCGCCCGGTCGCCATGGCAACGCCTCCCACGTCCGTGTTTCAGGGAGATGTGTTCATTACAGCCTTAATTTACCTCCCACCGTCTCGCTTTCTATCTTTCTGATCTTCTGCTGCTGCCTTTTCCTGCTGTCTTACTGATGAGGCTTGTTTGTGCGCGTTACCATGAAAACTATAAGAAAAAGAAGAATATTTCATCCAAAACTGCACAGAAAACTTCTAAATAAACTCGACCATGATGAACAGCTGAAGCTAAGGTCTCTGTTCATTGTCTCCTCTCGTTTATCTGACAGTCATGCGTTCTCCAGCAATCAGACGTTCACTTCACTAAAAGCGCCACAATGTCAGTCTCATATTAAAGGTGCAGTCACAAATTTCGTGGGCAAAACTGGCCATTTTCAAAAGCAGAACGACGTATGAGCAATGACTTTAGATATACAAAGCAGGTGCACGAATATTACTTTTGAATGGGATGAAGTGCAAAATATTGCGAAATAGTCCCTGCTTTCTCAATAAAAGAGCCAATCGCTAATTGGTAAAGTCATCGCGCCACTGCAGCTGCCGTTAGAAGCTCGGGTTGCTATAGAAACAGTTAGCGTTTTGAGAGACGCGTGCTTTTAGGACTGCACTGCACATTTTTACACTATTTGAGCATAAGAAACAACATTTATAGACCAATTTGGAGTGGACGTCACATTTACGTCACATGCAGCTGCGTGCGCATTGTGGTGGCAGAAAACATGGGAACAAGTGGAGGGAAACGGGTAAAATCCATGGAGTAAGACAAAAAAAAAAAAGAATTGTTGTGCCTTTGGATGTCAGAATCAGAATGCAAATTATTTTTTATAGAATACTGTCATCAAAGACGCCATTTGAAGCTAAACGCAGGCGTTTAAATGGACAGAGTATGGGTGAAACCTGCTATGGTTACCCTACTTTTAAAGCGTAAATTTGATTTAAACAATACTACATAATATTCACATATACCGTTCATAGGGGACATATTGTATTAGCCCTACAGTTACAGCATGAAATAGCCAACTATTTAAACCTATTTTATCTCACAATTCTGACTTTTTTTCTCGCAAATGCAAGTTTATATCTCCTAGTTCGGACTTTGCAACTCAATTTAACTCAGACATTGCGAGTTTGTCAATTCTGAGGGAAAAAAAGCCAGAAGTGTGGGATATAAACTCATGATTCTGAGCCGAGGGGAAAAGAGAGAATGACGAGTTGATCAGAATTGTGAGATATAATCTTGAAAATGCGAGAAAAAAAGTCAGAATTTTGAAATATAAACTCAAAATTACCTTTTTTTTATTATTTTATTCCATGGCTTCCATAGACTGCTACTATAAAACTGTCGTTTTCTACCACCAGATAAGCTCGATAATTCGTGTCACCAACTTGTACAGGAGCGAAATCTGTGTACCGAACTTTTTCGCACGGTTTCTTGCACCTTGTTTTTGACGTAATAGCGGGCGCGGGGATTTGAAACTCGAATGTGCGCGGTAACCTTTTTGAACTTGCTTATACTTCATTCACAAATGCAGATTTTTGAAAACCCCTCCTTCCTTTCCTTATTTTGCTAATGAACTTAAAGCGTTTGCCACATGAAATGAAAAAGCTATTACAGTAGCCACTTTTTTCAATGAGTTGAGTGCCCCTTCCAAAAGCTTAGCTCTCAATAAATGTTGTTTCCTTCAATTTTTTTAATTAATTTTTCATGCTTGGGTGTCGGCGGTGAATCCAGTGGAGAGAAATCCCCCACAACTAATGCTGCGTTCAAGTCCTCCTGGGACGTTCGTACTTACGAGTTGACAAGTCGTAATTACGACGTCAGGTACGTTCAAGTCAGTTTAGTCGGCACAAGATGGCGGTGTACCTTCTTTTAATAAATTACAAGAAAATACAACAGGGTCTGCATTTTTTTACTTGGATTTCAGCTACGTAACAAGAACATGACCAATTTAAGTTTATAGGACAACTAAACTATCAATTTAAACAAAAATGTACCATCAACTACAGACGTTGCATCCATCGATTCCGCCATGTTTCTCATTGACACGCCCCCAACTCGGAAACTCTGGGCTTAAAGAAAATTTCGAGTTTCCCACTCGTAATAACGACTTTGTGGTGGCGTTCATGTGCGTTCAACTCGTAAATACGATCTATCCGACATGACTTGAATGCACCATAACTGCAAACTGGCATTCAAATCTGCCTCCATTTTGTTGGCAACGCCCCAACCTCCAACGATCCAATCAATTCCCAAAGGATGAAATCAAGTCCCGCTCTCTCATTTCAGATGCCGTTTCACTCGGATATACGTCACAGCAAAGAAAAGACAATCGCAACTTCCGTTTCATGCCGACTTTAAAAATCACACAAAATAAGACCTTCGGTGCGTTCCAAACGGGATATATCGTCCTCCGAAGGGCACTTCGGAGTGAAAATAATCATGGCCGCCATATTGAAGGGTCGTTCCAAACCGAAGTGCTCAAAACTGGCCACTTCAAAGGGCCCTTCGGAATGAAGGATTTCAAAGGGTACAACTGATGGACACTTCAGGCTCCCATGATCCTTTGCGCAGATTCTTTGCATGATGACGGCACCTCCATGTGGGCACGTGATGATGACGCAGAAGGGCACTTCAAGAAACGGTTGTTTGGTCCCCTACACCCTTCAACCCTCTGAAGCTCTCACTCTGGCGGGTAAACCCTTTGAAGGGATTAGGGCGTAGGGATGAGTCCTTCCTAATGGAACGCAGGGCTTAGTCAGCATAGCGCGCCATATTTAATTTTTGGCAGGAATGAAAACGAGGCTGTGAGGGAAAGAAGTGCCTTTAGTAATTGCACTGTTGTTCTTTACGGATAAAAAAAACTTTCAGTCGACAAACACTCCAAAACAACAAATAAATAAATTTTGAAAGTTGTGAGTTGTGAAAATGATGTGATTTAAGACCTTTATAGAGTGCTTGCCATTGTAAAGACTGTAAGTCTAACACTCACAGCCTCACTTTCATCTGTGATAGATTCATTATGGCGTCCAACCTGATAAAGTGGTTTGAAATGACAGGATTTCACAGAGCAATGGCAATGGTGAACATAACCCTGCTCAAGAAATCTAACTTCATCTCATTAACTATGAAAAAATGAAATGAAATCACATCAACATGAATCACTGAGAAATACAAAATTACACATACTGTCTTCACATTGTTTTAGCATTTCAAACCGCTTTGATATTTTATCATCCAAATGCAACAGCATTTTCAAGTGATTTTTAAGACTTTGTAAGACCTCTGAGTGATTAGTGCCAAATCTCAGGCTGTACAGATGAAGTGCGTCTAAAAGCCATCTTGCATGTTCAAATTCAGCCTGTTAAAAGGTCAAAACTCAACAAGGAGAGGACGAGCCCCTCAGGAGGGCCGTAGACGTCAATCAAATCATCTTTACTAACAGTGCCCTAAAGAGATCTGTATTCTCTAGAGATCCATCTTATGAAGAGAGGTTCAACTATTTTCGGTGCATTAAAAATAAAAATCTAGACCACATTAACAACACCGCATCTGTTAAGATCATCTGTAGGACGACGGCACTTGAAATGTACCTTCTCATACACAAAATATCAGAAGGCATTTGAGTAATGCCACATACTGCATGTGAACGCTTACACGTCAGCGCCACACAGTGGTCATCTGAGGAATGGCCACACTTCTAGTTTAAAGACTCACCATCTTATCAGTGAGAATTATTTTGGGACACATTTTTGCATTATTTAACTAAATCTGAACACACCCTGTGTGACCTACAACAGCCCTAAAAAACCTTTTACTCTCCATTTAGAAACCCTTTAACTTAATAAAAAAATATTTCCCCAATATTAAGCAACAAAACTGTTTTCAACATTGCCCATATTTAGAAATGTTTCTTGAGCAGCAAATCAGCATATTAGAATTATTTCTGAAGGATCATGTGACACTGAAGACTGGAGTAATGATGCTGAAAATTCAGTTTTGATCACAGCAATAAATTACATTTCAAAACATATTCAAATTGAAAAGTTATTTTAAATGGTAATATTTCATAATATAACAGTTTTTGCTGTATTTTTATCAAATAAATTCAGCCTTTGTGAGCATAAGAGACTTCTTTCAAAGACATAAAAATGTTAATAAATGTGACCCTGGACCACAAAACCAGTCTTAAGTCGCTGGGGTATATTTGTAGCAATAGCCAAAAATATTGATTTTTCATTTATGCCAAAAATCATTAGGATATTAAGTAAAGACCATGTTTCATGAAGATATTTCGTACTGTAAATATATTAAAACTTCATTTTTGATTAGTAATATGCATTGCTAAGAATTCATCTGGACAACTTTAAAAGCGATTTTCTCAATATTTAGATTTTTTTGCACCCTCAGATTCCAGATTTTCAAATAGTTGTATCTCGACCAAATATTGTCCTATCCTAACAAACCATACATCAATGTTAAGCTTATTTATTCAGCTTTCATATGATATATAAATCTAAATTTAGAAAAATTTACTCTTATGACTGGTTTTGTGGTCCAGGGTCACAAATATCTAAATATCATTTTTCCATCTATAGTTATTATATGCATTTCATTGAAGAAAAGACAAGAACATCATAAGAATAAGGTTTTAAATTAATTTATATATAAAAAAAAAAAAGCATTGACCCACTGAAGCAGAACAAACATCAATTATATATATTTTTTTGCTTTTGTTTGAAACATATATAATCCGTCAGACTCTGACCAGAATCAAATCATTAAGCCTACACCAATACAGCCTAAAAAGAAAAGGGAACGAAACGGAAAGGAAAGGAAACATGGAAAAAGTCAACAAAAAGAACAGTCTAATCAAGTGCAGATCTGGTCTGATTCAAAGCAGTTTCTTGTATCTTGGGGGGGGGGGGGGGTGACTCAACAAGGAGAGGACGAGCCCCTCAGGAGGGCCGTAGACGTCAATCAAATCATCTTTACTAACAGTGCCCTAAAGAGATCTGTATTCTCTAGAGATCCATCTTATGAAGAGAGGTTCAACTATTTTCGGTGCATTAAAAATAAAAATCTAGACCACATTAACAACACCGCATCTGTTAAGATCATCTGTAGGACGACGGCACTTGAAATGTACCTTCTCATACACAAAATATCAGAAGGCATTTGAGTAATGCCACATACTGCATGTGAACGCTTACACGTCAGCGCCACACAGTGGTCATCTGAGGAATGGCCACACTTCTAGTTTAAAGACTCACCATCTTATCAGTGAGAATTATTTTGGGACACATTTTTGCATTATTTAACTAAATCTGAACACACCCTGTGTGACCTACAACAGCCCTAAAAAACCTTTTACTCTCCATTTAGAAACCCTTTAACTTAATAAAAAAATATTTCCCCAATATTAAGCAACAAAACTGTTTTCAACATTGCCCATATTTAGAAATGTTTCTTGAGCAGCAAATCAGCATATTAGAATTATTTCTGAAGGATCATGTGACACTGAAGACTGGAGTAATGATGCTGAAAATTCAGTTTTGATCACAGCAATAAATTACATTTCAAAACATATTCAAATTGAAAAGTTATTTTAAATGGTAATATTTCATAATATAACAGTTTTTGCTGTATTTTTATCAAATAAATTCAGCCTTTGTGAGCATAAGAGACTTCTTTCAAAGACATAAAAATGTTAATAAATGTGACCCTGGACCACAAAACCAGTCTTAAGTCGCTGGGGTATATTTGTAGCAATAGCCAAAAATATTGATTTTTCATTTATGCCAAAAATCATTAGGATATTAAGTAAAGACCATGTTTCATGAAGATATTTCGTACTGTAAATATATTAAAACTTCATTTTTGATTAGTAATATGCATTGCTAAGAATTCATCTGGACAACTTTAAAAGCGATTTTCTCAATATTTAGATTTTTTTGCACCCTCAGATTCCAGATTTTCAAATAGTTGTATCTCGACCAAATATTGTCCTATCCTAACAAACCATACATCAATGTTAAGCTTATTTATTCAGCTTTCATATGATATATAAATCTAAATTTAGAAAAATTTACTCTTATGACTGGTTTTGTGGTCCAGGGTCACAAA
This sequence comes from Sinocyclocheilus anshuiensis, assembly GCF_001515605.1. NCBI lineage: Eukaryota > Metazoa > Chordata > Actinopteri > Cypriniformes > Cyprinidae > Sinocyclocheilus > Sinocyclocheilus anshuiensis. The sequence goes on from NW_015544180.1 coordinate 1,548,213, forward strand.
TATCTAAATATCATTTTTCCATCTATAGTTATTATATGCATTTCATTGAAGAAAAGACAAGAACATCATAAGAATAAGGTTTTAAATTAATTTATATATAAAAAAAAAAAAGCATTGACCCACTGAAGCAGAACAAACATCAATTATATATATTTTTTTGCTTTTGTTTGAAACATATATAATCCGTCAGACTCTGACCAGAATCAAATCATTAAGCCTACACCAATACAGCCTAAAAAGAAAAGGGAACGAAACGGAAAGGAAAGGAAACATGGAAAAAGTCAACAAAAAGAACAGTCTAATCAAGTGCAGATCTGGTCTGATTCAAAGCAGTTTCTCGTATCTTGTTTTTTTTTTTTCCTGGATTACATCGGCGGCTCAGGTACGTTTGTCTAGTCCGTTACATGCAAGCTGGATGAAAACAGTTCGACTACACATGGAAATGACACGTCCACTCGAGCACCTGTATGAAAATATGTCAGTGTAACAAAGCCGGCTTTGCTCAGATTTAAAAATAAACAGAAGAGGAAAAACATAGGAAGAAAATACTCCACTGATACATTTTAATCCATCTTAGAAAAGAAACTACGCTTAGTTTCACAAAACAGAAAACAGACACAGTCCGGACGTCCCATGTCCACTTCTGCTTATATATATTGTTATTATTACTTTTTAAAACGTAACACGCCCAGATTCTATGCTCCACGTATGAACAACAAAATACTGCATATTATCCACTATGACGGCTGCAGGGGATTGTGGGGGATGCTGTCAGGCTAGCTGCCGAAAGTTCAGGATGTGTTTCGGAATATTTTGATCCCTTTGGCTCCACGTTTAGCCCTAGTATGCACTATTTTAAAAAAGACAACCTATTTGTGGTTCATGGTGTGTAATTGCATTCCAGGACATCCTCTTGGCTTTTCACCTTCCGTAGTGGACTGCCAAACTTTGGAATGTTGGATCGAAGCCTGTGTTCTGCTGTCAGCAGCAAAAAAAAAAAAACGGATTCCGCAAGCGGGAGTTCTGGAATTCTCAGTGTGCTGTGAGCAACACACGCGTTTCGGAGGTTCTAGAATTTCTGAGGTTCCGAGGTCAAGATGGGATCAACATCTGCACATCCGGAGGGCAACGCACGTCGCAAAACCTCCGGGATAGCGTGCATTTTTCCCTCCAGTTTTGGCTAAAAATTACCATGACTCCCAAAGAACGGAATCCGAGCCGATCGAACGCCTCCAACATTTGTTGAAGTCTGTAATAAAATGCCCAGTTATGGACCAGATGGCAGTTGCTCTTGAGTTTCGAGGTGCGAGTTTTTGTTCAATCAGGCGTTCGAGTGATAAAACGGAAAGCAGGCAGAAGGGTTGCTGCGGAAAAAGCCAGTAACGGATAGTATTTTATGCATTTGGTTCTTCTTTGACGTTTTTGCTTCGGTTCAAAGAGTTATTGTCCAAGCCTTGAGTTTTGGCACCGTGAGCTGCTGGATGGAAGAGAAACAGTGATGAGAACGAGAAAAAGGAAAAGAGAAAACTAGAGAAGGAGGGAGGGAAAGAGGTGGTTGACAGTGGCTGACTAGTTGTGCTGGTTGGTGAAGTTTGTGTCCGCAGCGGTTCCGTTCGGGTTGGTGGTGACTGCGTGTTCTTCGTCCTCGGTTTTCAATCGTTTGCTCTCCAGCGGCTCACTGCCGTTTTCTCCGTTCTGCCGCTTCGTGGGGAGCGAGGCGGATGCCGAGGCATGAGCAGCCAGCATGTGTAATGGACTCGACACTGGAGACAAACAGAAAGAGACCTTTAACTAGGGCTGTGCGATATTGAAAAAAAATGCGATACGCGATACCTTGTTAAAAAATCCGATATTCGATATGCGATACGATATTGCTTAAAGTGTGAAAGATCTATTTAAATTATATTTCAAAATATTTAAAAATTTGTTTCAAATTCTTTCTTGGAAAAGAAAGAATCACTACAACTTCTGAAAGTGACCAGCAGTGTTTTAGCAGTACATAATGACATAATTCTGTGTGTATGCGTCTGTTCAAACATAAGGAGGAGGAGACGCGTCTCTCTGTGTGTGTGCGCGCTTTGCACGTGTGCGGCAGAACTGAAGATATGCTGTGCAAGATGAGGCTTGTGCACGCACTTCAGGTGTGAGTCAGACAGCAAGACGAGATGGCAAAGAGTTGTTTTCTGCAACTTATTGCACTTAACTATTTTTAACGTCAAGCAATTCTCTGCTAGATGCATCGAACTAAAACTTTGACCTTTTGCAACGTTTTGATTTAAGTAGCCTATTATTAAAATGATTCAAATATCGTACGCCGTTGCGATATGCATATCACGATATTTACATTTGCGATATTTCGATGTTTTCGATATATCGTGCAGCCCTACCTTTAACATTACGATTCTCTCCCAAGTCTTGTGTCGCAGTGCTATCTAAGATTCTGAAGGCCTGACATTATTATTAGGGATGTTCATTTTAACCGGTAAACCTTTCGTAAGAATTTTGACTGATTAATACAATCAGTTAAATGGTTTAAAAAGTAATTTATTTATTTTTTTTCAGTAATTTATCAAAATATTTAAAAAGGTTTGCTGCATGGTTAAAATATGCTAGACGTATACAATTTTTAGTTTTTTAGAGAAAAAAAAAAACAAGTCGCATTTTATTATTTCATTCAGAAATATGCCTAATGCCGACGCGAAATGTTTACAAACATTATAATAAACAAACTTAGCTAGGCTATTTTAGTTCCCCTCACTCCACAACAAATCCTTTCAATTAACAGTATTTAGAAAAGAACAAGAATTAAAAATATAAGAAGCTATAGCAATATAAACGACAAGCCAAAACGAATTAATTTAGGCTAAAACGAAACTGAAACCAACGTTGGGTCTCTCATTCGACACAAAATCAAATGTTTCCGTATTCGCGATGTATTTAAATGACAAATTATTATTTATTATGTAGCCTACTTCACTCGCATTCCAATATCCACGTAAAACAAAAAGTTTTGCATAACATCACGGCGGTACGGTGATAACACTTAAAGGCGCAGATTTTACTACATATTTAAACTGAGCAGTGTGGGTTTTTTTTCATATGTTTGACTGACTGTATTTTATTATGATAATGAACAGGCTGCATTGTCAAGGTAGCAATGCTTAGCTGTGTGCGCGCATGCGGCGCCAGCGCAATCACTTGAGTCTTTTCCTTCTAACAGTGGAAGCAACTACTCCTTTTAGTCATAAAGATAATTGGACTTGTAAAAGGCTTGCCTTTATTTGTGTACATTCACAATAAAAACAAATCTTTGTGCTTTTGTAAAATAAGCCTAAAGAAAAATAGGATGCCGCTTACTGCCGTCTGTTTCCTTTCGCGCAGCAAAAGTTTTTCTTTCATTTTTTTAAATTTAAGTAAAAATATTTTTCTCAGATAGGCCAATTTATTCGTTATATATATATAGGTGCGTGATGTGATATGATGACCAGGTAAATCCTCATGTTCTGTTGTTTGCTGCTTTTTGTGCATGTAAAAATAATCCCAGGAAACAAATGTTAGTATTTTTTAACTGGTCACAGACACTTATCCTTTCTAATTTAATTCAATTCTAATTTAAAATAATCTTGTCGGTTAACAGTTAATAATCGGTTAACGAGTGTCGGTTGTCGGTTAGGAAAAATAACCGAAATGAACGTCCCTAATTATTATTAATAAACATGATTATTATTAATATTAATATAAAAGACAGAAATATATTACTACTACTACTGCAAAACAAAAGCACTGTAAATTAAAAAGAAATTAGTAAATATACTTTCAAGAGTTTAAGCATTTTTTGACATTAGAATTCACATTTTCTTCACTTCAATGAGTTACAGCAGTTGTAAAAACTATATTTAATAATTAACATTAATAATATTACGTTACAGTAGTACAATTACAAGAAATTTGACTTAATTTCTTCAATTTCAAGAATTTAATCCTTGAGGTTTTGGTTTTCTTTGACGTTAGAATACATTTTATTTACATTGCTTCAAAGACTTAACAGTTGTAAAAAATTAGTGTTTCATAAGTATATTAATTATTTTACTTTTCAGTGGTAAAATTACATTTCCTATTTAATTTCTTCACTTTCAAGAGTTAAAGCCATGAGCTTTCGGTTTTCTTTATTGACATTATAATTAACTTTCGCATCACTTCAAAGGGTTAATGAATATTTTATAATAAATATATAAATTATTTTAAGTCATAATTATTGTAATTTCACTACTATAATTTCCTCACTTTCAAGAGTTAAAGTCTTGAGCTTTTGTTTTGAGCTAGAGAAATAGGGACAAAAAAAAATTATATTCACTATAGAAATGTACAGTAAATATAGAAATATAATATAAAAATGTAATTTTCTATACTGAAATGCCCATGACTTTAAGAGTTCACCGATTTTCATGACTTCTTCAGTTTTAAAATGTGGGGGGAACAACAACAACAACCAAAAAAGAATATGAATAGAAAGAGAATAAAACTGGTATTTAAAATCTGTTTTTTTTTTTTTGGCATGACATGATTAATGTTTCATGTGATATCAGATGTGTGAATGAATACCTGCGTTAGCCTGGCTCTGTATCGCCGTGGCGATGGGCACTACATGAGTGCCATTCTGGGTGATGGTTTTGATTGGCAGTTGGTGATGGCCCAATGGGGCTTGTTGCACTATGGTAACCGTCTGGAGGGGCGTGGCTGTAGTGCTGCTTTGAATGATCCTATTGGCTGAGCCGTGATTGATGCCGGGGACCGACTCTACCTTCACTGAAGAGAGACAAGGACACATTTTGTTACTAACATTATCTGTAGAAACTCAAACCAGGTCAAGCTGCTTGACCGAAGCTCTCACCTTTGACCTCCTCTCCATTCTCCAGCGTTTCTGCTTTGATGGCGGGCTGCAGGCTGGCTCTGCCAACGGTACTGACGGCCACCGCAGGGATCTGATGCACCATGTGCACCGTCTGCATCAGCGGTTGAGCAGACGTGGAGGATGTGACGGGGGTGGCCACAGCGTACGTAACGGGTTTGATTGTCTGCGTTAAAGAGCGCTGGACCGCGATCAGAACCGGCTGGGTGGTGATGGGAGACGCTGAGAAAGAAAACAAGCACACACTTAGTGACATTATGCAAACTAATTGATGCACTAATGATGCACAGACACCGGTAAGCAGTGTTATTTTAGTATCACAGAGATCCTATTATGATTTTATTAATATTTAGAATAATTTTTTGTTTTTATATTTTCAGTTTCTATTTTAAATTTAAGTTTTAGCAATTTTGTTCAATGTTTTTATAATTTTTTTTAATGTCTGTACAGTTTTTTTTTTTTTATTCAGTAATGTAGTACATCAAGTTACTACAAAAAATAAGTTTAGTTTTTTTTATATATATATTTTTTCTTTCAGTCAAATTTTATTTTATTTGGAATTTAAAAAAAAATGTTTTTTTTTCTTAAATGGCTTAATTTACTATAATAACCCTGCCAATAATCAGTAATTGTTTTTTTGTTAAGGCCCATAACAAAAACACAAACAAATAAATAAATAAATCACATTTAATTAAATTTAAATAAGTAATATATAGTGTCGCACAGATTCTGACAGATACTGATAATCTGTAATTATTTTGATAATAAAAATAAGTAAATAAAAACATGAGAAATTATAAAAAAGTTGATTAGTCTAGAATTATATATCTATTATTATTATTATTATATTATCTAAATCAGACCATCATCGATTATATAGATGATAAAAAAATAACGATAAAGATCATCGAGTGATCGAGTGAGTAAAAGATCAACACAAGTGAGCGCTTGTTTATTCGTGTTTGAGTACCTGTGGTGTTCTGGGTAAAACGGGCCTCTTGAATCACGGCTAGTTTGGGTTGGACAGCAGCGGCAGGAGCAGGGGGCGGGGCAGAGGCGGGCTCTGGCTCCATGGGAACAGGTGATCCTTCCCGTGATAGGCTGTCGGGGGTCTGCGCAGCGCTGGAGTGTGCGGAGAGAATGCCCGAGTGATTGGGCGACGCCGGGGCGCTCCTGTTATTACAGACCAACACATCAGGATGTGTTTCACGTACACTACCGGTCCGAAGTTTGAGGTCAGTAAGATTTAGTTTTATTCAGCAAAGATGCATGAAATTGATCAAAAGTGACAGTAAAGACATTTATATTGTCAAAAAGATTTCCATTTTAAATAAATGCTGTTCTTTTGAACTTTCTATTTATCAAACAATCCTGAAAATAAAAAAGTATCACAGTTTCCACAAAACTATTAAAAAGCGCAACTTTTTTTAGCATTGATAAGAAGAATCTACGAGTAAAATTGTATGTTATAAAGGTGACCGTTACGAGCCAGACCTGGACGAGAGGGGTCCCAGCGGGGTCCTGAAGCACGGGACGCCCCGCGGCCGGCGTTTCCTGAATGCCTGCTCCACGAGTTTGCTCTCAGATGACGGGTCTATCCTCCAGAATGAGCCCTTGCCAGGCTCTTCCTGTGAGCGCGGGACTTTGATGAAGTAACGATTCAGCGACAGGTTATGACGAATCGAGTTCTGAAAGAGAGAAATGCATTCATACTGCCAACTGACATCTTCAGCCGTCTGATGCACAGATTCTGACAGACACGATCATCAGTAATTATTTTTGTTATTTTTTAGGGGCCGTTTACACGACAACGTTTTCAGCCAAAAACGGGAAACTTTTTATGCGTTTTGCCTGTTCGTTTACACGACAACGGCGTTTTGCGGACTGAAAACGCATACTTTTGAAAACGGGTTTCAAAGTGCAAGTTTTTGAAAACGGCACCGTTATCGTTTCAGTGTAAACACCCAAAACTGGAATCTTTGAAAACGGTGACGTCATGCGCATGCGTAATACGTGTTAGGTATGTAGACATGTGCAGTACGTGTCGATTTTAAAGGCAAGCATGAACAAACATACACAACAATGGCGGAGTACATGGTACTGTTGTTGCTGCTCAAGAGTTTGCTAACACTTATTTAGCAAAGTGTGGATTTACTTCACCAATATTACAACCAACAGCGGAGACGCATCCTATACAACTTATAATCGTCACTTCCCTACAGGAACTGTTTACTAACAAGGTGACAGCGCCAACTACTGGCCTGGCATACGTAATACAGCGTTTTTGGACACTTTCACGGATACGTGTAAACGCCGAATCGTTTTGAAAACATTGTCGTGTATACGTGAAACTTTCTAAAAACACAGGGGAAAACACTTTTCCGTTTTTGACTACATCGTTGTCGTGTAAACGTAGCCTTATTTTAAACAAAATTAGGAAATCAACAAAAAATAATAAATGCATAAATTAAGGAAAATATATAAAATAAATAAGTATACAATTTTATATTTCCAGAATCTGCAAAATGTTAATTATTTTACCAAAATAAGAGGGGTCATACAAAATGCATGTTTTTATTTAGTACTGACCTGAATAAGGTATTTCACATCAAGTACTAAATAAAAAATAACATGCATTTTGTATAATCCCTCTTATTTTGGTAAAATAATTACCATTTTGCAGATACTACAAAGTGTATGTAAAATTTTGACCACAACTGTACATATATATAAACAGTTTTAGTTTATATACTAAAAAGAATAAAGCTACAACAAAAATAATCTGCCTTTTATAAATAAAGACAAAAGTACACAATTACTAAAAATGCAATGTAAATATAAACTCAAAAAAGTAATATTTCAAAATAAATATTTTAAAATCATTGTAATATTTTCATAAAAAGTAGAGCATGCAGGACATTTTCTTGCATACATACGAAAACTGCATCATTCTGGATAAACTGAGAATCTGAAACTGAGGATTTTTTTTTTTGGTTTTTTACAAATGTTTTAAAATAGAGATTGCATTTTGCCCACAATTCTGAGGGGAAAAAAAAGAAATCAGACAACTAAACTTAAAAGCACAATGCTCAGAGAGCGCCAAAACAGCTTCATGTTTTCCAGATATCATTCAGATTGATGACTGACTAACTCTTTCTGAGTGTCTGCTCAGTTCACACAGCATCGTCTTCAGCTGATCTGACGGTGTGCTACTGACCTGCCAGCCCTTGTCTGCCGTCCTGTAGTACGGGTAGTTCTTGGTGATGTGTGTGTAGATGCCGTTTAGTGTTAGCTGCTTGTCCTGCGCCATCGTGATCGCCTGAACGATCAGCTGAGCGTACGAGTACGGGGGTTTTGAGTCGTCCTAGAGAAACAGAGGATTTCAGCTTTCAGATGAACTCATTCAGACTGGATCAGAACAGACGGACAGTTTTCTCCAGGTGCTGTACACTACCTGACAAAAATGTTGAATAAGTAAGATTCCTGGAGGAAAGAAGCCTCTTCCGCTCACCGAGGCTACATTTATTTAATGAAAAATACAGTAAAAGTAGTAATACTGTGAAATATTCTTACTAATTAAAAGAAAGTTTTTCTGTGTGAATATATATTTTAAAATGTAATTGATTGCTGTAATCAAAGCTGAATTTTCAGCATCATTACTCCAGTCTTCAGTGTCACATGATCCTTCAGAAATCAGTATAATATGCGGATTTGCTGCTCAAGAAACAGTTCATCAACAGTTGTGCTGCTTCATATTTTTTGTGGAAACTGTGCCACATTTTTTGGTAAAATAATTACCATTTTGCAGATACTACAAAGTGTATGTAAAATTTTGACCACAACTGTACATATATATAAACAGTTTTAGTTTATATACTAAAAAGAATAAAGCTACAACAAAAATAATCTGCCTTTTATAAATAAAGACAAAAGTACACAATTACTAAAAATGCAATGTAAATATAAACTCAAAAAAGTAATATTTCAAAATAAATATTTTAAAATCATTGTAATATTTTCATAAAAAGTAGAGCATGCAGGACATTTTCTTGCATACATACGAAAACTGCATCATTCTGGATAAACTGAGAATCTGAAACTGAGGATTTTTTTTTTTGGTTTTTTACAAATGTTTTAAAATAGAGATTGCATTTTGCCCACAATTCTGAGGGGAAAAAAAAGAAATCAGACAACTAAACTTAAAAGCACAATGCTCAGAGAGCGCCAAAACAGCTTCATGTTTTCCAGATATCATTCAGATTGATGACTGACTAACTCTTTCTGAGTGTCTGCTCAGTTCACACAGCATCGTCTTCAGCTGATCTGACGGTGTGCTACTGACCTGCCAGCCCTTGTCTGCCGTCCTGTAGTACGGGTAGTTCTTGGTGATGTGTGTGTAGATGCCGTTTAGTGTTAGCTGCTTGTCCTGCGCCATCGTGATCGCCTGAACGATCAGCTGAGCGTACGAGTACGGGGGTTTTGAGTCGTCCTAGAGAAACAGAGGATTTCAGCTTTCAGATGAACTCATTCAGACTGGATCAGAACAGACGGACAGTTTTCTCCAGGTGCTGTACACTACCTGACAAAAATGTTGAATAAGTAAGATTCCTGGAGGAAAGAAGCCTCTTCCGCTCACCGAGGCTACATTTATTTAATGAAAAATACAGTAAAAGTAGTAATACTGTGAAATATTCTTACTAATTAAAAGAAAGTTTTTCTGTGTGAATATATATTTTAAAATGTAATTGATTGCTGTAATCAAAGCTGAATTTTCAGCATCATTACTCCAGTCTTCAGTGTCACATGATCCTTCAGAAATCAGTATAATATGCGGATTTGCTGCTCAAGAAACAGTTCATCAACAGTTGTGCTGCTTCATATTTTTTGTGGAAACTGTGCCACATTTTATTTTTCAGGATTCTTTGATGAATATAAAGTTCAAAAGAACAGCATTAATTTAAAATAGGAATCTTCTGTAACATTATACATGTCTTTACTGTCACTTTACGGTCAATTTAATGCATCCTTGTTAAATAAAATGTCTTTCTTGTTTTTGTTTTTCTTTAGTCATACGTACTCAAAACATTTGAATGATCACCATTTCCACAAAAATATTGAAGCATATTAGAATGATTTCTGAAGGATCATTTGACATTGAAGACTGGAGTAATGATGCTGAAAATTCAGCTTTGCTTGTTTTTGTTTTTCTTTAGTCATATTTACTCAAAACATTTGAATGATCACCGTTTCCACAAAAATATTGAAGCATATTAGAATGATTTCTGAAGGATCATTTGACATTGAAGACTGGAGTAATGATGCTGAAAATTCAGCTTTGATCACAGGAATAAATTATATTTTCAAATATTTTCAAACAGAAAACGGCTCTTTTCAACTGCAATAATATTTCACAATTTTCTTGTTTTGACTGTATTTTTGATCCTTGGTGAATTATTCCTAACTTCTGACTGGTATTCTAGATCTCTCTGGTCATTACACCTCTGCTAGTGTGAGGTTTATCAGTACAGAAAGCGTTGGTCACCTTTGGACTGTCTCCTTCCGACGCCTCCTTGTCGTTCTCAGACTGAGAGTTATCATTCATGAGCTGCAGGTCAGGCACCATCCTGCCCAGCCTGTAGCCGGACGATCCCGCACCGCGTGGACTGGATGGACACGAGTTAGCAGCGCTGATGGAGAAACCAGAGACATGCATTACCAAACACTCCAAAACCATCATCTGAGACAGAGCGGTGGAAACAGATGGACCGCAGGGAAGGAGGAAGCTTAATTCTCTATGCAGAACAGGAAACTGCCTCATTTGTGTAACTCAATTAAATCAATCAAATCAAAAGTGGCCCATAAAGGACACAGCTGCAGCCGCAATTCAAACGCAAACTCAACAAGAACATCACCGTTTCTGTTCCAAATGCTCTTGAAATCTTTTCAAATATATGATTTATATCTTATCTTTCAACCAGTGTTGTTTCATTAACTAAAACTTTTTTTAAATTTATAAATATATAGATTAAATATAAATATATTTATACTTATATTTCATCATTTAATTTATATGCAACAATATAGCGCTAAACATCAATTATCTATATTTTAATTAAAGCAAAGAGACTTTCATGAGCATTTTTGATGCAAATTAATTGTTTAATTTTTTTTTTTTTTAAATCAGTTCACTGAATCTGACAAGTTTAATCAATCCACTGAAATTGCTTTTATATTTTTAATAAACTTTATTAAATTTTTTCACATGCACTTTTGGACAATTACTAGTTTTGTTTAGTTTTTCTGTATTAATTGTAGTTTTCAGTAGTGCTGGGCAGTATGACCGAAAATTTATATCACGGTATTTTTCAAAATTATACCGGTTTCACGGTATATGACGGTATTTTTTTCATGCATGACCGGGTGTTAACCATATTTTCTACTGATTGAGAGGAAATACCGCAGTATATTGACTTAGAATGCCCTATTTTACTGTCATGATGAGTGAATATTGTCAAAAAATACCACACTAAATAGTGACTAAACACGACCCCTTTTAATACATGTTAACCAGGAGTCACTCTCATTTATAATCGTGGCATCATCTGATAAAATCAACATGCATCTACACTAAAGAGCGGCTATGCGGTTGTTTTGGCTATATTACTTTTTTGTCTCATGCAGCATACACTTAGTTCCCTCACCACAGTGCAACAGTGAAAAGGGACCCCTTTCAAACAGTGTCGCATTACGAACGTTTAAGCGACATACACCGGTATTGCGGTATTATAAAAATTCATATCATAAGTTAACAAAAATAAACACCGGTATTCGGTATGAACCGGTATACCGCCCAGCACTAGTTTTCAGTCCTTACAAGGCAACACTACTTCTGTTCTGCCAATGGCAACAAACCAACCATCTGCATGTCAATTAAACAGATGCTTCTTACCTAATTGGGAGATTTTTTTTTATTTAGTCCTTGTTCCAATGCAAACTCCCACTCTTAATTGTTAGTTGATTCAAATAGTGGTAATTTTTGTTTGCATGTGCAAGAAACTTGGCCAAATAAAATGCACATTAAAAGTTGAATCTTGCAATCTTCTAAGGTTCCTATCACCAATAAAATAAGAAGAAACATATTGTAAATTGTTCACAAATTGCTTGGTCCATTAACCTAATGGTGTGTGTTGATAATGCTGTGTGTGTACCTGATGGTGTGTGTTGATAATGCTGTGTGTGTACCTGATGGTGCCGGTGGGCGAGGGCAGGGGGCTCATGAGGTGAGCAATGTTATCGGGGATGTTGATGGTTAAAGGGGAGATATGTGGCTGAACCGCTTTCACCGGAGACTCCGGCTCCTGCTTCTCACGCTTGACGCTCGCCAGCGCAGTGAATGTGATCTTGATGTTCGTACTGGGGAACCGAAACGTGCACCTGAGAAAGAGAAGAGAAAGCGATTATGCAACTTAAGAGACATAATCTTTATAGATCGAACAAGCATCAACATGAACCTAACGATGAGATCTACGGCCAAAACAAAGCTTCACGCTTCCAAAACACATGGGTGGAGTGTTTAAGGCAGAGAAGCGGGCATTTAAAGAGTCTGAAGTCATAATATTAATTTATGCGACAATGTTTTTTATGAACAATTAACACAGAAATACATTTATAAATGAGTCCTAGTGAACAAGCACATTAAAGGCAGAGAAACAGAGAAACTCACAGTTCGGGATGTTTATATGTGCAGAAGTGTAATCGGTTTATTAAATGCACGTAAACACTCTCAACATGCCTCAAACAGAAGTTTCCTTTGGCTGAGACGACTGTGGTAATAAAGCTCAGGAGTATAAGCAGATCTCCAAGCGATGCTAAAATTAACCGCCCCTTGACAAACTAATATTCAGTGTTAACAGTACCAGCCCTTAGGAGTAAACAAGTCACTTCACCCACCAAAACATGACCAAACACGGCTCACACAGAAACCAGTTATTTTAGCACTGCTAATCGTACAGCATTACAAGACACAATGTTCAATAAATAATAATAAAATGTATTAATAAATCACAATTCTTACAAAATGAAATGCCATTGAAAAAAGCCCTTTGCTTCAAAAAGTGAAATATTAATATTGTTATATTTATTTATATAATATTTTTATTTATAGAAATGTACTTTATATATTTTTTATATTTTTTAT
>NW_015544180.1:1562764-1590355 GCF_001515605.1 Sinocyclocheilus anshuiensis
TTACGTATCTGAATGCTAAACTATTATTTATTATGTAAATTATAGGCTTTGTACTTCAGTCGCATTCGGGCTCCAACGGTGACACAGAGGCGGGCGCGCTGATGCTTGGTTCACTGTATTTTATTTTGATGAAGTACCAACTGTGCTGTCAAGTTAGCAATGCTGGAACTTATGTGTTTTGTGTGTGTGTGTGTGTGTGTGTGTGTGTGTGTGTGTGTGTGTGCTCGCGCACCGGCGCGATCACTTCAACTGTTTCCTTATACCAGCAGAATTAACTTTAAACACTTACTGTCTTATTAATAATGCATCACTGTATAAAATTTTAGCTTTTTGATATATATGATTTAATTTTCACTATATCTCTTACAATATTAATTATATTTAACTTATATGCAACAATATAGCAATAAACAGCAACATTTACATACATTTTAATAAATCAATTTAAGAAACATGGAGATTTACATGAGCATTTTTTATGCAAACTAATTGTTGAATCAATTGTTTGGAATCAGTTCGTTGAATCTGACAGGTTGAACTAAATCACTGAAATTATATCAAGTTATTAAAACATTTCTCACAGTCATAATAAACGGATCTGGCATGTGTGCAATTTTATCTATTTTAATTTCATGCATTTTGATTTCCAATTTCAGTTTATTTTTTTTATTTTTCATTAAGTTATTTTGTTTGTGTCTTTGGACTACTATTTTAGATCAGTTTTTATGTATTAATTTCAGTTTAAGTTTTCTTTTCTTACAACACATCACCCACAATACTTACATTCTGCCAATGATGACAACCCACAACATTTTATTGGAAAAAGCAACAAAACATTCTGCATGTCAATTAAACAGATGCTTCTCATCTAATTAGGAGGGTTTTTTTTATTATGTAGCTATTTAGTTTTCATTCCATCGCAAACTAAACAATAAATAAAAATAAATAATAATTAAATGCATGAATAAAATCACAAATAATTCTTCCAAAATTATTATGAATAATGATATAAATATTAAAATAAAATGAAAAGTGCATGCACTCTTCCAGTCTTTCTCAATTAAGTAAACATTGCTACAAGTTTTTCCAAGTTATGAATCATTGACACTGCTGTAGAAAGACTCAACAATGATTTTTATATCAGTTTAATTCAAAAACATCCACTTGTTAACCCGAGAAGACAAAAGGGAAAGAAAACATATCCAAACTCTCTCCAAAGTCTCTCCATCCATACGGTTGGCACTGGGAGAGGTGTTTCTGTGCCAAACCTTGTACTAAAATTTGCGCCAGCCAGGCCCCTGCAGACCTGGCACACATGCACACCAATCACACCCAGCGTCTTCAATTATCCCCAAATCCTGCTTATTCACTAACAAATGAAAGGAGGATTTCATTCTGCCTTCGTTCAGGAACAGAGTAGACATTCATACGTGTCGGGAATAAGCACCGTCCCGAGGCAAGTTACGGCCAACATCTGGACTCAACTTTAAGAAACGAAATGCGTGAGAAGAAAACCGTGCTGATCTGAAATCAGTTTCAACTTTTACATTACAGACAAACTCATCAATCTACAAAAAGTGATCTGATGCTTGTGCGATACTTTATTTTCAATTCATTTTGATTGTCAATTTTAGTTTAAATAATATCAACTGTTCATAAATGTATTTTGTTATGTATATTTGGACAATGAATAGTTATGCATTACAGTACTTCCATTCTGCTAAAAAAAAAGTTTATTGAAAAGCAAGCAACATTTTGCATCTCAATTAAATAGATCCTAATTGTTTTTGTTGTTGACTTAATTTAGTTTTTGTTCCTTTGCAAACTCCTGTTTTTACTCTTCAGTTAACAACAATCGTTTTTGTTTTCATTAAACTAATTTCCAAATTAAGCGAATGTAACTTTATTAAATTGGTGTTTTTCCAACCAAAACCACATTAGTATTAGCACTAGTTAATGCATTAACTAACATGACTGAGCAATGAGCACAAATTTGTAAAGCATTTATTCATCTCGGCTAATGTTGTCTGTTTAGTGCAAATTTAGTATCATTGAGATACTATTATAGTTTGTATTAATTAGTTTGAAACATTTTTAGTTTAATATTTTCCATTTTCATTTTAAATTTGAGTAATTTTGTTGCGTGTGATCGTCATAGTGTTTTTTTGTTTATATTGTTTTTATAAATTTTTATTTCAGTTTCGGTTTTAGTTATTTTGCTACATCACACTAAACTAAATTAAAAAAGCGAAATGTAGTTGATTTTTTTTTTTATATTTTATTTTATTTTAAATGCATTTTATTTCAAGTAACTTTTTTAACGAATGTTAACAGATACAGCTTTTGATTTTAAAATGTATTAGTAAATGTTGAAATTAAGATTGAAATGAAACTAAAATTAATATGTTCTGAATCTAAAATTCTGTTCATTATTAACAGTTAAAGGGACCTTTGACCCTTTTGAAGTGTTTAGTATACTTAAGACCATTTTAGTTCACTCCCATTTTTCATTTTTTCACTATACTGTAAATCCATGTCACTAGGGCTGGGCGATGCAGCTAAAAACATAGTGGGCAAATCTGCTCTTGATTAGAGCCTGAAGTGAAATGTGCCACACAAACGACAATAAACAAATCACATGCAACAAGACACCCGATAGGAATAGCTCATGATCTGGCCTTATGATTTGTGCTCGAGTAAAGCATCTGCACACTGGGCAGCAGTCATGAACGAGCAGCCGACCGACACGCTTTATCAACAACATCTGCTGGACTTCTCTGGAGTGACGAGTCTGTTCCTTGAGGTCATGTTGTGGAAAAAAACTATTCGGAGTCTTATGTTCTACATGACACAGGAATTTACAGAAATTCCTCTCTAGTCCAAACCACAAAGTTTACTGAAACTAAACGACTACATTTAAAAATATTCATGACTAAGACATTACACACATATTAACTGGAATGAAATGAAAATTGTGTCATCATTTACTAACTCTGATGTCATTCCAAACCCATAAGCTTTTGGTCAAGCTTCAAAACACAAATTAAGATAATTTAAATGAAACCTGCAAGTTTTATGTCCCTCCATTGAAAGTCCAGCTAAACAAAACTTCAATAAGGTCAGTGGAGGTTTCATTAAAAGTATCTTAATTTGTGTATCAAAGATTTAAAAAATATCTGCCAATGGGCTCAGAAAAACCAACTTAACTCAAACGGAAACAAGTTTTCATATATGCCACTGACAGGTTTTGTGCTTGTTTTAAGCACAAACCGACTTACTTTTGTTCAATTTCTCATAAAACAAGACTTCAACTATCTTCATTTTGCATCTCAAGTAAATGTATCTTGATTTAAGGATAGAAAACAAGACAGAAATACTGAGTATGATACATTTTTATTTATTTAAATAATTTGCTTGTTTTATTTTATTTTCAGTGCATGCAACATTTAATGCCTCGACTTTAAGACTCTCTGCTCCGATTTAAGACTTTAAGGCCTTAATCTGTGAAAGGGGTGAATTAATACTAGGGATGCTCCGATCGATCGGCCGGAGATCGGTATCGGCCGATAATCACATTTTATGACTCGATCGGTACTCACTAACTTGGCCGATCTCACGAACCGATCGCAATTTGATGACGTCAACGCGTGACGACGTACATGATGCTTGGGGACATAAATGATTTGGCGCCGCAGTCATGTCATCGCCGGTGAGGAAATGCTATGACGTTTCGAGAAACAATGAAAAATTTGCTATTTGTCGTGTATGTTTTGCATGATGATATGATGAATGGATGGTTCATTTTTAACAGCAGATTCAGTGACGTTAGAGCTGATCTGCGCCTCACTGCACACGCGCATTACGGCTCCACGGGAACCGGAGCTGATCGCGGCCGCTCTAGTCAGTGCTTGTGTTTATCAGCCAGACGCGGCACGTTTCTGACGCGGCTCTCCGCGCTGCTTGGCTAAAAATAGTCTTTTGTGAGGTGTCACAGCATGGAGGACGGAACAAAACCTCGTCGGAGCCGTAAGGGATAACGGTAGCATAATACACTGATCATGGGCTGCTCTTAAATTAACATTTATTTATAAAACAAAATAACTTCGTGCGTAAATCAGACAGACTTACTGAAAATGCAAATAAATTCTCTGCCAGCAGGAGGTGCTTTAAAGCGGGAGAAACAGAGGTTCCCCCGGTAATGGCTGTACACAAAGCAGCGCTGAGCTCACAAACGCTGCTTTATCGGGCATATAACATGCAAGATGAAATGAAAATGACATCGAAAATTTTCTAAGGCTAGTCTTCCTTCAGAAATACAGTGATATAAAAACACCTGCGCCTCGTTTTGATTTTTAAACGTGCAGTTACGTGCTCATGTTTATTCAACGAAACCTTTTGGAAAATCCGTCAGTTTTGATATTGCGGTGAGCGCCACAAATAAATAAATGCATGGGAAACGCATCCCACAGCACAACCACCTGAGCCCAACTTCAGTCTACTCATCACCTTAACTTTAACTGCGTTTGTAGCCGGCGCGTTAACTTCGGGCCAGGCGCGTGCGCCCGATGAAACGGTCTATATAAAGCTTGAAGCATCAGAATCGGCATCGGTATCGGCCGATCACCATGACAAGAAATTGGTACTCCGTATCGGCTGCAAAAATCCTGATCGGAGCATCCCTAATTAATACTTTTAAGACCTTTTTCAGATCTACAGAAACCCTGTACCCTGTTTTTCTAGGTTTTGGTCGCCTGGAATTTCAATAAAGTGACAAAGGTTTTTGTAAAAATATCTTATATCTTACTTCAAAGATAAACATTTGAAAAACTTTGCTTTTTCGTATCTCTTTGACCATTAATATTTCCATAAACACTCAGTATTCAGCAGTGATACTTAGCAGTTACTTAATTATAACACAACTCATTTACAAACTGAGTGACTTAAGAGACACAACAGAAAAAAAAATCTAATGTTTAAGAAATGCTTAAGTACTAGTTTTTAACAAATGCATTTCAGAGAAGAAAATAACAATCATTCTCACATAAAATGTTCAAACTCTTTCAGTAAACATTCATTAAACTTTGCCAGCTGTCTTTGTCAGATATCCAACAATCGTTCTGTTCATGCAGATTGTAATTAGATTATTCAGGATTGAATGTTAAATGTGTTTCTGCTCCAGGCAGCCATTCCGAGCACAATCCCGGCATGGCAACTACGAGGAACTCTTTAAAACAGGAATGCTGGGACCTCAAGCCCTCACATTCCTCCCTGTGGGGTGTGTGTGTGTGTGTGTGTGTCAAAATAACTTCTTTGGCCATATTAGCCTACTCAATAGCATTATCACAGGCTTTACTCCTTTCAAACTTTATCTGGAATGTCGGCGTTTCTATCACTGCAACTTCCCGATCAAGCGAATGAACACACGAAATCGTCTGCCTCATGAAAAAAAATGTATTTAAAAAAATGTAGTTAATATTTGCATCATTTATGATTTATTTTATCCACCCGCAAATAATCAGAATGCATTTTTTATTACCCGAACCGCGGATTATCCGCAGCACCCGTGGATATAGGAAAAGCAAAATATGTTTGGTGCGTAAATCAGACAGACTTACTGAAAATGCAAATAAATTCTCTGCCAGCAGGAGGTGCTTTAAAGCGGGAGAAACAGAGGTTCCCCCGGTAATGGCTGTACACAAAGCAGCGCTGAGCTCACAAACGCTGCTTTATCGGGCATATAACATGCAAGATGAAATGAAAATGACATCGAAAATTTTCTAAGGCTAGTCTTCCTTCAGAAATACAGTGATATAAAAACACCTGCGCCTCGTTTTGATTTTTAAACGTGCAGTTACGTGCTCATGTTTATTCAACGAAACCTTTTGGAAAATCCGTCAGTTTTGATATTGCGGTGAGCGCCACAAATAAATAAATGCATGGGAAACGCATCCCACAGCACAACCACCTGAGCCCAACTTCAGTCTACTCATCACCTTAATTTTAACTGCGTTTGTAGCCGGCGCCATAGCCAGACTGATAAACACAGACCGGAAGTTAACTTCGGGCCAGGCGCGTGCGCCCGATGAAACGGTCTATATAAAGCTTGAAGCATCAGAATCGGCATCGGTATCGGCCGATCACCATGACAAGAAATTGGTACTCCGTATCGGCTGCAAAAATCCTGATCGGAGCATCCCTAATTAATACTTTTAAGACCTTTTTCAGATCTACAGAAACCCTGTTTTTGGATCTTCTAGGTTTTGGTCGCCTGGAATTTCAATAAAGTGACAAAGGTTTTTGTAAAAATATCTTACTTTGCATTTCAAAGATAAACATTTGAAAAACTTTGCTTTTTCGTATCTCTTTGACCATTAATATTTCCATAAACACTCAGTATTCAGCAGTGATACTTAGCAGTTACTTAATTATAACACAACTCATTTACAAACTGAGTGACTTAAGAGACACAATAGAAAAAAAAAATCTAATGTTTAAGAAATGCTTAAGTACTAGTTTTTAACAAATGCATTTCAGAGAAGAAAATAACAATCATTCTCACATAAAATGTTCAAACTCTTTCAGTAAACATTCATTAAACTTTGCCAGCTGTCTTTGTCAGATATCCAACAATCGTTCTGTTCATGCAGATTGTAATTAGATTATTCAGGATTGAATGTTAAATGTGTTTCTGCTCCAGGCAGCCATTCCGAGCACAATCCCGGCATGGCAACTACGAGGAACTCTTTAAAACAGGAATGCTGGGACCTCAAGCCCTCACATTCCTCCCTGTGGGGTGTGTGTGTGTGTGTGTGTGTGTGTAACCCGAACAGACTTGTTCCTGCATATCTCCTTGCATCTCTCAACCACAAAACACCAGAACAGTTTCTACAAAAAGATCTCGCACAGGAAGCCTGGTTTGACCAAACACCGAAAAACTTTGCTTTGTTTTTTTTGTTAATTTTCCAAAAAAAATGGCTGAAAAGTAAAAGTGAAAAGATTTAAGCACTCGAGTTTTGGCAAAACCTTTTTTTTTCCCCATTAAGATTTTAGCACCAAAGTGGTTGAGTGACACGCTACAGCTTTTACCGTGGCCTTAACTAACGACACTGAAGGTATTTGACTATTGTTGGAGTGTTGAGACTCCCATCAGTCTGCACCGCTCAAAGCCCAGGAATCGTGCCAAGCCTTACACTCTTTACAGACTGAGTTTAGCAACAATAAGACACAGCGAGAATTTAGACAAAATTCAGTTCTTAAGATGTTGCAAAAGTCATTTAATCTATCCTGCCTGACTATTTCCCACTGACTGGATCATTTTCAATTCAATTCAATTAATTTCAAAGCGGTTTTACAGAAAATGCATGTTTACCCCCAAAAATAAAAAATTAAATAAAATTAATGGATAATTTTTAATTCAATTTTTTCAAAGCAACTTTACAGAAAATGCATGTTTACCCCCCAAAATAATAAACTTCTTAGATCACTTTTAAATGAATTCAATTTGTTTCAAATCAGGTTTACAGAAAATGCATGTTTACCCCCAAAAATAAAAAAAATACAAATAAAATAACTGGATCATTTTTAATTCCATTTTTTCAAAGCAACTTTACAGAAAATGCATGTTTACCCCCCACAATCATAAACGTATTAGATCATTTTTAAATGAATTCAATTTGTTTCAAATCAGGTTTACAGAAAATGCATGTTTACCCTCCAAAAAAAAAATAAAATAAAATAAAATAAAATAACTGGATCATTTTCAATTCCATTTAATCAAAGCAACTTTACAGAAATCGCATGTTTACCCCCCAAAATAATAAACTTATTAGATAATTTTTAAATGAATTCAATTTGTTTCAAATCAGGTTTACAGAAAATGCATGTTTACCCCAAAAAATAAATAAATAAAATAAAATTACTGGATCATTTTCAATTCCATTTTTTCAAAGTAACTTCACAGAAAATGCATGTTTACGTCTCAACATAATTAACTTATTAGATCATTTTTAAATGAATTCAAAATGATTCAAAGCAACTTTACAAAAAATGCATGTTTAGAGCTGCTTTATAGCAGAATGTAATTCTGTTTGCATCATCGAATCATTTTCTAGTTTTTCACTGTAAAGCTGCTTTGACACAATCTGCATTGTATAAAGCACTATATAAATAAAGGCGACAGAAAACACGTTGCATTGTTACAACTAGTGTTGTCAAAAGACCTGGTATTTCGGTACCAAGTCGGTACTAAAAAAATGAAAACGTTACGGTACCAGGTTTTTTTAAGTACCGGTGGTACCGAGTACCCGGTCAACCCGGTTCTTGATGCGCTATTAGAAAGCTATCCCCAGTGCTGCCAAGTCCGCGGCTTTCCTGCGGAATTGGGCTGCTTTAACACTGTTGCCGCGGGTTGTTTTTCATGTCCGCGGGTTGATAAACAACCCCATTAACGTGATATTTAGCCCCTGGAATTACCGAATACTGAAATTTTGGTACCGTGACAACACTAGTTACAACGTTAAACAAATAAAATGCAACTGCAACATGACGCATTGTTTAAGTGCATCTGACATTAGTCAGTCAAATCACAGACATACAAAGTCTACTAATGAAGAGATCAATGACTGTTGACTGTTTTACCACCAGACGCTTGGCTCTCTTTTATTGTCGTCGTCACTTCAGAAGTGCATGTGGCGTGACATTCACATTAAGCAACAGAAAAGAAAATAAGGAGCACTCAGGATCTCACGGGTTTGTTTATGTCTGGAGAAAAGGCTTAGTTTATGAAGTGGCAAGGAAAAACAGCTACATTGTTCATCTGCCATAAGGACAACAATAAATATATTTCAATTAAATAACAGAAGATATGAAATATGTTCGGCATGTAAACACTTAAAAAAAAAAAAAAGCTACAGGAGAGAAGGAGAACTGATTTGACTCTAAAACTCGATGACGTCATCAGCAGGGCTGTATGTGCTCAAAGACGGACCAAAGCACCAAACCCTAACACTTTCCAGACAGAAACAACCCCATTCCCTGTGACTCACTGCCTTACAACAGGAAAAAAGTCACTACTCTGTTTTATAACAGATATTAAAACCTGACTCACTCCTCCAGCGGTCTAGTCTTGTCTACAGCAGACTCAGAGGAAAAGACCAGGACTACAAACACTACGAAGGCATATTTGAAGTATAAAATGATGAATAAATAAATAAAACAAAGTCATTAGCAAATAATTTGGCATTTTAAAATATAATAAAATAAAATTATATAGGTGTGTGTATGAAGATAAATATTGCTGTTTATTGTTATATTGCTGCACATAAATGAATATTTTCTGCTGTTAATATAATGATAAACAATGTGGGAAATACTTCACGTCAAATTTCAAATGATTTTCAACGGTCGCTTTGTCGTGTCCAGTGTAGTTATACTGCCATGTGTTTATGTCCCATCTTTTCTTGTCTTTATCAGCATTTTAATCCATCTTTAGATGTCCTGGGAACTAAGGTTCACTTAAAGTTGGAACTAAACGTCTTTCCCAACTTGAGAACTGAATTTGTGCCAATATCACAAATCATAACTATATCAGCATCACTTGGCCCTTGAGTGTAATTTGGGCTCCTCCTCAATGCATCCTATGTTATCGTATGTCTTGCACACATCCAGTCTGTTTTTCTTCATTAGTAACATGCAATTATATAGGAAGTGTTGAATTTTATCTTTAGCGCCTTGCTTTCTTTCATATCATGTCAACAGGTTAAGTAAAAATATGAATATGCAATATAGCGCATACATTTAGCAAAATTCTCCTCTTTTTAGTTATTGTTTTTCTAGCTGATTGGTTATTCTAAGGTAAATGATTGTTATGTGGCATTATTTACAAGCTTTACACGTTTTCCGCAGTTTGAAACTAATGAGCTAAAATGAGCTATTACATGAGACATTTCAGTAAGTTGTACTGTATATTATAAAATACCTTTTGATGTCCATTCATGATTGTTTCGTACTATAGTAGTAAAGAGAAAGAAATGATGGGTTCACGTGCTGCTTGAACTGAGGCGAATCGCTCATGCATTTAATTAAAGAGCGCCAAAACGGTATTTATTGTTTGAATTTTGTTAAGAATTTGGCAGAATTTTTAAGCTGATACTTTGTTTATTAAAAGGTAACAGAGCACAAAGCTTATTGCAATTATTGGACATATAATACATATAATGGACATAGTAGCAAGTGCGCTACAAATAATATGAAGCTTACGCATTAACAGAACAATGCTTATAGACTAAAGATCTTGATAACAAGAAGCCATATCAGTATCGATTATAAACGATCGCAAAACAAGCAGGAAAAAAGGCATTACATGCAAATTTTTTAATCATAACATGTAAATTTACATAGTCGCCAGTGGCGACCTCAGCAAAAATATCACTCGCAAATTAATATTTTTGGTTGCTAATGCGACTGTTTTAGGCGTAGTCTAGAGCTCTGAATTACATGGTGAACGGCCCGAAATGTCAAAAGAACTAAATAAAATGAGGATGCTTTTGACATTTCACCATGTTTGAATCCGTTACGCAGATTTTCCCTACTAAGGAGGACAAAAAACACTGGAAAAACTCCATGGTTTCTGTTGTTTCCTCATCATGACATCTGTGGAAACGTCAGCAGCTCTTTGTGCTGACAGAGAGCCAATCGGAGCGAAACTCCCTACTAATTAAATGCTCTTTAGCTTCTTGATCAATATTGAAACTCAAAGCGTCTCTACCTCCAACGTGCTGTCCATTATAGTCCATACAAACCATCTGGACGTCCTGCAAGTCTCAGCGTAGGGCTGGACAATAATTCAATATCAATATGTATCGCGATATTATTTTTTTCAATAACGGTGATATGATTTTTAAACACATTTCCGATATTTCGATATACATTACCAGTTTCCCATACATTTATTTATTTGTGCCGTTTGACTTCGTTGAATAAACATGAGCACTGCACGTTTCAAAATCATAACACAGTGCGGATAGAAATTAATAATTTTATTTAGCAAGGATGCTTGAAATCGATCAAAAGTGATGATAAAGGTATTTATAATGTTACAAAATATTTATATTTCAGATAAATAGTGTTCATATCAATATCGGAATTATATCGTATTGACCGAAATTAAGAAATGTATCGTGATATAAATTTTGGCCATATCGTCCAGGCCTATCTCAGCGCGTGAGGCAGTATGTGGACGCGGCTCTTTTCTAATCTTCAGAGAAGTGGCAGTCTAAATGCTTAGGTCATGGGTTCGATTCCCAGAGAATATACCTTGAATATATACCAAACGTATACCTTGAATGAAATTTAAAAAGGTAGTTCACCCAAAAATTATAATTTTGTCATAATTGACTGAC
The DNA here is from genome assembly GCF_001515605.1 of Sinocyclocheilus anshuiensis. Classification (NCBI taxonomy): domain Eukaryota; kingdom Metazoa; phylum Chordata; class Actinopteri; order Cypriniformes; family Cyprinidae; genus Sinocyclocheilus; species Sinocyclocheilus anshuiensis. The sequence continues at coordinate 1,574,164 of NW_015544180.1, forward strand.
CCTCAAGTTGTTCCAAATCTGTATGAGTTTCTCTCTTCTGTTGAACACAAAAGACGATATTTTGAATGTGCTGGTAACCAAACAGTTTAGTTTCACTGACTTATTGTCAATGGCTACTGTTAACTTTTTGGTTACCAACATATTTTTTGTGTTCTATAGCTGAAATAAATTCATACAGATTTGGAACAACTTGAGGGTGAATAGATGACATTTTTCATTTTTGGGTGTCACTTTGGATAAAAGCACAGTGCGAATGCATAAATGCAGAATATACTGTATAACACGAAATGTCATGGAATTCTGCAAAATATTGGATAAATGAATCAAAACTTGGTACACTTAGGCCTAATCAAAATGAACTAGTAATATGGACTAGTGTCTGAATGTAAAACCGCAAATTACTTCTATTGAAAAAAAAAAAACTACGTAAATTTGTATGAAATAGTAAAACAGAACCTGGAACAATTTCAACAGACAACACAGACTTTCCAAAAAATTATACATAATGTTATATATAAATTTTAGGGCACTATTATTGTTAACATTTTAATTATGTAATTATTCTTCTAAAGTTTCATGAATATAAAGGGATGGTTTATTTACTCACCCTCATGTTGATCCAAAGAAGAATGTGGGTAGAAGGAGGAAGAAGAAGAATGTGGGTAACCAAACAGTTGATGGTAGCCAATGACTTCCATAGAATAGAAAAAACTACTATGGAAGTCAATGGCTACCGTCAACTGTTTGGTTACCCACATTCTTCAGAATCTCTTCTTTTGTGTTCAACAGAAGAAAGAAACACAGGTTTGGAACAACTTGAGGGTGAGAAAATGATGACATAACTTTCAATTTTGGGTGAACTATCGCTTTAATGGATTCAACATCCTTTTTGATTAATACTATTTAATTAAACCATTAAAACTAAAATTAAAAATACAAAATTTGGGGAAAAAATTAAATCGAATTTGGGTTAAAATTAAACAGATTTCATAGAGCCCTAGCTTTTAAAACAGATGTTGGCTATAAAAAAAGCCTTATTCATGTCTGTCAGCACAAAGACATCAAAGAATCTCTCTGCAACTCCATAGGACTCCATATTTAGAAAGCGCTAATCAGCCAAACTATTACGGGCTCACTTCACTCTTAATGTGACACCGCATATCAAGATGAACATCTAGAGGTGATATGTCTTTTTAAATCTGTGCAGAATTCCACAGAAAGATTTGCAGGGCTGAAAATGTCTGTGCACAAAATTGCTTTTAAGGCTGGCACTGTAGGGTGCAACAGATTTGTTGTTATATTGAGATATGTGGGTCATGTGTTTAAAAAAGCTAAGGGATAAGTGTGCACTACAGTCATGCTCGACGCTGTGATTTGATGACATGCATAAAAAAAGATACCCGAGAGATACAAATCTACACAGCAAAATCATTCTGAAATATGCTGTGGGTGAGACTTAACACAAATCAGACATTCAAAACAGATAATGCACCATCCAAAGGTCGGCTTTAGGATAATGTCAACACGCCCAGATGTCCAACATCTTCTCAAAACAAACAAATAAAGAAAATGGAAACAGCTGACAGCAAACCTAACTGACAGGCTGTGCTTTTCTGAGATGCACCAAAAAAAAGCTACATAAGCACTTAAGAAACAAAGAGCATACGATGCATAGAGTCAGGATATAAGCCCCAAACCCCTAGTTAACACAAATCTCACTCCAACTGTCTCAGTTGGAGTGATTTTACACTCCCAACTGAGACAAAACAACATGCATTATTTCATGATAAAACACACATTTTCTCTTTCACGCACATTTCTGACAATTATTACAGGTGATATTTGCATGCATATGTCTGAATATGCATGTAAATGTGAAACTGTGCTTGAAAACGTACTGAACTGCCTACCTAGACAGCATCTTTAGGGCATTGCTTATGATGCCTAAAACTGCTGCATTTGTCTATGATGCTTAAAAATGGTGCTGTGTGCACCTATATTACAATGCTGCATATGCATACGATGCCCAAAACTGCTGCATGCACCTCTTATCCCCCAAAATACTGCACATACCCATGATGCACCTCAAAATGCTGCTGTATTTGCCTATGATGCCCAAAACTGCTGCATGCACCCCTTATACCCCAAAATGCTGCACATACCCATGATGCACCCCAAATTCTGCTGAACATGCCTATGATTGGCCAAACTGCTGCAGCATGTGCCTGTGACTCCCAAAATGCTACATGCACCTATTGTTCCCCAGAAATGCTGCTACACTTTCCTATGATGCAAAATATTGCATGCACTTATTAGGGCTGGGTATCGAGTTCGATACTTTTTAGGCACCGACCGAATTGCCTCGATACCATCGAGTATCGAAAAACGTCTCGTCGTTCGGTACCAAATTTCGATACCTAAGGGGTTAATCGAACATTTTTGAACGATACCCAGCCCTAGCACCTATAACACCCCAAACTGCTACGAACACCTATACTACCCCAATAAATCTGCATGTCCATGATGCCCTCAAAAATGTTGCTGCACATGCATGTGATGCTCTAATTTGCTGCAGCATGCACCTATGATGACCCAAAACTATTGCATTCACCAATGACCCCCAAAAATGCTGCTACACATGCCTATGATGCCCAAAAATGCTGCTACACATGCATATGATGCCCAAAATACTGCATGCAACTATAACACCCCAAACTGCTGCAAGAATCTATGATGCACCCCAAAATGCAGCAGCATGTGCCTATGACTCCCAAAATGCTGCTTGTGCCTGTTGTTGCTCAAAAACACTGCTACACACGCCTATGACTCCCGAAATGCTGCATGCACCTATTGTTGCTGAAAAATGCTGGTACACTAGCCTAAAAATTTTGCACATATCTGTAACACCCCAAACTGTTGAAAGCAATGCCCTGAAAAATATCTGCATACCAATGATGGCCCAAAAACGTCCTACACACGCATGTAATGCTCTAATCTGCTGCAGCACGCCCCTATGACACCCCCAAAATATTGCATGCACATATGGCGTCCAAAAATGCTGCACTCGCCCCGTGGCTGAAAAATGCTTCACACGTCTGTCATGCTCCATGCACTTACGAGAATTAGAAATGTTACGTGCATCGTATAAAAACGATGCTGTACACAGTGACCGAAACGCTGCGTAAACATGACGCTCGTGAATGCTGTCTAGTTAGGCAGCTCGCTAGGGTTTGAGACACAGCCCAGAGGCTCTGAAAGCGAAACGAAAAAAAAAAAGTGCAACATAAGGACACTAGCACGTGCTCCCGGTGTTGCATCACAACAACAATAACAGCGAAGACGATGATGATGACCACGAAGAAGATGAAGGTTATAATCACTCACACTCTCGGCAGCTGCAGGGGTGGCGCCCCCCGCCGCAGAAACACCCCGTCCACGAACACCCCGTTTTTCCCCAGACAGCGCAGATAAAACTCTCCTCCGCCCGGTCCCGAGCCCGTGTCCTCCGCGGCGGCGGTGAAGATCTCCAGGTGCCGGCGGGAGATGAAGCTCGAGTGGCCCATGCTCACGTCCACCGAGCCCTGCGACGAGTTCCGACCCACCGTCACCGAGCGCTTCTTCATCACATACTCAAACTCACGGCCCTCCAGACGGGCCACCGCTGCCATCTTTATCTTTCCGCACACGGAACAGGGCACGATAAATATGAATGGTAAATATGAAGGGGGGTGAAACGGTAAACGTGCCCGACCGGAGACACCAGCATCAGCGGCGGCGACTCAACCCACCGCCGCGATTCACGCACGGAAAGAAAGGAAAGGGGCATTAGCCAATCAGGGCGCGCTGGTGGAGGGGGCGCTGTGATTGACAGGTAAACCAACCAATCAGAGACGCGTTAAGGAATGCGGTAATTCAATCGCAGCCAATGAAATGAGGAATATGGATGACTTGGCGGATTGAAGGTCGGTTGCGCTGCGCCTCAACACGCATGTATGTGGAGAGTTGTCAACACTGGACTGGAGATTCATCATGAATGGACTTAAAATGGTTTTTATAATATAATATAATAATTATCGAATAAAAACAATACAGTGAATATAGAATAAAAGTGTGATTTATTACAATACTAAAGTATTTTTTAAATAAAAATAATAAAATAAAACCCGTTTAGAATCGTGTAATATAGAATGTTTATTTTTATTCATATGTTCTTAATGCGTATTAATGGCTTTGGGAATATTGCAAGTGCCTTTAAATTAAATGCAATTAATGTCATACTATGTTTAAAATGTTGCTAAAACGGAAATTCGTCATTCATAAAAAGGTTTTAACTCCTCGTCCATTTTATATATTCTAATAGTTCACTTTTATAACCATTTTTATCAGCTATTTTTATAATAACGCATCATAATTTATCTTTCGAAACTAGAAAATGTATCTCTGGGTGAAATAACCCCTGATGATATTGAGTAGCCCTAGAGCAGAATCCCGTGTCAATCCACTCCGCGTTTTACGCCTGCAGCCGCTGATTCCCCCATAATCCTCAGCGGCGTCAGCGTGCGTTTTGGGCATGGAGGTCATGAAAACCAACGCGTTTGAAGGAGCGAAAATGCCCCTTCCCTCAAACAGCGCGCAGAACGTCTGTCGTTTAAACCTTAAGCAGAGGTCAAATCTTTAAACTCGTGAACGCGCACGCGGAACACGTGCTCCTGCAGGGTGACGTCATCTCTTCCTGGTGTTTGTAAACAGTGCAGCTGACCCGCCCGGACGCGTTCACACCCCATCACACCCGATAGCAGCTCCTAGAGGAACTATAGAGAAGATAACATACTTTCACGCTTGCTAAAAAGCACCATGTTCATTTTGATTTTTTTATGACCATGTAGTCTACCATGGTGATGGCACTATAGAAGACCCATGCTTTTGGATATGCAGTATGGTACTCCTAATTTCCTTCTTAGAGCTGATACACTAGGCAGGGCCGGCGCGAGCTCAACTCCCACTTCACATTCACAATTAAACACGATCTTTAAGATGCATGTGAAAGACTGGAGATTTTGTTTATTGGTACAACTGCATTAAAATAAACCAGACACGGGCGTGTTTTCTGATTATTATACTTTTTTCCTACTGCAACGTAAAAAAATAAATTAATAAAAAATAATCACTAGTATAGCTGCAAAAGCATTAAATGCATTCAATTAAATGGGGGGGGGGGGGTCTGATTCACCAAGTCTGCTAGTTTCACTTCTGCTTTAAAGTTGTGTATGCTTGACGTTTAATGCCCGGTTCAGACTACACGATTTTAGCCCGATTTTGCCACGACTTGCTTGACATAGGGTGTTGTGGGGATTCGTAAACGACAATGGGCGTCGGGACGCAAGATTCCATCGTTTCAGCACGTGTAGTGTGTCATAGAGGACGACAACTGACTCCGCATCTGCGATGCTTCACGACATCACGACAGAAAGACTAGCATGTTTAATTTTTTTTCCGTCGTCCGCGACGAGTTCTGTCGCATTGGTGACGTTGACCAATACCAGCACAGAAGCTCTTTCATACACAGGTTTCAAACATGGCAAAACGGCATTAAATGTACGTGCAGATTCAATCGAGAGATAAAGTTTACCCTCTTCAACTTAATGCGGCTGAACTGAATTTATGGAGCAAACTATTTGCTAAAATATCCATAACATTAACAGCACCGCTGAAATACAAGTGCGCGGTTCTGTCAGTCAGATGCGCGTGAAAGCTGCATGTGTTTCTATAACAAACACTGTGCTTTCTTTCAGAATCATCATTGGCTGGTAGAAAGACAAAAATAGGTCACATAAAAGTTTTTACCTAAAAATGAAGATTAAGGTAAAGGTGTGACTAATTACATTTTAGACACATTGTCAGTAATTTCACCAATGAAAATAAAGCCCTAGGAGAACTGTTGTGCGTCTCAGATCAACACACAGCGGTGTTTCATTAATGAATCCACGTTTTTAAATGAATCGAGTGAATCAATGATTCAGTGAACCATTCATAAAGGCAGTCACTTGCTTCGTTTCTGAATGAATCAGCCATTTGAACGAATCGATTGAATGAATGATTTAATGACTCACTTAAGACAGGGATTTGCCGCCACCTACTGGCGCTTTTAGTTTTATATTCATAGTATCGTTTATTTTTCAAATCATTTCATATTACACTATTTATTTGTATTTTTTATGTTGAATTAAACTATTTCTTTCTGAAGCTACTTATATTTCAGCTGCCTTTTTGTAATGTCTATTCAGTGTTTTTTTTCTAAATTAATGCACATGATGTACATGTTAATTAATTAACTCATTAATTTGAGATTAATTTGATTAATTAATTGGCACATTATGTAATAATTATTTTTTTTTTTTTTAAATCACTTGACAGCCCTATTTAAAATGTAAAAAATACCGCCCCCCCAAGTGCTCTGACCTCCCCCGCATATTTAGTTTTTATACAGTTTAGTTTCAGTTTTAATTGTAGTTTTAGTAATTAAAGTTTAGCAGAATTAACAGAACACTTCCAGAGCGCAGACCAAAGACATTTTAATTTAAGCTTATTGACGCAAACCTCTAGGCGACACAAAATTAAGAGATTGAGATTGATTCGAAAACGATTATTTATTTTTGATAATTATTTTTAGTTCGGTGTTCAATAACTGCTGTTGGTTTCGTTTCGTTTTTCATTTATTTTGACTTTCTTTCTTTCTTTCTTTCTTTCTTTCTCTAAATGCCTTTTAGTTAAATACAGTTCTTAATACAACATATTTTACCGTTTAAACGTGTATACAACATTTCTTACATTCAAGCATTTTAGAAGTAAAAATGAAACATTTAATCGTCGCAAAAAGACTGATGCGGCTTGTTTAGGTGACTTGGTTTGCTTTGCATAAAATAAAATGATTTACAGCAAAGAAACTGTTTTATAGATTAAATAAAACATACACAAACCTATATTTGACCAAAGGAATGCAAGTCGGCTGCACTGAGAACTACTCTCACCTGAAGAGAATGCAAAATATCTGCGCTCATTACAAACACTGGGTTGTTGCGACTCTCCTGTCCCAGGAGCTGGGTTACACAAAAACTACCCAAACACAAAAAAAATGTTTGCAATAAAATAACCATGATTTTTAGAGTATATGTGCATACTATAAAAGCAACTGATGCAAGCTGGTAATCACTTAAGTGGGTCCACTAAATGATTGCGCGAATGCTCCATTACCTCTCCATCCTCTGATCACTTGCTGGATCCGTCAACTCGCTTTATTCCGGGACCTCGCAATTTACAAATTAAACACTGTTCGTAGCGTTATAAATGATAAAGTCTAAATATCTAGGCTACCTGGCTAAAACAAACAAAATACGGTTTTGGTTCAAAACCGTTTTTTTTTTTTTTTTGGATGTACGATGTATCCATCTGTGTCTCCCCCACGTTTTCTCTCACAGTATAGGCTATACCTTTCTGAAGCACGTGTCGGGCTTTAAAACTCATCAGACATCACCAGTAGCAAAAGTCATTTATGTCCAGATAGTTTTATTCATTTTGATGACATTTATGGAAGTAGGCTACATGAGGGTGGTTTGCATGTGATATTGACGCCGCTCAGGTGGGGCACAGCGCGGGAGCGGCATTACTATGAAGCTAAGTTAATTTAGAGTTAGAATAACTAAGGGGTGATAACTCGTTGATATGAGTGCAATAATTCCAAAGAATGCCCAAAAGATAAACTAAAATCTCTGTCCTTTTTGCCACCCTGACTGTGCTGCCGCCCTAGGCGACTGCCTAGTTCGCCTAAATGCACACGCCGGCCCTGACACTAGGCCAGTGTTTCTCAACCAGGGGTCCGTGGACCCCTAGTGGTCCTTGACGTAAGGCCAGGGGGTCCGTATAAAGTATTTTTATATACAATTATATACATTTTTTGTATAAATGTTGTATATTTTGACATGACATGTTCCCATGAAAGAAAAATCCAATATAGCTGATGATATGACCAAATACTGGACAAGTCAACTAACTTGAATTATACTTGACTGCATTTGGTCCTCACAAAGACACAAATGATACATAGATTTTTGAATTTTGTTCTGGGGGTCCTTGAGGATGGTTCTGAATTGGACTGGGGTCTGGTACGCCAAAAGGTTGAGATTCACTGCACTAGGCTACTATACCAGCATAGCCTATACCACAGTATTAGTTAGTTAGTTGTAATTTATTGTCCAGCCTTGAATGAAAATTGATCTTTGGCCTCGCTAGACACACAACGAAAATACACAAGATCCACATTCATTTATACCCGTATCTATTAGGATTTTAAATAGTACGTTATTAACTGTGATGGTATTTTAAGTTTCTCTCTCTCTTAATTTGTTGTTATTATTGTGTGTGGTTGTTCTGTAGGCTACTAGGCTACTGCAGCTTTTGAGTCCAAGACCAATTTCATGTATAAGGACAATAACTTAACTTATATGACACAAATGTTTGTTTATATAGCTATTGCCTTCGATGTCCTTTAACGTCGGGCAGATTCAGAGGCACAGTTCAGAGGATGCGTTTTGTCTCTATAGCCAAAGTTACACCAGTTTACAATAGCATGCTGTTTTTGTACAATTAAAATGACTGGAATGTTATTACTAAATGTAAATAGTGATAAGTGCAATTGACAAAGTGTAAATATTAGCAAGCAGTTATTTGTATTAAAGGTAAATTGTCTGGTAAGTGGGTGGAAATAGTCTTTGAAAAAAGACTGGATATTTGTACTCGGTGTAAATGGACACTGCCTACTACTGTCTGTTCAACATGAGTATTAAATGACTAGTTAATTCTGCTTTACTCACTAGAGGGAGACGTTTAACTGTTGCCATTTGTTTTAGTAGATTGTATGGTGACTTTCTCACAAATAAAATGACAGTGCAAGCAAACGTTTATTGTTTATAATGTTTATTTGACTCTGGTATAATCCCTTTGAACCTCTCAAATGACCACTGGACAAATCTGCAGGCAAATGACACTCAAGTCATATCGAGACAAACCCTAAAACACATTTTTGAGATGTTAACAGATAAGTACAAGTTGCACATAATTGAAAACAACAATAGCACTCATTGTATATTATGGGGAAAGTTTTATGGTTATTCTGATGCTACATTTACATTTATTCGTTCAGCAGACACTTCAATAAAGCGACTTAGAAATGAGGAACATACTGAGTTTATGTAATTCAAATCCATCTGTCTGGAGCTTCCTTTGTTATGTAAGTGACAATTGATTACTGTGGGTCATGCGTGTTTAAAACAATTCTCACTATAGGCCACCTAACCTAATGCATATTCAAACTATTGGACTGCTTTGTTTTATTATCCAGATGAGCAAAACTACACAAGGGTTTTGTGTTCAGAGTCTGGTTATGGAAAGACTTTCATGATTTGACCCCAAACTGACTGAACACGCACATGATGGCGTTTAAAATATAAAGCGTCACATTTTAGTCCATAAAAACGCTTCCTCTAGTGAAAAAGGCCATCTCCTGTTATCTCTCACATAAAAATCCACCCACATATTTGTTTAGAAATGTTTTGGACTGTTTTTCGCTTGTAAACTGTGCTTAATCTGTGCATATTTCTCTCCTGATTCAGACGAGATGACATTTTCACTGGAGAAAGCAATATCATGGATTATTAGCCAGAAGAAATGGCTTGAAGTTAAAAAAGTCTTGATGGATTTGTTTCTTACAAACACGCAGCTTTTCTCTTCACAAGACATTAACTGATGGACTGGAGTGGTGTGGATTACTTGTGGATTATTGTGATGTTTTTATCAGCTGTTTGGACTCTCATTCTGACGGCACCCATTCACTGCAGAGGATCCATTGCTGAGCAAGTCATGTAACATTTCTCAAAATCTGATGAAGAAACAAACCCATCTACATCTTCCAATATTTGGACTTGAGAGCGTCAACATATTGGACAAGCAGGAATGGAAGGATTATGCCATCATATTAGTTTTCACATTAATTATGTGGACCATTCGAAATGCAATCCTTATGTGATGAAATATGATTACTTGTTTGGCTGGCCTCATCTTATTATTGCTGTCATTAGCATTTCTTCTTCTGTATGGCTTCTCTTTCTTTCTTCTCACGCACACATAAATTGCTTTTTGTGCTTCATTGTGGTATGTTCGGTATCTACTAATGACCACCAGGATGCATGCTCATGGGTTATTAAAATAAAGAGCAGAGCAATCAATATTCAGCACTCCAGAAAGCCAACAATTACATTGGAAAGCTCTTACAGGAACCATTTAGGAAACCGGTGTAATAACTCAGCTGGAGGACTGCGGCTAATGACAACATCCCACTTATGCAGAATGGGATTTTAGCAGCTTTCACAAGAATTTTTCAAATACAGTCCAACCCCTAAACTGTAAAAAAACATCTGGTGGCAACATTTCAGGCATCATCAATCAGAATAACCAGAATAATGGGAATTTGCTGCTTGTATACAGTATTTTACAGGTTATAATTGTTTATATTTAATCTTATAATTATATAAATCATGCATAAGTATGAACGACTTTCCACCACAGAATAAAAAAAATATCTTAAAATTATCTTCTCTCACAGTTTAGACATTTTCCTCACAATTTTCAGAAAACAAGTCAGAATTGTGAGATATAAAGTAAGTCTGGAGTTATAGCCGGTCAATGGTGGATCTTTGGGGAGCGATTGTAGCATTGTGTAGGAAATCAGCACTGTGATTGACATGACCAATGAAATATTTTGTATCGGCTGCAGGGCGTAATTTTGAACTGGTTTGGGAAAACAAATCGTGTCATATGTGTCATGTGTCTGTCTGTCAAAGGGAGGACTCCTGTTTTGGAGTTCTCACCCCCATTTGAAGATCTTGTACCTCAATTAGCCAACCTCAAAGGGTAATCAGTGCTTATGTAGCTCACCATGACCAAACAATAATCAAAATCATTACGATAACACAAGCTGAATAGAACAATTTAACATTTTGCAATGCTTTCATGCTCTTGGCTCTTGTTTTGTGCATGAGGGCATGTCATTTGTTCATGATTATACGATTAGCTGCATTTTATTATTTGCATTCAGTATTGCTTTTCCCTGACGTCCATTTTTGGGTTTAGTTGTTTAATCGTGACAGTGGACTTCATACTGACACCTACTGGTGTGGATGTAGAATCACAGAAACTCACCCATGATCAATTGATTCTGCATTCAAAAATTCTGTTTGGGAATCTGTAGATTTGGGCTGGTCATATGATCTCAACATGCTGGACCCCATGACAGGGAAGCACCTCATGCAAAATAACAGCGTAAAAATATCCTGCATATCACACTCACAGGGTGGATCTCTCACGCTCAATGCTGATGTTTGCGCTGGCATTTCCAGTTCATCTGGTTTTCAGAAAGACATCTCTGACCAAAACAAAAGACTATAAAAGACAACGCCTCTGATTGTCACTGACCAAACAAGAACTTCGTTTTATAAATTAAACGTATGTGTCCCATTCACAATAACCACAGCATCATTTCAGTACAAGTGTTCACGTTCAGCATCAACATTTGTTGTGCTTATTGGTTATACTGGTTATAATGACAACAGCTTTTTGTAAACCTCTATATAAAGGCAAAAGACTGTGGAAAAGGAAAGACATCAATCATAAATCAATCATTTGTTTTCAGTACAGTGCAATAACCATAGTGCATTTCAGAGGTTCACCTGAGGTTTTCCAATGTTTTCCATAAAGTGCATGACAGGATCTTCCAAATAGAGGAAGGAACTATACATGATACTAAAAAATAAATCTTTCACAACCATGAAGTGATGAATAATGGCGAAACTGGGAATCTTATTGAAGTAGCTGCATTTTTGGGGTCGAATTGTCCAATTCTTTGCTGTTAAAAGTCATTGACAGGATTTATCTTATGTCACCCCACTTTCATTCTCATTCTGGAAGCATCTTGAGATGGTAATCACTGTTAAAGTTTAAATTCCCAAGACAATGGTGATCCAACAATTGACTCCGCAGCAGGCCTTCAAGTGACACGTCATTCATCCTTTGTTTTAGTCACTCAGTGACTCCCGGAGTCCTTTCACCTTCCTGAAGTTCATTTGTTCGACTTCTCCAGTCCATATTTCTCCTCCAATCCATGCTCACTTGGGTAGGAGTTCGCGGTACGGCACCGTCAGGTTCCCCAGGTACCAAAAGATCCAAAACACCAGGCTAAGGAAGATGATGATTGGTCCGGTCAGGACAAACAAGTCCCAAAAACTGATGGGTGCAAAAATGCCAACGAAGAGGAGAACTAGTCCAGCTACGTCGAAAAGAACGGCCAAGAAAAGAAAGAGGAAGCAGCGTCCCACTCTTTCCTTGCAGTCCATCTTGGAGAAGCTCAAGTAAGGAGAACCGACGGATGTACGGCAGGCTGATGGGCCTGAAAAACGAATGACAGGAACTTTCCCTCCACAAGACTTTTATAAAGCAGCTCACCCACATTCTTACGCAGTGCATTTCTTTGACGGCAGGTATGCAACCACCAAAACAAGTTCAACTGCCTGGCGAACGCCTACTGAAAAGGCCAAGACTTATTTTTATACATATTATTCCTCAGACAGTTCTCATCACCATGACGGTGCATCTGCTAGATAAACAATTGTGAACAGATTCAGATATTTCCACAGACAGAGAAGAGCCTTCGTCAAAGCACCGGCGCAGATGCCGCATTACAAGTTGTGCCGAGTTGTTTTCTCAGTTACGTAATACTTAAATAACCGGTATGAGTCACAGAGAGACTTTTCACATTTCAGGAAGCCACACAAATTGAGGCATTATTCAATTTGACGATTAAACCCCAACACTCAAAGCCGGTTAGGCATTAGATCAAATCACTAACCGTAAGAATATAGCAATAGTGACTAAGCAAACACCACATGAACTAAAAACAAATAGAGTCATATGGGTGAAATGTGATTTAATTGTTTATACAAACTTGGGCTTTAAGTTTACATGCATTTCATATTGCATCGGTTAAAACGACAACTACAGTATTGTGAGTGAAAGAGGGAGTATGCACAGTCAGGATTTGCTTGGCATGTCAAGATTATGTGTTTTACATTTACATAAATCATGCAATTTTTTCATATACAGTTATGTTCACATAACTCGCTCACTACTATAATATTTAAAAAATATACTTGAAAAAAATATGTTTTTTTTTGCCGTATTGGTGCAGTATTAAATGTTTGTGTGCCAAGATGAACCAACAGGTCCCTTGAATGAATTTTCAGTCCATTGTATTTGCTGTCGGACTGGTTTGGTCACTGATGACACTAGCATCGAGTGTAGATCGACTAACAAATGAAATGGCTTGACTCTGGAGGAGTTTGCATGAGCGCTCAGCTGCCACTTTGAAAGGGAAATGGATTCCTAGCATGCATGAGCTGATGCATGAATTTACATATGAGGATGTGCAAAAACAAGGGCTGTGCCTGAGCAGCATTTTACAACACAGAATATCATCAAAAAAAAAAACACAGCACACATTGAATGGCTATATATCAGACAATATTTGGCCATTTTAGGATTATCAAAATTTGGCTGATGTAACCTCCATTTCTAGAGGTAATTTGCCAACAGTTCTGCCAAAGCATTATAAATCCTTCTAATGAATTTTGAGTAAATATTGTGCAAAGTAAGAGTTCGCTTCATTTCACCAATTTGGTGTCCATTAAAAGTATTCTAGCATTATATCAGCCACCCTGCTTTATAGATATCAGGCCAATGAGAATCTTCAACCCCCATACAGAAACACAACAGACAGCTGTGTTTTACTATATTAAAGCATATATATAGTATCATTTGAGTTGTACGCAGTATCTCTAGATGTACTGCTGATGGCAAATGTTTGAAGACTATTGAAGGTTCTCGGTTATTCAGTCATTGCTTAAGGACCTAGAAAAAAGAAAACAAGCTTAACTTAAACTTTGGTAAGTATGAGAAGTTTCCAATTCATGAATGAATTAGTGAGTTTGCTTCAATTTATACATTTATACGCACATCTATATTAAAGGTCAAGGATGATGTTGTTTAAATGAATGATAAAAATACTGCAAAAATTATTAATGATACATGCAAGACTGTACATAACTATACAAGAAATAATACATTATGATATTATGTAAATAACCTAAAATGTAGGTTTAGATTTGCAGCTTTTCTTGGTCAACAATTACACACCAGCTAAAATAGAAACACACGGATGTTTGTTTATGAAAATGCCATGTGCATAGCATGAAACTGTGTAGAGTCACATACTGCGAGTTTATGATGTTGAATTTAACTTTACTCCAGTGGCTTTATTATTTGAGCAATTAGGGTTACTTTAACTCACCTCTTTTCACAGCAGAACATCAATGCTCTCTGGCTGATCCTCTGGCTTCTCCTCATGAGGTTTTTCACCGTCTTTGGTCACGGCTGATTCTGATTCCTCGTACCCTTCGTTCTGGTAACAGGTGAACTGATCATCTCCAGGCTTTTTCTCCTGAGACGCTTCACTGCATTTGCTCACATCTGATTCAGAACCGTCTTCTGACCGGGTCTGGTCATCTGTCTCCTCCTGGATTGGTTTGCATGACTCCTCGTCCTCGTACCCTTGATTCTGGTAGCACATTAACTGATCATCATCTGATTTTTCTTTGGATAGTTCATCACATTTGATCATATCCGATTCGAGATCCTTGTGTCCTGGGAAATAGGTGGATTTTCCCCACGTTATGTTTCGAATGGTGGAAGCTTTGCTTCCTGTTTTCTCACCTGTGCAAAAATAATAGATAAGCTTCAACATATAGATCAATACACACATAAATACAAGAGTGGGCACAGACTGGTGATGGTTATTTCATCAGTAGGCCTATTTAATCTTAAATTTAATCATAAAAGGATTTAAGAAAGAAAAATGATTCATGAGACACTTTTAAAAATTAAAGGTTCTTCAGTGATTCTTTAAACGGAGATGGTGATGGGAAAAAAATGAGATAGATAGGAGGAAAAATTATATTTCAAAAGGCTACTTTTGCGTTCTCTCTTTTGCGGTTCCTCGAGAAACTAATTATTCTCGGGGGAACGCAAAAGTTTTGCTAAAGAACCTAAAAGTGTTGACATAGCCTAGAAGTTGATTTTACCTCCCACTTTTCCCCCATGTCCATCTTTAGGTTTAACTGACGCCTCTTTGTATTATCAAGAACATTTTGGCTTAATATGATTTTTGACATGCTTACATGGTTCTTTGAATTTTATAAAGGTTCTTAATGGTTCATTATAGGATCTTCACGTCGGTGTTTTGGCCTCTGAGTTCTCGCCAGCATCATTAAAACAATAAAGCGCTTAATTCTCACCTGTGCTGTCCTTCAGGTGTGTTTTGGACAGTCTCTCCGTGAGCTTCCTCGCGAGCTCTTTGACGCTGTGCGCGGCGCTCGATTTGCGCGCCAAACCTTCATCCTTCACCCTTATGTTCCCCACGTACCACATGAGCCACAAGGCCAGGCTGGCGAACAAGACCAGCGCGCCGGTGTGGATGAGGAAATCCCCGTAAAACACGCCGTGCATCCGCACGTTACCGAATATCCCGACGAACAGCAGGACCACACCGAGGATGTCGAAGACGATCGCCATGACGAATAACGGCAGGCAGCTGCCGATGCACCTCAGCGCCGTCATCTTCGGGAGGAGGAGGATGCTGCTGCTCCTGTCGCTAGCGGAAGAACTGCCGAGCTCAGGTGAGACGCACCTGGCGCACAGGGAGGGAACGCCCTCGTGACGTCACGGTGGCCGCACGCAGGGCCGTTTCTAGGCATAGCCAGCTGAAGGGGCGCCAATGAGCGCACACACTGGCACTTTTAACAGGGTTGTGATAAAGAGTGGCACGGTCACCCTGAAATATGACTGCCGCCCCCACTGGATTCCCCAACATTATTGGGCTAGAGTACTGTCAATCTGACGATGACTGTATGCTACTAGATCAGAGTGCTGTCAATTGCTGCCTGATTGTTGCATGCAAAGTTTGCATTTGGGGCGCTCAACAACGCCATTAGATCAGTGGGCTCTGTCAGTGCTTTGGCAAGGTAACACTTTTTTT
>NW_015544180.1:1590704-1591687 GCF_001515605.1 Sinocyclocheilus anshuiensis
AAAGACCATCGCAAGAACGAATAACGGCAGGCAGCTGCCGATGCACCTCAGCGCCGTCATCTTCGGGAGGAGGAGGATGCTGCTGCTCCTGTCGCTAGCGGAAGAACTGCCGAGCTCAGGTGAGACGCACCTGGCGCACAGGGAGGGAACGCCCTCGTGACGTCACGGTGGCCGCACGCAGGGCCGTTTCTAGGCATAGCCAGCTGAAGGGGCGCCAATGAGCGCACACACTGGCACTTTTAACAGGGTTGTGATAAAGAGTGGCACGGTCACCACGTGACATGCAACTGGTGTCTGAAAAGAATTATATATATATAATTTGGGGGGCGGGGGCAATAGGGATTTCGCCTAGGGCGTCAAATTGGCTAGAAACGGCCCTGGCTCCATTTAACAGATTTCACCATGTTTGCATACATTATGCAGATTTTCTCCATCAGAACAGAAACTACTCAATAAGTCTGCAGATCCAAACTAGGCCTGTTCGTCGCCTTAACCAAAACAGTCAATTTACAAATAATGCATTCAGATTTGTGTCAACTCAATGCACTGAATCTCCACAAATTAGTGTCGTTACTATGACAACCAATTTGAACGTGACATGCAACTGGTGTCTGAAAAGAATTATATATATATAATTTGGGGGGCGGGGGCAATAGGGATTTCGCCTAGGGCGTCAAATTGGCTAGAAACGGCCCTGGCTGCACGGCTGCTGGCGGTGGGAATGCGATGCAAATCAAATGCCTTCCTACATGGCATATTTAATAGGCCTACCACTATTTATGCAGTATATAGCGTGAACATCTCATTTTTGACAATTATATTGTTAAAGGGGTCATATGATGCTGCTATTTTGTGTTTGTGTATTTGGTGTAATGAAATGTGTTTATGCGGTTTAAGGTTAAAAAAAACACATTATTTTCCACACACTGTACATTATTGTTTCTCCTCTATGCCCCGCCTTTCTGAAATGCGTCGATTTTTAC
>NW_015544180.1:1593477-1596172 GCF_001515605.1 Sinocyclocheilus anshuiensis
TCACAACGAAACACAGAGTAACACACCGCGGGCTTGAGAAAGGCACGGCCGGTGGCTTGCAGCAACCACATGTGACGACCCCGGGCTGGACTCCGTTCGTCCGGCGATCCACAGCGCAAAGTTGAAGTATTTGCTCAGCGACCAGCACGGATCAGCTCCAGGCATAACGAAGTGGATATCATCCTCTTTTGCAAACTTGAATTCCAAATGGAAGAAAATAATCATTTCTGAGATGAGGATGAAAATGTACAAACTTCATACTAAAGCAGAATAGTAGCTATATGGTATGCATTATGTTCTAACCATTAAATCTTTTTTCAAATAAGTTTTTACTATATGAAATAGCGCAAAGCATACAAATCAAAAGACAGTTTTTTTGGGGGGTACTTAGAGAAACGTTACTATATGGCAACGCTGTGGAAAACGGTCAAAAAGTCGTTTTTCTAGAAAAGTATGATTTTATTTTCTATTTAAATGCACATTTCTTTTAGAAATTGATAGATTTATATTCTCGGAACTCATGCAAACCAATAATAAGTAGATCCCTGTCATTTAACCTTAACTGAAGGCTAACTCATCCTCACTCTCATCTCATGGGAGAGCTAACTAACTCTGCACTCTTCCTATTGGCCTTTCCGTCAAATATCGCTGTATTCATTTTCTGAAAATAAGAAATAATTTTGTTGTTTATACATAAATACAACTATACTACAATAAACATTTCAAATAAATAAATAACTGCAATCATATTATTGATGCTACTATCTATAAAAAAAACCCAGTGGGGAAATACGTTACTGCAATTACACAGTGCGACACTGTGTCACACATATGCCATTGTGAAATTTTGTGGGGGAAAAAGGTACAATGTCGAATGTCATTGGTGTAGAAATGTATAAAACACAGATTAAAGAAGTCACTTTCAAACCAAGCAGCTTTCTACTTGGTCAAGTTAATTTGTGATTAATTTGAACAAGAGGGAAATCTACGTGGGGAACTTTCCCGCCCTTACGCGAAACTCCTGATCGTTTGGATTCCTATTTGAATGACAGAGACATTTCTCAATCTTCTTTTATGCTCCACAGACAAAAGAAAGTCATACAGGTTTGAAAGGACATGAGGGTGTTTAAATGATTAAATGATGAATTTTCATTTGTGGGTGAACTATCCCTTTAATACTGATTCCTATGCACTATATCAGACTATGCTGTTTACACGGCAATAATAACACAGTATGTTGGATTCTGTGTCAGGTTGCACAAATATTTGCCTGTCAAATGTGGGCTCAAGTCATTCAAATGAGAGACTTGGTTTTGTGTACTAAAGCTGCACGCATCTTTCTGGTCCAGTCATGTTTGGTGACTTCAGTTTCTCATTTCTGACACTTTCTGATCAAAAAAGTGCAAATTAAAAATATGAATAAATACTATAAATAACAAAGAATATTAAAAATGTTGCTTTTCAGCTTTCAAAAAAGACAACAAATACATCTCTCACAGTAAATAAGAATTTGAGTCAATATTCAAACACAATTTTAATATTCACATTATGCATACTGAGTTTTGAGCTCAGTTTAAATCTGCATTGAAGCTACACACAAAGCAGACAGGTTAGTCACCACGCTGGTTAAATAGACTCATGGAGGAAAGCAGAAAAACTTTGTAAACTACATTCTTACATTTTCTGAAGAATGCATGGTTTCAGACCCAATGGAAAAGAGTCCATCCTGAAGTCTCTGTTTCCTACTGCAGATATGGAGTCTATGAGATTTTTTGCCCATTTAGTCATCCAAAAACAAGTTATGTTTAATACATTTGTTTAGAATGTGATTTCTCCATTAAGGCAAGACACTACAGGTGAACAGGGTAAAACTATTTCCCCAGTTGATTAATCACAGTACTTTAAGACGACTGTTTTAACAAAAAGTTTTCTGAAATGCAAGTGTGGCATTATCTAATTCAATATGCATTCATTTGAATGCATTTCCAGAACAGTAACCTATAAAGCCAGGTTCAAATTCTTGTTTGATTTTTGTTGGCAATTTTAAATAGTTTTACAGAGGGCATTTTGGATTTCTCTTATTACTCAATAAATCAGAAAATACTGTCAACAGCCAGAGGGAATATATATAGAAGAATAAAATGCTATGTAAATCAGGTGAATGATATATGAACAAACACCTCTGTAAAAACCTTCAGAATATAGATAGGAATACAACTGTTAAGTTTGGTGTATGTAAGTGCTGCTGAAGAGGAGATTTTTGGCTCATTTTTAAACAACTTTAAGGATATGAATTGTAATTGAAATCTACAGATGCAAATAGATAACGTGCAATAAACACTTAAATGTATGTTGGATGTTTTTAGTATTTATATTATTATTATTATCTAGTTTTATTCATATTTAAAATTTGCAGTTACAAATTTTTTTTTCATTTTTTATGTATTTTTCTTTAATTATTACTATTTAGGTTTAATTGATTTGTTGATTTCAGTTTTAGTTTTATTTATTTCCAGATGGTAATTTTAATAACTTATTTCAGTTAGTTGCCAAGACAAAACTTCTAATTTTAAGTATTATTTATATACTATTATAGTTTTTATTAATATTTTGAATACGCTTTTATTTTTATATTTTCAATTTTCATTTTAGTGATTTTTTATATTTATTTTTTAAAGTATTACTGTTTATGTTT
>NW_015544180.1:1596475-1600640 GCF_001515605.1 Sinocyclocheilus anshuiensis
TTAGTTCCAGTTAGTAATCTTAGTGCTTCAAGTTTTCATCTAATATTTATATTTTATTTTAGCTTTATTTCAAGTAACAAAAAAGTTTTAATAACCCTGGTCTGAAAGAAAAAAATAGCTCAAAATCACCTGTAGTCTCTTGCCTTACGTTCTCCTCATAGGTTTATGTGAGGCTTGTAGTAACTGCAGAGGTGTTTTGTTGCACTCTGATGCCTCATTTGTCGTGTGATGGGCATCAAAACCAGCCCCACCACCAGCACCATCAGCCCCACAGACAGCAGGGCGGGTCCCAGGATATTGGTGGCCATCATGGAGAAGCCAGCGAAGTAAAGTCCGCTCAGCACCATCCCGCAGATCAGCACGCTGCCTCCGGAGGTCATGAGGAGGATGGCCTGCCAGTAGTACTCGCAGTTTCCCGGAGCGGGCTGCAGGGTCCAGAAGATCTTGTTGTGGGACAGGCTGAAGACCGTGCTCTCGGAGCAAGGCGTGAGCTGCTCGCAGGAATCTGAGCGCGGACAGTCGCTGAGGGGCAGGTGCTCTGGGACTGACGACATGTCTTCGGACATCCCGCACCCCAGCACCTCACGTGACCTCTGGTGAACACCCGGTCAGCCGAGCCTGTGGGAAATAATGAAGGGAGTTTTATCAATGAATTCAAGCATTCAGTTATACAAGCAAAAAAAAAAAAAAAGTAATAATTCATTATTATTAACACTGCAGTTCCTTTGAAAAAGTAGCCTAATATTGTAATAAATAAACATTAACTGAAATAAAATAGTAATTTTTTTTTACTTATTTTATTTCAGCTAATTGCCAAGGAAGCATTTCTCATTTTCATTTAGTTTAACCTGATATACTAAAATAACAAAAGTTAAAACAACAAAAATTATATTGACATATTAAACCTAAATGATAAACACACACACACACACACACACACACAATATATGTATACAAAAAGATTAAAAGGAAAACATAAACTATAAAAATAAAAACTAATCAAATTATTAATAAAAACCATAGTATCTCAATAATACTAAAATAACATTGTTTCAGAGGTGGAGTAATTATTGCATTTTAATAAAAGCTCAGTTGTTTATTTTGAATAACATGCACTGATGGTTTCTTCAAAACACATCAAGGAATATGCTAATGATTTCCCCCAACTAACCATCTTTTTTGTGCTGCATTGTTATTATTTTATGAAGATAATATGTGTGCACGTGTCACCATGATGTTAATGCGGTGAATGGTTTTTACTGCATTGCTAGACAGTTGTTAAGATATTCTGGGTGGTTTCTGTGTTTTTTTCCTGTCTGTCATGAAGAGTCCCGCACCATCGCTCTGTCATCATCTAGTTTCTAGATGTGGCTCCTCCTTCATTGTGCATTTGTGGGAATTTTTCACCTGTTTTCTGGTCCAGCAGGTGAAAGTAGTGCATCTGATCAGTTACTAAAGTAACAGCACAAACTCTCCTCAACAAGACATGTCATTCATGTCAAGACCACAGATGTTTAGTTTAACACACATTAATAACAGCTATGCTTTTCTTGGCAAACATCACTAACAAAGTCAAAACAGAAGACTATAAACAATGTTGAAATTACAGTTTTTATCAGTTGCTTTGGTGCATTTCTCAGATCAGAAATGAAATTCCCAAAACTACTTGTTCAACCTCCACATCATCTAGTCACTTGTGCACAGCATAAAAGCAGTTTTTCATTCTTTTGAACAAGTTGTGATTGCTTTGGTACACTCATGCAACTGATTATGTACATTTGTCTGCGGTTTCCTACATTATCAGTTGCTTTTGTCATGTTGCTCAAAATGTATTATATAGTTCTCTGTGCAACAGTCTTACCCCCCAAAACATCTAGTCATTAGTTCATTGCATAAGTCATTAAATGCGAAATGGTTGATCTAATTGTCATAAACTCTCAAGCATATTTTCTACACATTTCTATTAGACTTTTTGTAAATTTGCCATGACTTGTGCAGGTGAATCTTGACTTTCACTAATAAAGAGAATAAGGATCAGCTAATGATAAACCAGTTCTCTGAAATTGCTCAAAGGTGCATCTCATGAACCTTTCCTTGGAAAGCATATATAGACAGAGGACAACACAAGAGTTACAGATTCTGACAATGGATATTTCCTCCCCGTTGGCCTGCAAATCAACAGTAGCTCTGTGGCTGATGACATTTCAACCACACCTTCTGCTTTTAGTCAGGTTGAAGCCAGCCTCATCCACATATATGAAGTTGTGAGATGGTTCACTTGACTCCAATTCCACGTTGCATTGCAAGGAAAGATATTCGTTGTGATGTAGATGAGAATCTGTGGACCAACAGACTGGCACGTCAGGAGGTGTAGACAGACTGCAGTGCAATTCCTCAAACAGTGCTGCAGGCAAAAGCAAAGTTCTTCCTAAGGGGTGTTTCCTGTGTTTGCCTTTCTAATTTTTATTTTTTTTCCGCCTTTGTGCCCATATTTCTTTTCTATATCACAATGACGTAATGTTTTTTTTTTTGTTTTTTTTTGTCAAACCACTAAAGTGTAACTATGAATCCTGTCCAGTCTCTTTCAATCAATATCCCACATACAGTAATGTGTAAATTTGTACTTTTGAAATGGATATATGGCATACATAAGAAGTGCAGCCTTCTGCATATCAATACAGCAACTGTCATCCAAACAGTTGCCATAGTTTACATCAGGTAATACTAACAGAGTGCAGTGTTATATTGACAACATGACTAAGTATTGTGACTATCTTGTTTTTGAACAATGACACAAGGACTTTTCATTCTGATGGCACTGATGTGTGCATTGACATAAATACTTACTTTTGAGAGATGAACTAAAGATTTTGAGTAAGTTACAGGCTTTTGCAGGTAATCCATAGTGTATTGCTGCTTGTACAAATTGTTTTGAGAAATGCACATACTTCTTTGCAAATATTAAGGATGATTCGAGAAATGCACCAAAGCGACTGAGAAAAACTGTAATGTAATAAACAAAATAACAGTCACCCGACATTACATGCACAGTTGTTGTTGGAAATCTCAGTAATACCGTAGTAAAATAACTGTTGAGTTTAGAGGGTTTACAGGACCACACCCTGATGAGCTACTGTACAGAAACATCACAAACAGCCCACATTGTGAATATTACAGTATATTGCAGAATATTATGAGGCAACAGTTCAATGAATAATTTCTGCATAATACAAAAATACAAAAATAAAAGATATGCAGATCATTTCTGTACTTTAGTATATTGCTGCTCTTTCTTTATGAATAAATAAAGTTAAAAAGCCACAGAATGAAAGGTCTTACCTGTCAGATGTGTGTGTGTGTGTGTAATCGTGAGGATCCTCCTTAGTCTGATATCTGTCTGATCTGTCAGATGAGCATCAGTCCTGTCAAGTCCTCTGCTGTGAGATGATCCAAGAGTGTTTGTGTGTGTGTGTGTGTGTGTGTGTGTGTGTGTAGATAGATAGACAGACAGACAGACAGACGGACGGATAGACAGACAGATAGATAGATAGACAGACGGATAGATAGATAGACAGATGGATAGATAGACAGACAGACAGACGGACGGACGGAAGAGAGAGTGTGTGTGGGGTAAAGTGCATTAGATGGACACTAAGTGGAATTCTCACCCCCTCCTCTCCTCGCATTTCCACACTCTCTCTCCCACACTCCTCCTCTCTGTTCATTCATTCATTATCTCTTTACCAGCAAAATAAAAAAGACAGACAAACGATTGACAGAGCTACAGAAAGATAGAACGATAACTAGAACGATAGATAGATAGATAGACAGACAGACAGACAGACGGACGGACGGACGGACGGACAGATAGATAGACAGACAGACGGATAGATATATAGACAGACGGATAGATAGACAGACAGACGGACGGACGGACGGATAGATAGATAGATAGATGGATAGATAGATAGATAGATGGATAGATAGATAGATAGAAAGACGGACGGACGGACGGACGGACGGACGGACGGACGGATAGATAGATAGATAGATGGATAGATAGACGGACGGACGGACGGACAGACGGACCGACAGATAGATACATAGATAGATAGATAGATAGATAGATAGATAGATAGACAGACAGATAGATAGATAGATAGAT
>NW_015544180.1:1600743-1600970 GCF_001515605.1 Sinocyclocheilus anshuiensis
ACGGACGGACAGACAGACAGATAGATAGATAGATAGATAGATAGACAGACAGACAGACGGATAGATAGATAGACAGACGGATAGATAGACAGACAGACAGACGGACGGATGGATAGATAGATAGATGGATAGATAGACGGACGGACGGACAGACGGACCGACAGATAGATAGATAGATAGATAGATAGATAGACAGATAGATAGATAGATAGATAGATAGATAGATA
>NW_015544180.1:1601023-1606285 GCF_001515605.1 Sinocyclocheilus anshuiensis
GGACGGACGGACGGACGGACGGATGGATGGATGGATGGACGGATAGACGGACGGATGGACAGACAGACAGATAGATAGACAGATAGATAGATAGATATATAATACACGTCTACTAAAGCATGTGTTCTCCTATAACGCATTAGTGATGGTGCTGCACTCAATTCATCAGTAATGTTGTTGTGGTTTTCCCATGAGGCTCAAGTGTCCCAGATCCACAGATACTGGTGCAAGAGGATTTGATGGTATCATGATCACACCTTCTATCTGTCGGGAAACCATTAATAAGTGGGTGATTAGGGCAGAAACATGAAGGTGGGATATTCCCCTTAGAGTCGAATAGAGCTTCAGTGCAGGAGTCGCTTTCCATCGTATTCTGCTGTTCATATGCAGAAGAATGATGCCTTCCATTAGCTGTGTTCAGATAAAAGAAATTAATTATTCAAACACATTTATTCGAATACTTCCCAGATATCACACGCCCTAGTGTTGCTTTAGTTTTGCCACATGCTGGCACTAAAAATGATTAGATATGATACTGTATGTATTGAAATATGGATTTCCTTGTATTATAATGAATATAGATAGATAGACAGATGGACAGACAGACGGATAGACAGACAAACAAACAGACGGATAGACGGACAGATAGATAGATAGACAGATAGATAGATTCTCAATATGCAGTGCACTCTGGGAGAAAGGTCTCTACAGAAAAGCTGAGAGAAAAGTGTTTGTTCATTTGGTTTCTGCATGAGTTCTCAAACAAACGTGACCCTGTATTCAGACACAATCCCAAATCGTTCCAGCTGAGCGGTGCGGGTCGCAGAGAGTCGCTTCTGCTGTGTTTGGGTAAAGCAAACAGCCAGAATGTTCTGTGGGAGTGTTGTTATTGAGTCCACCTGCTCTGGAGAGAAGGGCAAGAGAGAGTCATTACATTCACAGCACAAGCGGAGCATGTGGAAATGAGATACATGCTGAAAAAAATGTGTTCTTACTGTTAAGTCTTTGAAATAAAGCAGAAATAAAATAATAAATATGAATAAATAAAATATAAATATTAGATGAAAAATGTAAACTAAAAAAAAAAAACAGAAATGTTCAGTTGCCTTTGCAACTAATAGAAATAATAAAAAAAAGTTTTAACAATTTAATTTAAAAAATGTACACAGAGGTGATTAATAGAGGACAAAAATGGACAAAACATTGTCATAAAATATTTTATATTAATATTTTTCTGCTTTCACTGACAGTTTAAAAAAAAACCATCATCATAACAAAAAATCATGAATTTTCAGGATTTTAACCCTTTAAATCCTTTAAACCCTTTAAACCCTGTATGTTTACATAATTCCATTGGTTTTTTTATGAAGGAAAATGAGGCTGAAATGTTCAAATTATTTTTTCTTTCTTTTTTTGGCAAAATTCATGCTGTTTGCAACAAAGCCAAAATAATAAAAAAAGAAAGAAAGAAAGAAAGAAAGAAAGAAAGAAAGAAAGAAAGAAAGAAAAATAAAAACAAACGAATAAAAATGAAACTGATACTGATACTAAAACTAAAATGAAGATTGAAAATATAAACATACAAGCCGATTCAAAATATTAATAAATAATAGTATATAAATGCTTAATATTAACAGAAACAAACGAATAAAAATGAAACTGATACTGATACTAAAACTAAAATGAAGATTGAAAATATAAACATACAAGCCGATTCAAAATATTAATAAATAATAGTATATAAATAACATTAAATTCCCTTATTAAAAATGAAAATACAAAGCAAGCAAACGGATCTAAAAAGCAATCAGTTATAAAAAGGCCACGCTATGAAACTCAAACAAACCTTTAACCTAAGATGACAAAATATTGACCTAAAAATACAACAAGTTAAACGACGTCTAACGTTTTAGTGGTGACTCAAAGCAACATATAGGAGACTTAAAGCAGCACTATGTAACTTTTGGCGCTCTAGCGGTTAATAAACAGAACTGCACACATCCCGCGGAAGAACATTCCAACCGGAGCTACTTCTCTAAGTTTATGTCTATGGCGATTCACGCAGGTATGTGTTACTCCGCAGCGGTGACGACCCGACCAGGCTACAATAGTCCAAATATGAGCACTTATTATAAGTGTACCGTAGTGATTCAGAATAAGACAAAAACGCGGTTTGGAAGATGAATTCATGATGTACTCGCTCATTATATACATTTTGTAAATTTTGAACACAGAAAAAGTGACATAGTGCTGCTTTAAAACAAACCATTTGAACGAAGCCGACTTACCAGCGCTCAACACTAGAGGGCAGGAGAGCTTTATTATTAAGCACCAGCTCTGAATCTACACAGCAGGAAAGCGATAGCCTGCTAGGCTAACTAAAATCTATACTGCCTGTGTTCTCTCTGAAAGACAATATTAAGAACACGTTGCTTACATGTGGATATGAACAGCCTCTCTCTTTCTCTGTCTGTCTCTACAGACACTTTCACACAGTCAAGGTTGTGAGCTGTTTATCGACAACCTTAAAAATATCATCTGCCCTCCTGTAGAGCAGAACCAGAGCAATAAATGTCCATTTCTCCATGAAGAAAAGTAGCCAATAAACTGAACCACAGAACTTTAATTCTCCAACTCACCCAGGAATCGATCCGTCTGGTCTAAACCCGATTGAAAAAGTCAGTTTATACAACTTAAAATATTAAGTTAATTAATTCCATTGCTATTCCAGCTATTCCAGCTAAAACGGAATGTTCTCACAACTTTCAATACACTCTAAAAAATGCTGGGTTAAATATAACCCAGTGCTGGGTTAGAGTGTAACGTATTTTAAAAGTTATATAAATGTTAGGACAAAATGTTTATAGAACGTTCTAATAACTTTATTAAAATGTGATATATAGGCCTCATAATGTTGAGAAAACGTTCTTAGAACAACATTCTTGGAACGTCCTCACAATGTTTTTTTTTTTTTTTTTTTTTTTTAATCTAAGCACAAGAAGATTGGTCATTTTAACGTTAATAAACATAACATAAATAAAAAAATAAATGTTCAAATAACATATTTCGGGTAAACAAAGTAGGTAGTAGTAGAATGTTCTAAGAAATGTTTTGTAACCTTAAAGTGACGTTCTAATCACACCAAGAGGACGGGACATTTCAAGGTTTTAGAAACACGTTAAAACAATATTCCCACAACGTTTTTTATAATTCATTTTCATTCATTTTGTTACCTGTGATAGCACCATGATCTACTGCTTGAGTTACAGTAATGCTTATAGTTACCAAAGTAGCTGGATTGTTGCTGATCCAAGATGATTTTCCAACTAATGACCAGCTAGAAACCAGCTACCATGTTCCAAAACACAGCTACCAGTTAAGGATGATTTTAAAGCAGGTGGGCGATGAAATAATGGTGTAAAAATATAATATAATGGCAGAGAGGAAGCCGTGTCCCACAGAGATTAACAACATAAGTTAGGTTTAGATTGTATAGTCTTGTGAGTCAGCCCAGGTCTGTGATAATAAAAGTGTTATGAAACCCTGCGAGCTTATGAAACCTCCAGGTTCTTTCAGGACTGAATTTCACCATCATTTTTTACGAGCCAGCTCGTTTTTATGAGCTCTGTAAAATAAACTGCAGTCACACTGATCACATCTGACATGGCCATCGCTTATGATGATTAACGGGCTGATTTAAAGCTGCTGGCTGTCATTTGTTTGGCTATTGGTAGTTTGGCTTCTTGAAGAGTGATGTTTGGGTTCACACCTGTTGACATAGTTAACGTAGTTAAAGGAAAACACGTTTCAATAAACAGTCTAACACGACGATCGACAAGCAGCTACACTGATACAAACGCAGTTAAATCCTCAAAAAAAGAGAGAAAGAGGGGGGCCCTTTCATGTTCCTCTTCACCGCAACATGAAAAGCCCCTGCAGCCAGACAGATAACTCCATAAATCTGCTCCAAATCAGACAAATCACCCTGTATGCCAGAACAAGCAGTTCACATCAGGCTTTGAACAAAAACCACAAAGGGTGCGGAGAACTCACCAGTCAGATAACATGATGGAAAATTTAGATCTGAAGTTGGAAAATCTAAAACAAAAATGTAACACAGTGTTTTAGTACTGTACCTTTAAAGGCCCGTTCACTCCAAGGACGATAACAACCATAGGCTAGTTTTAATAGGCCTAATTGATTATGTGCACGGTTACTTCCTGGTTTTAGAAAAGCCATCTCAATAATTTCCGGTCAACTGTCAAAATCAGTTGTGCTATATAACGGGAGCGCCCTTTCTCTACATAATCCATTCACAATTTGAAGAAAAGTTTGTTCGTCTAAGAGGACCGAACATCCACGTATATACTGTTTCAGGAATGACAAACGGGAGTGTACAAAATTATGCGAGTGAATCCGCTAAATTGTGCCGTGAGCCTTTGCTATGATTGACAGTCTGACAAGCCGATGTTAAACACAGAGCTGTGATTCAGCCTAAATTCAGAGTAATACAACTGCAGCAGCAACAAGTCTGTTGGCTGAATATATTTAGCAGCTGCTACAGTTAAAGATAACATTTAAAAATGTAGTTTTTAAATTAAATAAAAATATTTCAAAATATTTGACGCATTATTATTTGATTATACCATAAATAATTAATTTATTTAATTTGTAGTAAACTAGTTAAGTATTTAAAGGGGTCATATGATGCTGCTAAAAAGAACAGTATTTGGTGTATTTGGTGTAATGAAATGTGTTTATGCAGTTTAAGGTTCAAAAAACACATTATTTTCCACATACAGTACATTATTGTTTCTCCTCTCTGCCCCGCCTTTCTGAAACGCGTCGATTTTTACAAAGCTCATCGGTCTGAAAAAGCGAGGTGTGCTCTGATTGGCCAGCTATCCAGTGCGTTGTGATTGGCCGAATACCTCAAGCGTGTGACGGAAATGTTACGCCCCTTACCATATTGTGATGCCTGCAGCAACCACATGTGACGACCCCGGGCTGGACTCCGCTTCGTCCACGGTGAAAGCCGATCCGGCGATCCACAGCACTAAGTTGATGTATTTCCTCAGCGACCAGCACGGATCAGCTCCAGGCATGACGAAGCAGATATCGTCCTCTTTTGGAAGGCCAAACAAAGTAGTTTCACTTTCACAATGAAGCACACAGCACCTTCACGGCATGGCAGCGGCGGCAACAACAATACTACAGCGATAATAAAAGTTACGCCTTCTTTCTTTGCGTGAACATTTGGGC
>NW_015544180.1:1606541-1610146 GCF_001515605.1 Sinocyclocheilus anshuiensis
TTGGTGTCTGGGCTTATTTATTTATTTTTTAAATGACATGAGACTTTGTGACTTCTGCACTTGCTATACTTTATACTGAAGTACAGTAAAAGTACAAAAAATTGTTATAACAGTCATTTTATAATAAATCCAAAAGCAAGAGGGGAAAAAATAGGGAGCTGAAATGGCAGCTGAGCTTCTGAGTGATCCTCTACTGCTGTCTACTGGTTATAATGGTGATTTCATGTCATTTTCATCTTACAAGTCTCTGTTTTCCGCATTTTGGGCTTATTTGTCATGTCATCTTCATGAATGAAAAGTGAATCTTTAAAGTGAATTTTGAGAAATAATATGGCTTTAAAATATAAGTGTTTAAAAAATGTGTTCATGACTATGCAGGTAAGTTATCGATTATCAAGAATACGATGATCGTTTACGAGATAGCATACGACATTATAATGTTAGCTTAAACAGTTACGATAGTCTTTAATTGTCTGCATTTAAATGTACAGGTACTCTCCTGGGATTACCAGACTCGGCATATACAATTATATGTCCCTTTTGAATATACTTGAATATTCTTAAAGGGGTCATATGATGCGATTTCAATTTTTCCTTTCTCTTTGGAGTGTTACAAGCTCTTCGTGCATAAAGAAGATCTGTAAAGTTGCAAAGACTAAAGTCTCAAATCCAAAGAGATATTCTTTATAAAAGTTAAGAGTCAGCCACACCTACCTAAAACGGCTCGTTCTAACACGCCCCCACATGTCTACGTCACTATGTGGGAAGATTTGCATAACGCCGCCCAAATGTTCACGCAAAGAAAGAAGGGGTAACTTTTATTCTCGCTGTAGTATTGTTGCCGCCGCCATGTCGTGAAGACGCTGCGTGCTTCGTTGTGAAAGGGAAACTACTTTGTTAGACCTTCCAAAAGAGGACAATATCCGCTTCTTCATGCCTGGAGCTGATAACACTGGTCATGGGTGTCACATCAGTAACATTCAACAGACCATCCCATCTCTCTGGTGTTTACTGGTGTGGATTTATCATGTTCCCTTCCTTTGACAGGAGCTGCTTATTTATTTAACTGTGTGTGTTTGGGGGGGGAATTATTATCAAACCCTTGCTGGTCCCAAAATATCTTTCTCTCTCTTATAGATTTGTTTCACTGAACGGCTCCCTTTCACTCTCTCAAGCACACATTAACATTTATGACAGGCTTTTTGTTTAACTGACTAACAAGCAGATAGATGTACATTTTCCTCTTAAGGCTTGGTTTATTTTTAAAAATCAATTTCTGTATTGATTCATACCATAAAGTCTTTAGTTTGAAAAAAAAAGCAAGTGAACACACGTGACAGTGAACCAAAATAGACATTAACAATCCAATGCATTAAACTAATAAACAAAATAAGAAACCTAATTACTTAAAATGAAATCATGCAGGAACGTGAATGTGAATGCGAATTGTTGTTCAAACACAGAATGCAAGAGAAGGCGGGTTACATTTAATTGCTTTATGCAATATGAAAGAAAACAATCTATTCTTGCAGATTTATTCAAATTTGAATTATGTTTCCGGTGTTTGCTCTGACAGCTTCTCTCGTCTCGTGTTTCAGAAACAACAGAAATCAAAAACCGACTAGAGTTGATGACGTACCTTGCAGTATATTAGGATGTTTATTTCATAATTAATGTGTGCTGTGAGGATGGCGTGAGTAAACAGCTCATCATCTCTGATCAAACAGCAAACTTTTGAGTCTGTTTGGGTAACTAGGTAACACTCACGTCTGAAAACCTGCACTAGAGAAACACAGTGAGTCAGACTCTATTAGACTTTACAGAGAGCAGCTGTGATGAGCCTTCAGACAGCAGACACTGCATGTTCAAGTTCAACACAATCAGCTCTAACTCAAGTCACTGGGGAAAAGCATTTCAAAACCAACATGTTTTTTTCTGAATAATATTTCATGTGTAAGCAAGTTTTTAAGAGATGAGAATGATGAATAAAACATAATAAAAAACATCATTTGTGAATCAAAGCACCCTCTCTCTGACAGTGACATGCTGTAAAACATTTATGGACAATTATAGGAGCCATATTATCCTTTTTTTTCTGAGGTAAAATTATATGACCTATAATAATAATAATAATAACTGTTTCATTTATTCAGTGCCTTTAAGACTTTCGTGTAAATAAGTAACCACTAAAGTTCACTGCTGTTTTCTGAAATCTGCATGTTGGTCTTTTGTAATGCATCTCTGTGTGTTTTGCACTTGCGAGGTTAAAGCAAGGGGTCTTTCATCTTTGGACCGTCCCTTTGTTCTGCCTTGATAATATGTTTCTCACCACATGCCTGTTTTAAGGTTTGTTGCTGGATGATCATTGTATTTATATAATTAACCAGATGTTTGACATCACACAGCTGTGTATCTGCTTTTGGAGAAATGCAGCATCCCAGTGTTGGGGAAAGTTACTTTTAAAAGTAATGCATTACAATATTGCGTTACTCCATAAAAAAAGTAACAAATTACGTTACTTAGTTACTTTTTATGGAAAGTAATGCGTTACGTTACTTTTGCGTTACTTTTAAAATCTGGACAGGGCTTGCTTGTTTGTTTTTAAAATAAAAAAGTTCTATTTTTGGCAAATATAAAAGCCTTTTCACACCAAAAGTTTATTGGCTGAAGGAAATATTTGCATTTAGTGAATTAACAAATTGGCTAAACAATATAGAGGCTAATGAGAACCTACAGAACTCACACTGCATTATTTTGCCTTGTTTTTAAATTCATTTTTATAAATACTGGGATATTATTGCAAAAGGGTGGAGTAGAATGAAGTTTTATTGTGTATGCATGAAATATGCACTTATGTTCAAAATTTTTATTTTAGGGAAACATTGACATAAACATAAACAGTGTACAGAAGTTCACTCAAATGTCCACCCAAAGCACTTTCTCTGTTTCTTCAGCATAATTAATGTGAACAGCTTCAGTCTCGACTCACTGTTGACAGCCCAGCAGGGTTTCATCGCATGTCGATCCTGCATGGCTTTTAAAAGAAGAATTCAATAACAACAACAACAATGTTTTATGTGCAGCCCAAATGTCACAATATTCTCATTAAATGCGATGTTAAAAGCCCCAGCTCTCCGAGTCCAATCCAAAAGACTGTGTTTCTGCCATCACTTTCTTTCCTCTTAAGAGCTCTTGAGTTTAACTCCTATACGGCTTGACCTATAATTTCTCAATATGTTTTTTTTTCTTTTGTAAGCCTCTTAGATAACAATGCATCTGTGAAGAAATATAAAATACTGGAGAACACCAGGCTGAAATAACCTGACGAAAATGTACCACGGTAACAACAGTTTCTGTAAAAATACAGCAGTTTTTTTCCCACAGTAAAATCATAATAAATTACTATGGAAAACATTATTATACTGATCTTCATACACTATTTTCTGTCATTTGTTTCTATATAACATTATTGTCTTATTTTTGTGGCATTAACCAAATCAGCAGTTTTCTACAATAAATGCAGTATTTTGTACTAAAACACATTTTCACCATGGTAATTATTCTGTAATTTTTTTATTATTATATTACTCTCTCTCTCTCTCTCT
>NW_015544180.1:1610616-1612162 GCF_001515605.1 Sinocyclocheilus anshuiensis
TACATATATATATATAGTTCATTTTCTATAGTAACAATAAATGTGGTATTTTGTTCCCAAATAATCTTGGCCAACAGCGAACTGAAATTGGGCATTTCTTTGTTCTCACAGTTAGGAAATCACATTTCTGGTCATAGTCCTCATTAGAATGCTCCGTTTGACTGACTCAAGCACTTTAATTACATGCACAGGTTAAGCAAAGATCAGCGTTTCAATACTCTGTCCTGGAGTCTGACCTGAGATCAGTGTGTAAAGATCTCCAGCGGTGAAGGGTAAAGGTGAATCCCTCGGACTCTCACAGGATTGTCAATTGCATTTTCTCCTTCTGAGGTGAAGAATCGATTCCTCCGTAAGCTCCTCAGAAGTTCCCAGCTTTACATTTGGTTTCTCATCTCTATTTCTACACCCACAGTACCTGTGATGCCCTGAGAACTGCGGAGATGTGGTCACCCCAGACCACCTCGTCCGCAGACAATCATTTGGGTTACAAAGCACATCAATCTTGCTTAATAGGGAAAAATTGCCAACACAGCTTTATTAATGGTCTAGAAAGTTCTCAACAGAAAAATTAAATCCCAGAAGTTTCTGATGAACTGAAAATGCAAATTCTGTCATTTACTCACCTGCATGTCACTTCAAACCCATAAGCCTTTCTTTCTCACATGCAGCACTATATAGAAACATGCTCTTTTCTATTATAAAAACAGTGTATGTAAGTCTTCGGAATTGCATAACTTTAGTAGTGACAAATTTAAGTCACTGCTACATGAAACTCTTCAACTGTAGCTCTAAAATCTCATTTTTGAGTTACACTCAAAATACGTTTGCATTCAGGAATAAGCTTTTGTATCTACATTTGTATCAAAAATGACAAAAAGTCATTCAAAAACGACAAAAAATGTAATAATATCAAGTAGCCTAATCCATATGATTCACACACTACAAGACTTCTGAAGCTGAACAACAGCTTTACTGTGAAAATGTTCCTCTGCTGACGCTCTTAAAACTCATTTGTGCATAAAGTCACACTTTTGCCACACTCACATTTAAATAACGTATTTCATCAGCAGCAAAATCTGATACGAGCTGTCCCATAAACAGCTGTCTTACAAACAAAAAAAGCTTGTATTTCGCACTACATCAGCCATGCGCATGTGCTGCCCGAAGCGTGCATTTAGAACCAAGAAGCACTGACTTTACAAACTGGCGATTGGCTCTTTTAATTATAAGGCGGGACTTAACTCACCATTTTGCGCTTTCTCTCATTCGTAAGTAATATGAGTGCACCGTCTTTTAAAGTCTTTGTTTCAGCTCAATAGTTTGAAATCTTGCCGAGCAGTTTGTTCAAGTTAGTTAAACTGTTGACATGTTTACAGCAGCTGCCTGAATAACAGCACACCAGGTCTGATGGCACCGCCAATTGCAATGTCTCTAGGGATTTATTAGCAGTGCTGTCCTTAGTTTACGTGGGGCCTGGTGTGAGGTAGGGAGCAGGGCCCCCCTCGGTCCGTTCGCAATCGCGTTCCGGGAGGGGGGGGGGGATGGG
>NW_015544180.1:1612266-1620815 GCF_001515605.1 Sinocyclocheilus anshuiensis
CGCAATCGCGTTCCGGGGGGGGGGGGGGTTGGTTGTCCCTCAAGCTCGGGGCCCGGACCGCACCAATTGCACCCCCCTAAGGACGGCCCTGTTTATTAGTATTCATAAATTAAAGGTATTACGATAACAGCAAGCAAAGAAGTCATTACATGCAAATTCCAGACAGCTGCACTGATTCATTTTCACATTTAGATTCGTTGTTGTAGGTTCGTAACAGGTGCTTATGAAGGATTTGTGCAGCGCAAGCAGTCTGAGTCGGGTTAAAATAATTACCCTCAGTCCTGTCAGTGTCATATTACTGGAAGCCGCAACATTTCACATATCACGTTTTATTATAAAGTAGCATTTACACCGAGCGATGCGCTGCATTATTCATTAGTCTCTCTCTCTCTCTCTCTCACCTCCTGGATCTATGGATTAGACCAACTTGGATCGAGATTCACCGGAGAAAATCACTGCGCACAACAAAAACATGATCAGCATTGATGATAAGTGAGCAGCAAATACGTATATTAGAATGATTTCTGAAGGATCATGTGACACTGCAGACTGGAGTAATGATGCTGAAAATCCAGCTTTGATCACAGGAATAAATTACAAACCTACAATATATTCACATAGAAAACACTTATTTTAAATTGTAATATTTCACAATATTACTGTCTTTACTGTATTGTTGATCAAATAAATGGACTCGATAACAGCAGTCATCATATCTGTGGCCCATTTACAGTACGGCCGTGAAGAATTAGAGCTCACAGGCATTGTTCTCGTGTCCGGAAAGATGTATCACCCCACCATCACTGAGTGTAAAGGGACGGAGGTGTTTGTGTTGTGATGGAACGGGACCAGCCGTCCTGCTGTTTTCACATTCATCTAATACTTGGGCTCTTAAAGGGGTCACATCATGAAAAAATTAAATTAAATTTGAAATAAGAGTTCAGTGAACCTACTGTAAGTTTTAGTCTTACTGTAAGAGCATGTAGCCTACTGAAACCAACAGCGATTGCTTTAGGATTGCACAAAAGTTTATGCATTTATTCACTTATTCTTTCAAAAATCACATATATAATTTTCAATTTCAATATTCTAGCAAATAAAGGCACAGTAATATAGTGCCTTAGTGAAGAATTATTTCCATTTTATTTTTAAATGACATTATAATTTTTTTTTTATGGCAGTTTTTGTATAGTATCAATAAATGTGATATCTAATAGCATGTTTACCATAGTAATTTTTGTCTGTTATTCTTAATTTTTATTACTTTTTTTTTCTTTTTGTGGTAGCAGAAAATGCGGTGTTTTGTACCAAATATTATTTTTACCATGGCAATTTCTGTCCTTTTTATTACACCATTTATGCACATTAAACTTCTGTTGGCGCAATCCAATAGGCTATTCTAGCACAATAATATGGAACCTCATTATAAATCACAACTATCCATTTTATAAACATAATTAAAAAATAAAATACTTGCAGCAAACATCTGGTCCTCATCAGCCAACAGACGCGTTCCTAAGTAAAGTTGATGATGTTTCTGTTATTATGAATAATTTGCACTACAAGACCCGCCTTCCCTCTGAACACAGACCAGAGAAAACACAAACAAAACCGCCTTCAAAGAAAGATCAAACTATCGCATCAAAGGGAAATCAGTGTTTACCTTCTGTTACTGAACAAAGACTTTGTCATCACTTTTACAAAGCACCTTCAGCGAAGCGGCGGAACTCCAGAGGTGTTTCAAAGTCTGTTTTGATGTCCGTATCTTAACAATGCAAATGTTTAAGCTAACGGGCTTCGGAAATGGCCTATCTCCTACAGCAGGCTTCTCAAAACACGGACTGTAATAATTTGATGGAGTTAATCTGATTGTGGCACTTCAGGCCGTTGAGAATACAAGCACTGAACTCGTATTCATGAGAGGAGACGAGATTACAAAGCATCCAATCAAAGACACACAAAACATCTGTAATACATGATCCAACAACCGCTCTCCATCAGAAACGAGAATCATTAGCACAGATGAATAATCTGCTAATGTGTGAACGTGTTTGCTGAAAACCATTTTAGAGATTGATCGTATCCTGCAAGATCCGAGATTTCATTTAGGACGTCTTTGAATGGTTTTGTTTTTTTGCCTTCCCAACAATAAAGGCGATAATAGTGGCCATCTGGCCATCATGCTGATCATTTAACAGCTCAGAAAGAGTCCTATATCCTTACGATATGTCAACAGAGCTGACGTCCAATAACTTTGTTCAAACACAAAGCAAAAATAACATTAGTCGATGCAACCGACTCAAATCTGTTTCTGTTTGCAGTCTGAAGAGCAAAAACTTAAACCCAATCCAGAAAGCACCCATATGTGAATTAAATGCAATTAAAATCTGATTTTTGTAAATGTGTTTCAGATCAGATTTGGTGTGTTATTTTTTTTTAATTATTATTATTATTATTATTTTTTATGGGGGTGAGGCACGCGCCCTGCATTCACTCACATGTGGATTTTGCTACTGAGTGATAAATGAATGAACGAGTGAGCGGTTTTAGATAAAACATGAATGTGCAAACAAAATTAATACTTGTCAAGCACTAAACGCAAGTAAAATGGCTTTGTTAAATTAAAATGGAGCCAAACTGCAAGAATGACAGTTTAATCATTCCACGTATAAACACGTTTATAGTTATACGAGTACCCATGTAATATCGCTCTATATCAGAATGGCTGTGATTCGGCCGTAGGTACTGCATTCTTACAACAGTTAAATAAATAAATAGTTAAACAGTTAAATAAGTGTGTAAATAAATAAGAAACAACCACGGAGTGTCTTAAAAAAAAAAACATTTTGTATGCAGAATTACCTTCCGCCACGGATTCAAATCTCAGTTTGACAGTTTAACAGCTGAGCCCAATTCAAAAACGTCACTTTAGAACTAGTAACGAAGGAACGTTGAGTTGCTTCATTACAAGCTTATTGTATTACTGACACTGTATCAAAAGCTCTCTGTATTATGTAGAGTCGAGTATTATGAGAGAGAGATGAACTTAGCGAGTGTGATTACCTTCATCTGATATAGCATTCATTCTTCAGCTCAATCTCATATTCACAATAAAACATGAGTTTGACTGTCCGCTGAGGAAAGCGATTTGTCGTACTGTCCTTTCATCTGTTAAGGGTGATTTCCGATGACAGCGCTGCTCACTTTGTTGGCTGTGTCTAACAAAATGTTGAGAGTAAAAATAACTGCCTTGTTTACAACAGCGTTTCAGTCTCTTTCAATATAAAAGTCTTTACTGCTGACTCACTCATAAAAACAGTCTCTTGTCGTCATCTAATGGCAGAATAATGTAAATACTAATACTCAATATTAATACTAATACTAAATACTATTATTAAATAGCCTGCTATTCATATAAAATACAATTTATTCAATAATATTTAATAAACAACAACAACAACAACAACGGCCATCATAAAAGTTGCTAGGCAATTCAGTCAAAACTACAAAGGCAGCGCTATGATATACAGCATTAAAGATATAAAGTTATGAGACTTTGCCCTCAGCCACAACTATTTGCTCTGCAACAAATAATAGATTAATGAGACGAAAGACTGCCCGTTAGATTGACCCAATACAAATGATATCTCATGTTGAACCACTATAGAAACATCAGAGCCAAGGGCAAATTCCAGAAGATCTGGCCGAGGAGAGGCTGCTCTCGGCAGGTTCATGAGCGCTGAACGGCCGCTGACGCCCTGGAGCTCACATCTCCGAAAACGTCAAGTTTTCAAATAGACGTTATCTTTATTAACAAACCGCATATTTGAAGTCTAAACAAGTACATTCTCGCCTAATGAACTCTTAAAACTACATTCCGTGACACAAAAACAGTATTATTTATAAAATTATTGTGGATTTGGGCGTCCACCATGACACTCCCTGTGAAATACAGGAAGCGGAGTGATACAAACGGTGAAACGGCTCCCGTGTGATATTGGGTGAATATTTCATTTGTGGAAAACCTCTCAGGACCAGGGGCCTCATTTATAAAATGTTGCATATAAACCGTCCTAAATTTGTTCTAAGATCATTTCTCAAAAGTGCGTAAGTGCGATTCAGAGAAAACGAACGTGCGCACAAAAACACGTGCGTTCGCCTCTCTTCCAGATGTGACAATTATAAATCGCAAATGATCTTGAAATTGTGCGCAGATGACTGGTGTCAGATCTCCGCCTTGTAAACGCCCCCTAATTAATATCATTACCATATAAAAGAGCACACGCCAATATCCGAATTTCTAGGCTTGAGAATGACAAGCACAAAGAAAAAAAAAAAAGAGTCTGAAATTGAGGTCCTGCTGGCGGAGGTAGAGGTTAATGCGGAAGCTTTTTGGAAGTCTCTCCAGTGGGATTTCACACAAAACAAAATTTGTGGCATGGCAGTGTGTAGCGCAGGCTGTGAACGAGGTAGGGGGGCAGCAAAGGTCCCTAAAAGAAGTAAAAAAAAATGGTCTGACTTGAAATTACAGTCCAAAAAGCGTGCTGCACGACACAGAAGCAGTGCAGGCCAAAGGAGGTGGTAGTGGCACTGTACCCCTCACACCGGAGGACAACCGAATAGCTGCCATCATGGGTGAGACTTCTGTTGTTGGCGTTTGTGCAAAAGGTTATACAGATCTTTTGTCTGCACCAGCTTCAGAAGGTCTGCTGGCATGTGATAAATTATAGATTATCGAAACTGATGAACATTTACAAGGGAAAACAGCCCCTAGTAGATCCGTCTCCCAAACTGAGACAGCATCAAGCAACACTCCCGTTCAGGAGGAATCTCCCAGGCCATCAACATCCACCTCGAGCTGTCCTAGCGAGGGGAGAGTGCTATCTGTGGCCATCCTGCAATCACAGACAGAGCTGAATCAGTCAGTTTGTGATGTTGTGACTGAACTGCACCAGGTGCGGCAGTCCCTGCTTCAGATGGACCAGAGCTTCAGATGCGCTCTTGCTGATTGTTTGAAAAAATGGTGTGTGTGAATAAAAGTTTCGAGTTTTAAATACTTTAAAGTTTGTTTCTCTACTGCTTCTCACAATTTTGCATTGTTGCAAAGCAGCTGTAGGCCTATAGAACTACACAAACTGGTATAAAATATAAAACATAAATAATGTAATGTAGCCTATTAGATTATGTAATGCAAGGTATTGCTAGCATGGTGTGGTATTAAAAAAAACTAAAATATTTTCCAATAAAACAGGTGGTCTTACCTGTTGAAATAACCTGTGGATTAACTGCCGTCTTCTCATGATCGTAACAGCATGTGCGTTCCAGTCAGCGGGTAGTGGAGGGGGATCCTCTGGAACATTCATGCGCATTTCCTCTTCTGGCAGCCCAACCCCATAATTCAAGCAGATATTGTGCAGAACACAAGAAGCCAAAATAATTTGGCACACTTTGCCTGGATCATATAGGAGTCTCCCGCCCGATGCATCCAGACATCGCCACCTTCCCTTTAGTAGCCCAATTGTGCGCTCCACAACTGACCGGGCGCAGGCATGGGACATGTTATAGTGGGCTTCTTCAGCTGTCTGTGGGTGCGCTATGGGGGTGAGAAGCCATGGCTTCAGAGGATAACCTCTGTCACCTGTAATTGTATAGATAATTATTTTAGAAAACGAAAATGGAATAACAGCTAAACACAAACAGTTATTTACCTAGAAGCCATCCATCTCTACCTGCTCCTGCCTGTAGACGATTGCCCATGCTACAGTTGCGCACAATGAAGGAGTCTTGCATCGACCCTGGCCATCTTGCAACTGCATTAAGAATTGCCATACGAGCATTGCAAATGAGCTGTACATTAATCGAATGGAAATTTTTCCTATTGACATACACATTCATGTGCATGAGGTGCTCGTATGGCAACGTGAGTGCAATCTACTGCAGCTAGGACATTGGGGAATCCTGTTTGGCGCACAAAATCATCCATAACATGCATAAAATAATAAAAAAACAACAACATGGATTAAACTGTGTACAGAAAGCAAGTAAAGAACAGTCAACATTAGGCTACTAAAAAAGGTCAGTTTAATCTCGCAAAAAACTCCCGTTAATAAAAAATCTGACTACACTTCACAATTAATCTCTTACACTGCATCTTTGTTGTTTATGATGAATTCGGTGCTTTTATTATTATTGCAGCTTAGATGTTCAAATAGCTGCAGTACTCTGACTTTGCCACAAGGAAAAGTGCGTACGCCTGCTCAGACCCTGACGTGACGGTAAGTACTTTTCCACGTCAAAGATCGTTTTTTATAAATATGGACGTTTCCGTGGATTTTAGTGTACGCACTCTCTAAGATCAAATCTGTGCGTACGCATGTTTTATAAATGAGGCCCCTGATATGTACACACACTATAAAAATTTCCACCTACTTCAGCTTAAAAACTTAAGAATAATGTACCAGTAATTTCAATTTATATATGTCTGTATGCAGATATATGCAGTTTTATATATTTCTATAACTTTTATTATATGTACTCTTATTAAACAAGGATGCATGAAACTGTTGAAAAGTGACAGTAAAGACGTTTGTTACAATTTTTTTTATTTCAAATTAATACTGTTCTTTTGAACTTTCTATATATCAAAGAATGCAGGCGAATAAAATGTATCAGTTTCAGAATACATTTGAGAGTATGAGAAAATGAATCAGCATTCAACTGTTTTCAACATTGATAATAATCAGAAATGTTTCATATTAGGATGATCTCTGAAGGATCATGTGACACTGAAGACTGGAGTACTGATGCTGAAAATTCAGCTTTGATCACAGGAATAAATTACATTTTACAATATATTCACATAGAAAACAATTATTTTAAATTGTAATAATATTTCACAATTTTACTGTTTTTACTGCATTTTTTATCAAATAAATGCAGCCTTGGTGAGCAGAAGACATTCTTTCAAAAACATTACATATGAATTATAATTAGTCTCTTTTCTCTTTAATTCGCAAGAAAAAGACTAAATAATTCAAAAGTCATATATAAGGACAAAAATGCTTTTGTATAAAAACTATACAAATAAGAGTTCAGGTTGGTAGGGAATAATGAAGGTCGTAAATACTCAGTACTCAGTAGTTGTACTTATTCTGTCAGACCATGGTGGGATGTCATGATGTGCATGACCAGAGGCAAGATTTCCAGTTTTCCATCCTCTCTTTCCACACTGACAGCTACTCTATCATGGGTCTGATATCCATATATTGACCACACTGAATAAGGTCCGGTTTCATCACCTAATGACTGCGTGGACAGTCAAAACTTTTTTACTATCGAAAAAAAATTCAGTGCCTGTTGGTAGACGAATCTGTCCACAAACAACTGGATGACACAATTGACTGTTTCTAATAGTAAAGGAGCGACAGCCGCAGTCCTTCAAGTTAACAGCCAATCAAAGGAGGATCTTTCCAGCCTCTGGGAATCATTGAAATACGTCTCATACGAATCCTGCTGTTGAAGATTAAAAAGTGAAGAAGCTGTCAGAGTATCTCTTCCCAGCAGCACAGTTACGCTGAAACACAGCCGGGTCATAAATAAATCACAAACACAGAAAAACATCAACTACAAGGACTGAAAACACAAATACATGTAGTGATATCATTGACAGCTTTTGTAAAACCATATGGAAACTGAAAAGCAGTTGCCTGGAATAAAAGGAAAACAGTGCACAATAATCTAATTCTGATTGGATATAAAAAATAATAGTGTTACAGTAGAACACAATGGAATTAAGTCTATAATAAGTGTTAAAATACACATTGTTTCACGACTTGTGTTAATATGAGATTAGCGCAATAAAATCACTTACCTAACTTTCCTTTGCGATGTTATAGCAATTTTCCACTCGTCATGATCATGTAAGAAATGCTAAATAGCAACTGCGAAAATGATTTACACACTTTACAGCTTAAGTGCACATTGTAAAAGAAAAAAATAATGAAATTGCATTTAACTTTAAAACAAATGAAAGATAAATTAATACAAATAAATTGTTTTCTGTTGTTTTATTTTTTAAATTTCTTTTAAAGACACTCCTTGGTTGTTTCTTATTTACAGGTACATCTAAAAAAATTTGAATATCGTGAAAAAGGTCAATATTTTTTGTCACTCATTTCAGAAAGTGAAACCCATATATTATATAGATTCATTACACATAGAGTGAAATATTTCAAGCCTTTATTTCTTGAAATTTTGATGATTATGGCTTACAGATAATGAAAATCCAAAATTCAGTGTCTCAGAAAATTAGAATATTGTGAAAAAGTTCAATATTGGAAAGTCATGGTGTCACACCCTAATCAGCTAATTACCTCAAAACACCTGCAAAGGTTTCCTGAGCCTTTAAATGGTGTCTCAGCCTGGGTCAGTAGGCTACACAATCATGGGGAAGACTGCTGACTTGACAGATGTCCAGAAGACAGTCATTGACACCCACAAGGAGGGTAAGCCACAAAAGTTCATTGCTAAAGAAGCTGGTTGTTCACAGA
>NW_015544180.1:1622884-1632606 GCF_001515605.1 Sinocyclocheilus anshuiensis
AGTGTGAAGTTTCCACAGTCAGTGATGATTTGGGCTGCCATGTCATCTGCTGGTGTTGGTCCACTGTGTTTTCTGAAGTCCACAGTCAACGCAGCCATCTACCAGAAAATTTTAGAGCACTTCATGCTTCCTTCCGCTGACAAGCTTTATGGAGATGCTGATTTCATTTTCCAGCAGGACTTGGCACCTGCCCACACTGCCAAAGGTACCAGTAATGAATCTATATAATATATGAGTTTCACTTTCTGAAATGAGTGACAAAAAATATTGGCCATTTTCATGATATTCAAATTTTTTGAGATGTACCTGTATTTACACACTTATTTGATAAAGTTTACCTTGCATTGAACCTCAAACTTTCCTTTAATACCTGTGTAAATGCAGTCTATTTTATCATCAGAAAATTTTTGGTCATATGTGACACAAATATTTTAATGCCACTTTTAACCCAACATTTCCTAAACCGAAAAACAGTTGTCAAAGCTTAAGATAGGGGATCTGTGGGTGACCTTCAGCAAATCATACATTTCATTAAAACTTTACTTCTTAAAGGGATAGTTCACCCAAAAATGAAAATTCTGTCATTAATTACTCACCCTCATGTCGTTTCAAACCCGTAAGACCTTCGTTCATCTTCAGAACACAAATTAGGATATTTTTGATGGAATCTGATGAACGGAGGTCTTACGGATTTGAAACGACATGAGGGTGAGTAATTAATGACAGATTTTCATTTTTGGGTGAACTAACCCTTTAAGAACCAACACAATGAAAACAGCACAAATTCCCTTTAGTGTTGTGCCACACTATTGCAGACCATCATCGCCGTGGCAAAGCATCATGGGAAATCCTTGATGGGCTGATAGTGAGTATTATAGAGAGAATGCTGTTAATTAATATCCTTCTCAAGAGTAAGCGCCGTTTGATTTTGTATAATAGCTTATTAAATGCATATCTTCCATTATCGTTAATTATCTGTAGAGTTGGGGTACTCAGACTCGAGTCCGGTCTCGAGTACAGTTATTTAGAGGACTCGGACTTGTCATGGATTCGGATGCATTTTTACTCGTACTTGACTCGGACTCGAGCCTTTCGGACTCAGAAAATATGTCCGAGTCCAACCGAGTCCAGGGACAGTCGACGGAAATGTCACTGACACGTAAGTGATATTCAGTATTTGCATGTGTTTTTAAGTCTTGTCCAGTATTTGAAAGTTCTCTTAAGTTCTGTTATTGCTACACACTTACACGAAAAGTTGTTAAAATGCCCGTCTTGGAGACTATTCATGTAAATGCAGTCGGTTTTGTCTTAAGTGA
The DNA here is from genome assembly GCF_001515605.1 of Sinocyclocheilus anshuiensis. Classification (NCBI taxonomy): domain Eukaryota; kingdom Metazoa; phylum Chordata; class Actinopteri; order Cypriniformes; family Cyprinidae; genus Sinocyclocheilus; species Sinocyclocheilus anshuiensis. The sequence goes on from NW_015544180.1 coordinate 1,624,201, forward strand.
ACTTGAACAGTTGGGAGAAATACAGATGTGTCAAAACGTTTGATCTATGCGTCAGATTTTAAAGCAACAGAATAAACCTGCAGCCGCCGACTGCGTCATAAATGTTAATCAAACAAAAGAAAAGGAGAAAATCACTCACTGCTCTTAACTGAATCACTTATTAACTTTAATAAGAATCATCTATATTTAATGTATACAGTGAAGATTATTTTTTAGATTTATTACTTCATGAAATGTATGTAGTAGGCTATTTACTAGGCTACTATCTGAAAAACTTAAAAAAAAAAATATAATAATAATAATTTAATTTGTGTTTTTGAGTAATATATTTATTTATCATTTCGCTTGTAAGTAATACTTGGAGTGTTTACTTGCCTTCAGTAAGCTTGAGAATGTTTTATTACATTAGTTTATTATTGTTTTGCTTTTGTATTAGTGGCAGTTTCTAGAGTAAAAGAAAAATCTTTTTTCTAACATCTTTGCGGCAATAATTTTTATGCGTCCAAAGTATTAATATTAATAATTATTTTCTAATAATTCAATGGCCTGTCATCAATTATTATAATTAATCATGTAATTTATTGTAATTAATGTAACTATAAATGCATTCAAAAATAAAACAGGTGTGAGTTGGCTGTGACATATGGAAAGTATATGTAGGGCTTTTATACACAGTGTGTGTGCCATTGTACAGACTAGGTTTATCCCTCACAGCCTCATTTTCATCCAAGAAAAAATGTTAAATGCCCTGTCTAAGGGGTCCATGTACTTTGGCGTACATTCATTTTTCGTTTTTTTTACCAAGAAATTAAAATGCAGTTTCTTCTTTAATGGTTCAAACACTGATGAATAATATAAGCAGACAAAAACTAATTTATATTAACATTATATCAGTTAATGAAATTACGGTATTTTACTGTAAATGTAAGTTAAAACCGTAAAACCTAAAACGTTGCTACCGTATTTTTTACGGTAAAATTCTGGCAACCACAGACGGTTTTTTACCGTTAATTTTACTGATTTGTTTTTACAGTGTAGGGCTTTTATACACAGTGTGATCTTGTACAGACTAGGTTTATCCCTCACAGCCTCATTTTCATCCAAGAAAAAATGTTAAATGCCCTGTCTAAGGGGTCCATGTACTTTGGCGTACATTCATTTTTCGTTTTTTTTACCAAGAAATTAAAATGCAGTTTCTTCTTTAATGGTTCAAACACTGATGAATAAAATAAGCAGACACAAACTAATTTTGATTATTCAAAATTCATATTTCATTAAAAAGCGTAAAAACTATATAACGTTTTTTTTTTTATTGCGATAAAAGGTGCATTTTCTGCTCTTAAGGTCCCATTCACCAAGATACCTACTCCTTTACCCCCACCCTTGAATTTATACATTTACTTTAACGATTAATAAAGTCAAGTCCCGCCCTTTAATTTTTCACGTTCTAAAACCTGTTTCACTCAATATGTCACAATACATAAATCAATTCAGCCATAACTTCTGTTACATGACTTTAAGTTTGCTAAGCAAAACAGGACACTAATTATTAATCAAAAATCAAAATTGCAAGATGCAATAGAGGTTCCCTTTCATGGGAACTTCGAACTGCGTACTCTAGGGGGCGCTATGGGAAACGGTATACCCACGCCACCATGCTGAGGGGAGTGCATGCCAGAACCATGGCGAGCACTAAGTACCAACTCTACCATAAATCAAAATGGCAAGATGCAATAGAGGTTTCCTTTTGTTACATTTAAATGGACATTGTGTTTTTCTAGTTGTAAAGGTTAAAACAATGTTAAGATACTAATAAATAACAGTGTTTCGTTGGACTCGGACTCGACTCAGACTCGGCTGTTTGGGACTCGGACTTGAGTCTGACTCGGCCCATTTTGGACTCGGACTTGTCTCGGACTCGATTGGTTAAAGACTCAGACTCGACTTGGACTCTACTTAGGTGGACTCGAACCCAACACTAATTATCTGTTGCTCATTTCCTTATGATTACGATTACAATATTCTTTCGATTGCTTTTGTCTGTTTGTTCAACATGTTAGAGATGTTGTGTCAGACAATCATGAAAGCAAATGGAAAGGTGATTCCTATTTCAAACTAGCAGACAATACGTACGAATGGCTGAATCAACCAAATTTATTCACCATTAGTCTACAAGTACAGATTAAAAAACACACACACACATACACACACACACACACACACACGTTACTGTACACATTTGTGTCGTCAAATATACTTTGGGTGGGTTGATTATGCTAGAAAATGTCCGAATGGAACCAATGAAAATGCAAAAAGCAACCCATAACCCACAAAGCCAACTCACTGTTTAACTGCAGCTAACCGAGCGTATTTACAAATCACCTACGCCGAATGAAACACTGTCACAGGTGCACTGAAAACTCAGTGACTGGCGTATCGTAGAGGAAACCCAGAAACGAAACAGAGATAACCCAGCTAACAAAGATACTTTCAAAGAATTTTGCTAACGTTGCCATTAAGTTGTAAAAATGTTATTTCTGAACGTTCTCCAAGTGTCCAGTTTTTAATGTTTAAAAATGTTGTTTCCTGGTTGTATGAACGGAAAGGGAACATTCCATTTTGTCATTCTGAATATTACTTTAGAATATTCTTTGAGCATTCTGAAACAAATAGCATCATTTAAAAAATGTTAGATGAACATCCAACCAAAACGTTTAATTTGATAATTTTGCAAACATTACTTCTGAATGTTTTCCGACATTCCAAAGTAACATTTGAAAAACGTCCAACGAAATATGTTTCAGAAAACATTCTAAAACGTTTCAGAAACAAACGTTCCAAGAACAATGTATAAATAGTGTTTTTGTGCTAATGTTTTGAGAACATTATTAAAATGTTTTATTAACATTACTGGAAAAACAACTACAAATTCAGTTGATAGAGCTTAATTTGAAAAACGTTAAGGGAACATTCCATTTTATCGTTTTGCAAACTTCATGGGAATGCTACTTTTGAACGTTCTCTGATATTCAAAAGTAACATTTAAAAAATGGTATAGGAACATCCAACTAAAATGTTTCATTTTATCATTTTGTAAAAATTATGGGAATGTTACTGTTGAATGTTCTCTGACATTCAAAAGTACCTGTTAGACAAACTTTCAACTAAAACATTTCAGGAAAAAATGTTCCATGAACAATGTATAAATAATGTTTTTGTGCTAACATTTTGAGAACACTATTAAAGACCAGATGATGTTGAATGAACGTTCTATTAACATTACTGGAAGAACAACTACAAAATGCAGTTGATAGAGAAAAACGTTAAGGGAACATTCCATTTGATCATTTTTCAAACATTATGTTCTCTGAACATTCTAAAAACAACTAGTAACATTTAAACAATGATAGACATACGTCCAGCTAAACCATTTCAGGCATAAAACATTACACGAATGGTGTATTAATTATGTTTTTGTGCTAACGTTTTGAGAATGTTATTAAAGTCCTGATAACGTTAAATGAATGCTGTTGACAGAACATAATGTTCTCAGATATTCAAAAGTAACATTCAAGAAATGTTTTACAAAGATCCAGCTAAAATGTTCCATTTTATAATTTTGCAAAAATGATGGGAACATTACTTCCGAATGTTCTTTGAGGTTCAAAAATAGCATTTAAAAACATTTCAGGAAAAAAAAAAAAAGTTCCATAAATGCTTTATAATGTTAAAATGAATGTATAAATATTGTTTATGCGCTAACGTTTTAAGAACATTATTAAAGACCAGATAACATCGAACAAATGTTCCATTAACAATACTGGAAGAACAACTGCTGACAGAGCTTAACTTGAAAAACGTTAAGGGAACATTCCATTTGATCATTTTGCAAACGTTATGGGAATTTTTTTAATGTTCAAAAGTAACATTTAAAAAAATGTTAGACGGACATCCAGCCAAAACATTTCAGGAATAAACATTCCATTAATGATGTATAAATATTGTTTTTGTTTTGAGAATATTTCACCAGATAACTTTGAACGAATGTTCTATTAATGTTACAGGTAGAACATTTGTTCATAACTTTTTCAGAATGTTAGCTAAAGTTCTAAAATGATCCCTGTTAGCTGGGAATGTGACAAAGGAAAGAAAAACAATGTCAGTCATTTATTGTGCTTTTAAACCCTTTCCCCACTTCGGTATCGAAACGGGACTTGTTTTGAGAAGAGGCACTAGCTAAAGTGCTTACATCAGTTTATATTCAACTGCTATCGCTATTGTTTAGGACTCAAGTTAGAAATCATAAATCTATATAGGTTCTGATTCACTGTACGTATAAACAGTGCAGGTTTTGCAGCAGTTCTGGAAAAACAGTTTCAGGCTTCTAGTCCAGCATCCAGGCATGAAGCCCTTGCGTTTGCTCTACATATGAGAAGAAAGTCTGGATCCTTCCCAAGCCGACCCGGAACTGATGGAGTGGAAAGCTTGCGCTGGAAGCAGGAACGGGTCAAGGTGGGACGCTTAAAAAAAGAAACCTGTCGAAGTGGGACACTGCTGCAAATTCCTCCAGCTGGATTGTTTGTTGACATCATTAGCTCTCCTGTCTCGCTCTCTCAGACAGTTACTTCAGTCTTGCTGGCGGTTCTGTACTGATGATGGTGATGTCCAGGTATATACTGCAGGTGGTCCACCGTATGCATGCGGCGGCTGGCGAACGCCTGCCTTTTGTTGCCCACCTGCGCGCTGTTCACAGTCAGTGTGTTGTAGGACTCGTTGTTGCTGCTGCTGGGGTGCGAATGCATCTTCATCATTTTGTAGTGCCTGTCCATGACCGGTGTGGTCGGCACGAACATGTCCGTATGCGACAACGCCCGCGACATGGCCTTCTCCCGGAAATCGGAGCGCCGCAAGGACAGCATCTTATCCGGCGAGAGCAGCGGGTCCTGGGAGTGCAGTCGGTCAGTCGACAGCAGCTGCTCCTCAGAGAGGATGCGTCCGTGGTACGGGGACAGACCGCCGGCACCGCTGCTGTACGATCTCAGGCCGTAGTCCCGGTGCGGTTTGGAGCGGGCGGGCGAGAGCACGTGGTCCTGGGACATGGCGCGCTGCACGCGTTTGGGCTTCTGGCGCTGCGCCGGCGGATCCACGTTCAGCTTGATCATGTGTGTCTGCAGGTTGCCGCCGCGAGGCGTCGGATCGGGTAAATGATGCTTTCGGATGTAGTACTCGTCGTCCTTGCCGCCTGAGAAAGAGAGAGCAGAGCACTGTGGTTACCGGAAAACTAAAACTACTGAAAAACATTTATGCTTTATCAAATACAATAAACATTAATACTAAAATACGATTTAAAAATTTTTATCTTATTTTTTCAGTTAGTTGCCAAGGAAACACTTGTCATTTTTCTTTAGTTTAAAACTTAAAATAAGTAAGTAAATAAACTAAAACTGAAATAAAATGATAAAAAATTAACACGTGTGTGTATATATATATATATATATATATATATAAAAACAAAAACACAACACAACTGCTGAAAATCATTTGTGATAGTTGAAATAAAATGGACATTCACTGAAATAAAATCAAATATAAAAACTTTTTATTTCTGTTAACATGTCCAATTTAGAAATGCAGTTTAGTTTAAGTACTAAAAAAAGAAGAAGAAAAAAACATATAAAAAAAAAACATAAATAAAAAATTCTATATTGAACAAGAACAAAAACTAATGAAAACAACAGAAACACACGAAAAATATGCTTAAAATTAAAATGGAAAATATACAAATGTAAACTAATAAACAAATAAATAAATAATAAATACTATTATACTATATTAAGTATACTAAAATAACACTGGATCAGAGTCAAATAAGCAGAAAACAAACACAGAACAAACTCTGACTGATAAGAACAAAAGTCTGTCCTGAGTTGAATTTTATTACTTAGAGTTTGGAATAAAAAAAATGCAACTGATGCCAAAGCTACAAGTCCAGCAGAAACTATTTTGCTGATGGAAAAATGCGGCACTAAATTGTTTTTTTATGTCTTTGTTTCCTCACTTTCTCAGTTTTTATCGCTCTGTTAATCTTTTTCTTGTTTTTCTCAACAATGGCTCAGGAAACACAAAGTCGGAGTCGATGCTGCTATTATGAGTCTCTCCGGATCAGGGATATGTGTGTGTGTGTGTGTGTGTGTGTGTGTGTTTATGTGGGATGTGTAGAGTTTGTTAAGGAGCAGATGAACTCAAGAAGAGGGCATTTCTCCTGAGATGTTGCTCTAATTTTTTTCTTTAGTTACTCATGAAGCAGGTGTTTGGGATGCAATCCTTGATGATTATAATGATGATGATGATAATCATAATAATAATAATAATTTTACTATTATTATTACTAAATAAAATATTAAAAAATATTACTATTGTAATTATACACTGTAAAATAAAATGAATATTTATGAATGATAACTTATTAATGATAAATTATTATTATTATTGATATTATATTATTATTATTATTTTAATACCCAGAAAATAAAATGAAATGTTTACAAACAACACTATATTAATACTTAAACACTATATTACACTATATTAATTTAAACGTGTATTTTATTTCCCCCTCACTCCACAACAAATAACAAATATAGTTAATGGTATTCAGAACAGAACAAGAATGAAAAATATATGTATTAAAAGAACATAAATTGTAGTAGCATTCATTATGAACAACATTTTATATATATATATATAATTATAATAATATATAATTAATCTTATCTATATTAATATCTGATCTATATGCTTTTTTGTCACACCTGAATTTTGTGTTAACATTTTTTAAGTTTTGGCAGTCCAAGCAAATTTGGACTCAAGAAAGGTTCATTTATCACACTAAAGATTAAGTATATTAACTTCTAACTGTAATGTAAAAAAAAAAAAAAACTTGTCCAAAAAATGAAATCAATAAATTTAACAACTTCTTTTACTAGCTTGTAGTGTAGCTAACTACTTTTCTAAAAGTTGTAACTACTTGAACTGATGACAAGCTCCAGTTTTTAAGTCGCTTCCCCAAAATCGATGACATAATTTCCTTCCTGAGCAGCAGTGGACAGAGACTGCAGCTGCAGATGAATGTGTTTGTGAGCGTTCAGTATGAGACCAGCTATCGATTCTCCACTGAACTGTTTATCTTGGAGCTAATGAAGACAGGTTCCGATAGCTGGCCGGCTGGTGTAGTTCAGAATTACCATCACTGACAGCGCAGGCTTCTGGCAGACGCCGATGTGAGGGCATGACATTAGACGTGAAAAGGTCAGGCGAACTGCCTACGGGCCAATGGTCACTCCGGACCCCAGAGCTCAATTATCCGCTCAGATACGACGGCTTCAGATCAGCATGCAGTAATGCAATCTAATGCCACAGATGTCCAATATGAGCATCCGGGATGAAGTCCACTGGACGTACCATCACAAGAATAGGATGAATGCTAATCTCTCAGGTCAGCTACAATATGAGCCAAAGGGAGCAACCTTTTTATTGTCTTTCTCTTATTTATCATGCTAAATAACTCTTTTTTGCTTTCTCAATCTTTGAGAATGTAATTTAATGTTTATTTATTAACAGACGACCCATAAAAGCCAGTCGTTCCCCTGTAAATGCTGTTTGAAATTTTTAATAGTTAAAGCTAATTTTGCATATTAATCCTGTAGAGCCTGAAAATAAATAAATAAATATCAGTCACTCTATATTTCCCAATAATATATCTTAGTAAGATGATAGTTTTTATGATCATCTCTCAGTCATCAAAGTCAAAGTCTGCTTTATTGTCAATTCTTCCCCATGCACAGCACATACGTACAGAGAATTGAAATTGCGTTACTCTCAGACCATTGGTGCATACAGATAACACAGTAGAACGTAAAAATACAGATAAATACAGATTAAATATATATATAAAATACAACTATACAAATATACAAATAAGGACATGTAAAAAAAGATAAATAAAGCAGCACAAGGCACATGGCAGATAAAGTGCAATCCAGTGAAGTAAACAAACAGTGCAGATATAATGACTGTAGTGCAAAAGAGCTTATTCAGTCTGATTAAAGTGACAAAAAAGCTCAGAGAGCAGTTCTTTATTTAAACTGTCAGTAGAGGTAGTTGAATGTGGTCAATGCTGAATGAGGTAGTGAGCAGACCAATGCTGCACAAAGTGACTGGTGCAGGTCACAGTGTGTTAGTGGGAGGGGGCAGTGGAAGGACCTGGGGTGGGGGGCAAGGTCGGGAGGGAGTTCAGCTTCCTGACTGCCTGATGAATGAAGCTGTCCTTCAGTCTGCTGGTCCTGGCCTGGAGACTCCGCAGTCTCCTCCCTGATGGCAGCAGACTGAAGAAGCTGTGTGTTGGGT
>NW_015544180.1:1632785-1633473 GCF_001515605.1 Sinocyclocheilus anshuiensis
ACTGCCTGAGGTCTTCCAGTCAGAAAGTCCAACAGCCAGTTGCACAGCGAAGTGTTGAGCCCCTGCTGGACCAGTTTGTGAATGAGCTGTTGAGGGATGATTGTGTTGAATGCTGAACTGAAGTCTATGAACAGCATTCTGACGTATGAGTCTTTTTTGTCCATATGTGTGAGTGCTGAGTGGAGGGCAATGGTGATGGCGTCATCGGTCGAGCGGTTGGACCGATATGCAAACTGGAAGGGGTCCAGGGAGGACAGACTTAATGTGGTGCATGACTAGCCGTTCAAAGCACTTCATGAGAATAGGAGTAAGTGCAACTGGACGGTAGTCATTGAAGCAGGATGGAGACGGCTTCTTCGGGACTGGAATGATGGTGGTAGCTTTGAAGCATGTGGGGACAACAGCCTGACTTAGCGAGATGTTGAAAATGTCTGTGAAGACATCAGTGAGTTCCACTGCACAGTCTCTCAGTACATGCCCAGGAATGTTGTCAGGACCCAGAGCTTTGCGTGCGTTGATTCTGCTGAGGGATCCCCTCACGCTGTCCGGGGACAGCGTCATCACCTGGTCGCCGGGAGGAGGTTGAGTCTACTCTGTTCAGCGATGCTGTTTTGTGCCTCAAAGCGAGCGAAGAAGGCGTTCAGCTCGTTCAGCAGGGAGATGGTGCTGTCACAGGTGCGTGGTGGGG
>NW_015544180.1:1633930-1641059 GCF_001515605.1 Sinocyclocheilus anshuiensis
TGGGGACAGCGTCATCACCTGGTCGCCGGGAGGAGGTGGAGTCTTCTGTGCAGTGGTGCTGTTTTGTGCCTCAAAGTGAGCGAAGAAGGTGTTCAGCTCATTCAGCAGGGAGATAGTGCTGTCACAGGTCCGCGGTGGGGGCTTGTAGTCCGTATTGTATCATTGGCTTGTATCATTGTATTGCATTGCATTTTTCAAAAGATATAATGCAATGCACTGCAATGATGACTGAGAGATGAAAAAATAAACATTCCTCTGAAGTCTGATGATGATCATATTTTATATTTTAACATGATTTTTATAAAAACTGATGTTTGAATAATCAAGTCCAGTATGTGTTCATCCTGAACTATTACTAACAATATTGATGTTATTCCTACGTTTACTTTATAAACATCAGTAAAGACACACAGCAAAATGACACGTGAAGCACGAGCTGAAGGTGGATGTTCGTACAATTATATTAAAACACTTTTTGCTTGCTAAAACTATAAATCAGATGACAGAAGGCATGTAGCAGATTGTGTACGACAGGTTTTTCAGCAATGTTTCATCATGTTTATCATTTAGAGACCTTAGAAATGTGTGTATCAAATATGATACAGTAGGAATTATAGAGTTAAACCTATAAGCATTGCATATTCTCTTTCTCTCCCTGCTTTGTGACCCGTCTCCCTATTAAAAACCTGACTAATTGTTCTCCATTACTGGTCATTACTCTCCGGGCAGCTCACAGCAGGTGAAGCCCTAAATTACTCAAACAGCACTACAAACTGGTCTTGTGATTTAAGACACCAGAAGCACCATTATTTTACATCCCACAGCAAAGAAAATCAATATTAATGCTCCAACATGTCTATAACAGGTCTATGTCTAATGTCTAACTTGTCTTTTTGTGATTTTTATAGTCTGTAAGTCATGGCAAGTTTATTTCTTGCTCTTAATTCATGGTAAGTTTGCTTTTGAGATCAGTGTCCATTTAAAACTTCATTATTAATTCCTCTTGGTTTTCAGTCTTGTAATTTTCTTCATTCTGTGTTGAATGTCATTGATTTAAGAGCTGTAGTGCCATCCATCTGATCATAATAGCTCTGGAATATGTTAACGCAGCATGTCAATACTTTCATGTTTCATTTATCCTGCCCTTTGCATTTAAAGCCAGTTGGCTGGTTATTTTTCATTCAGCAGGTGCTTTTATCCACAGTGTATGTATTATAGTCGCAGTCCCTGTGGGGATGAGCGTCCTGTGCAAGGGCACTGAAGTGACAGCAGATCACACAAACTTTCTAATTTAAGAAACAACCCCCAAAGAGTTTAAACCTACAAACTTTGGATTGCCCACTGAGATCTTGTGATGTGTGCTGCTGTCAAAATATGGGGTCAAAAGATGTTTTTCAAGTCTCTTCTGCTCATCAAGGCTGCATATTTTTGATTAAAAATACAGTAAAACAATAATAGTATTTATTACAATTTAGTTTATTACAATTTAAACTGTTTTCTATTTCAATATTTGTTAAAATATGATTTATTTCTGTGAACAAAGCTGAATTTTCAGCATCATTACTCCAGTCTTCAGTGTCACATGATCCTTCAGAAATAATTGAATATGCTGATTTGCTGCTCAAGAAACATTTCTGATTATCAATGTTGAAAACAGTTTTCATTTAATTTTTCAGGATTCTTTGATGAATAGAAAGTTCAAAAGAACAGCGTTTATTTGAAATAGAACATTTTTTATGTGATTAGAACTGTCACTTTTAATTAAGTTAATGCATCTGTCCCAAGATCATATTTATTTTTTAGCTCTATGCTCTTGCTGTATGACAATTATTGTGTCTCTTTTTATTTCTCCCTGTCCAGAGGAAAGAAACAGCAACTTTTGAGCAACTGCAGCTCATATAAAAGAGAAATACTACAACTGAAAAAGATTTGTATATGTTCTACCTGAAAACATATGCATAAATGATCATGCAATATTTCTTTGAACAAGTATCCAATTAGACAATTTGTATGAATATATATTTTGTATACTTACGGTCTAACTTTTAATGTTACAAAACATTTACAGACATTTATAATGTTACATAAGATTTCAAATAAATGCTGTTCATTGAACTTGATCTATTCATCATCCTGAAAATGTTGTATCACGGTTTCCAAACATTTAAAGCAGCAAAAACTGCTTCTGAAGGAACACGTGACACTGAAGACTGGAGTAATGATGCTGAAAATTCAGCTTTGCACCAACGAAATAAATTACATTTTAAAATGTATTCAAATAAAAAAATAGTTATTTTGAATTGCAATAATATTTCACAATATTACTGTTTTTACTGTAAATAAACGCAGCCTTGGTGAGCAGAAGAGACTTTTTCCAAAAACATTTACTATTGTGAATCCATCTTATATGATTCTTATATAATTTTTCATGTAAATTCTGCACATAAATGTATGAAAAGTATGAATCTCGCTCTCGTCTCTCATAAAGGATGGACAATAATGAAGGGAAGAGTATGTACTTAAGTCTACTGTCATGGCCATCTCGTAGGACGGTGGGAGGTGTGTGAGGTTCTGGAAGGACCGGGAGAACGACAGGTCGTACGGCTCTGTCTGGGATGTCAGGATGTTGTTCATTCTCGGCTTCTCTGCAGGGCAGAAAGGAAAAAAGAGGCAGAGAGAGAGAGAGAGAGACAAAGATGAAACACATCCCATACAAGAGAAAGCAGTTGAAGCTCAGTGTGTTCAGGCCACCGTGGCATCTGTTTGAGAGTGTGTGTGTGTGTGTGTGTGTGTGTGTGCTGGAATCATTTTTGAAGAACTTGTTTAATGAGGGTGAGTGTAGGTCCAGGCAGCTACTCAGCCAGTAAAACACTTGTTGGGAATGTCGTTCCCTCATTTTAACTGTGTGCTCATGGGTCCAGGAACTGCCAGGCGTGGGATTTGCAGGCTATTTTCAAAGGCTTGTGTTTCTAGACTTGCATGTATGACATTACATAGGCGCACATATACCAGACCGCATATACACTGCAAAAAATGATTTTCTTACTCAGTGTTTTTGTTTTGTTTTCTAGTAAAAGTTCTAAACTTTCTTATAGGATTAGGTCACCCAAAAATGACAATATGCTGAAAATGTACTCAGCCTCAGGTTTGTTTCTACATTGGAACAGATTTGGAGGAATGTAGCATCCCATCACTTGCTCACCAATGGATGCTCTGCAGTGAATGGGTGTCGTCAGAATGAGAGTCCAAACAGCTGATAAAAACCTCACAATAATCTACAAGTAATCCACACCACTCCAGTCCATCAGTTAATGTATTGTGAAGAGAAAAGCTGCGTGTAATGCTACATTTAATGTTACATTTCATTTAATGCATCCATGTAATGCTACATTTCTACAAATCTGATGAAAAAACACTCATCTACATCTTGGATGGGCTGGATGGTATTCTTTTAAATGAAGATATAATGACGTAAGATATAAAGTATCAAACTATCATAATTAAATAACTTTATGCTTAAATCAATAACAAATATCTGCCAATGGGGTAAGAAAAATACACTTGTTTCCCCTTTGAATTAAGTTTGTTTTTCTGACCCCATTGGCAGGTATTTACATTTTGTTTTACATATAAACTTATTTAATTCTGATATATTTTTTCAGAAAACAAGACTTAATACCTTAAGTAATTTAGCATCTTAAGTAAATGTATCTTGATTTAAGAGTGTTTAGATATTTGCACTGGACAACAAGAGACAAAAAAAAATACTGAGTAAGAAAATCATATATTTGTAGTGTAGAGACCAACAGAGATAAGCACAGAGAGACTGCACACAAACAGAGACCAACAGGGAGAGAGAGAGAGAGAGAGAGAGACTGCACACATACAGAGTCAACCCTACATTCACAGACATCAAAGAAATGAGAGATTATACACATGGACAACATGTGTACTGCTTACCGTAGTACACTATTCGGTGTCCTAACAAACCCAAGTGAGAAAAACAAAATCAGTAACTTTCTTTTGCATGCTTTTGATTCACCGTGTGACATACTGCAGGGTCACTCCATGTCAAATCAATTTAGAAACTCATTAATTTTAGAAACTTCCCTGCCTAAAATTTTTGATTTTGTTGATATTATTTTCTGAAGAAAGACAAGCATAGTGATGAAAGCCAACATATTAAATGTCATGGATGAATATACTGAGTAATCCACTATTTTGTAGAGGGCATCCAAAATGACAATTTTGTCAAATATAATAAGTATCAGCTGAATTAAAAGTGACCCACAAAGTAATTGGTTTTCGACCATTGAAAATTGGTGAAATTTAACAATTTGCACATGGAGACACATTGGGATTGAACCATATAGGACCTTAAAAATGAAGATACCAAAAGAAAAGTTTGATAAGAACCAAAATCTAAAAGTTTATTAAGATATCTTTAACACTGCTTGCAGTACAGACATGCAAATTTTGGAAAAAAATATATTTTTGGCTCTCAGACAGTTACGTTCTATGCAGTTGTTTTGACAGAAGGAAATGCGATACATTTCTAGTTTTAACATTATTTGTTCAGACATTCCTCTTTAAAAGAAAAGCCGTATGCAAAGGGACCACATTAGGTTTTTGACAACTGAAAACATGTACAATTTACTCCTGAAGCCACACTGAGATCCCCATATCTCTGGGATTGAACCATACTGGGCCTTAAAAATGAAGATTACAAAAGAAATCTTTGTTAAGAACTACAATCTAAAAGGATATTAAGACATCTTTAATACTACTTGAGTTACAGGCATGCAAACTTTGGGAAAAACAACATGAAAAGTGCTTTTCCCCCATTTTTGAACTGTCACTATTGGCATACAATGCAAAAAAGATTACTAAAGTCGACAGATTTTACTAATAGACGTACCAATCTCTGTGTACAAGTAACACAATGATGCTGCAATCTTTCTGAAGTCATTTTTCCTCCATGTAATTTGGCTCCAAATCCCAGGTAAAGCCTCTCTTTTTAACTCCCCTCTATAAAATAGTGGATTAGTCAGTAAATATTCATCCATGGCATTTAATATTTTGGCTTCCTTTTCATTCATGTATTTCTTTCACCAGAAAAAAAAAGATCACAATCAAAATTCTTAGTTAGGGACCTCTGGTGGAGTTGACACAGAATATTATTAATGCAGTGAGCTGATATCAACAGTTTTTTTGTGATATCTAGCACACAAGGAGCTTGATTTAACTGAGTGCATAAACGAATGATAATGCCGTTCCACCACGAGAGATGTGACCGATGTGTGCTTACAGTCTGAAAAGCTTTTTCACACAAAATCAAATTTGGGAAGACGAGATATAGTCAGAACAATTACAACTGTGGCTTTTCAATACCGTCGGCAAACTGTGCAGATCCAATTAGCATACTGTTTAGTTACACAATCCTCCCTGCTAGCGGGGCCATTTACAGGCTAAGCTTTTAATTTCCTGTCAAGAGGCTGTTTTTTGTCAAAACCCTGCTTTTTTTAATCCCAATCAAATTTTGGGTGAAAGGCATCTCTGATCTCGAGGGCCGTCGGGGAGTTAAGCATCTTAAGTAATGGAGATTATCAGTGCTCATCTGATGAGGCTAATTATGAAAATCTTTTCTAGAGATAAAATCTTGCTCCATTAGTTACTCCAATCTGATATTATACACCACGTTCTTCACACTTCAAACCATCTGGATGTGGAAGACGCTGATAATATCGAGATGTCGTCATAAATCAATTAAAACTCGGAGCCGCTTTTGAGCAGCATTTCATGAGCAGCATTTTCATACTGCAGATGAACGGGATTTACTGGAAACAAAGATATCGAACAACTCACCGATTTTGGGCGTGTGTGACCCAGTGAGATCCAGATGGCTGGTATAGTCGTGTGGATGGTTACCTGTCAAAAGAAAACCAAGGAAAAACTGGTGTGGTTTAATGTATTCCATACTAATTAATCAACGTGACAGAGTCTGTGCCATTTTTACGTAAAATCCCTGTAAAGACGCAGCATTCTCAAAATGTTTTCAGACTGGCAGATGCTTCTGGAAGGCAATGTCTTTGTTTACAGTTGAAAGCATCTGTACAGCACCCGAAGGATGAGCAGAAATCCCCTGAGACTTATCAGGAGCACGCACAGAAAAGTTTTAGAGAGCAAAACAAGATCAAATCAACAAGTACACTGTAATAACCGCAGATTTAAGCCTTCAAACAAATAAAGAAAAACTAATAAAAGCGATATTGCTCCATTTCTGCTAGACGTCAGCGTTTACTCTTGAAACTGAAATTAAACTATATGATCTCAGGGATACAGGGTTCATGCAAGGACTGCCTGAAAACGTCTCAGGTTACGTATGTAACCATGGTTCCTCGAAGGAACGAGACGCTGCGTCGGAAGACGCTTAGGGAACGCCCTTCAGCGTGACCGGCTCTGAACCTCGTGTGTAATCAGACCAATAGATGGGCGAGACGTCACAGGCGGGTGACGTAGTGACCAGGAAGCTATAAAAGCACGTGCGGTGAGACCACAGTTCCTCATACTGGGGCGATTGAGGGGGCGAAACCTCATCGACGCCCACTACATCAACCTCCTCGCATCAACATCAAGTCTCTTCTGCTCACCAAGGCTTCATTTATTTAATTAAAAATGGCGCAAAAAACAGTAAAACTGTGAAATGTTATTACAACTTAAAAGAACTGATTTCTATTTAAATATATTTTATAATGTAATTTATTCCTGTGATGCGCAGCTGAATTTTCAGCATTATTACACGGCTTCATAAACCGTGATACAGGTAAGATTAAAATCAATAATAATATTTTTATTCAGCAAGGATGCATTAAATTGATCAAAAGTGACAGTAAAGACACTTATTGTCACGAATTCGGTCCATGGACTTCCGTTTATTCACCACCAGAGGTCACCCTTTCCATTACATTGACTCTCGCACAACACAAACTGTTGCATAGCACCCCGGACTACATATCCCATCATTCTTTGCACGATTTGCACACTGCACTGATTGCACTCATTGCACACAGCTGTTTCTAATCACCTCACTCACTATATAACACCCACTCTAACCACCTTTCTCTGCTGA
>NW_015544180.1:1641503-1646760 GCF_001515605.1 Sinocyclocheilus anshuiensis
ATTTCTATTTCAAATAAATGCTGTTCTTTTGAACTTTATGTTCATTCAAAGTATGCAGAACAAAGGTTTCAAAGTTTCTACAAAAATATTAAGCAGCAAAATAACCGATCATCAATAATAACTGATAATAATTGAGGAGCGAATCAGCATATTCGAATGATTTCTGAAGGATCATGTGACACTGCAGACTGGAGTAATGATGCTGAAAATTCAGCTTTGCCATCACAGGAATAAATTACAATTTACAAAATATTCACATAGAAATCAGTTATTTTAAAATGTAATAATATTTCACAATATTACTGTATTTTTAAACAAATAAATGTGGCCTTGGTGAACTAAAGAGACATCTTTCAAAAGCATTAAAAATCATAATTATTCCAAAGTGTTTGTGGTGCAGGATGAGTTACAAATTTCAATACTTTGGTTTATTTTGCTTATTTCATTAACCCTAAGTAGAAGTCAAAGCAATAGTCATTGACATAGCAATCCCTCTTAATGAACAACCACAGCTGTGTTGTAATTGTAAATCAATTGATATTCGTATTTACTGAGTGCCTCAATGTTCAGAGGGTTGGAATCACGCTTATGAATTTCCAAGGGCATGTCTTGGGGTTTTATATAACGCTCTTGCATTCAGTAGACAAATAAAATAAATGCGACCTCGGGACACTTCAGTGTCATTTACCCAATTATATCTAATTAGCAAATGACACCGCTGATAACACCAGCGTGAAAACCCGGTGTTTATATGTGATTAACATCAGCGCATTCGACCGGCTTCAGTATCCCTACAATGCAGACGCAAATCAACACTGACTCGTTATCTGTTTACAACGATCTTAGTGCGAAATAAGCTTGTAAACAACAACGTGCGCGTGATTTCGCTCTAAAACAAAGGTTTACTTCTCTCTCTGGACGTCCCGACACACAGAGAAGATGCTTTGGTGCTTTGTTGGCTCTCTTCTGGTGTGTGGATTTGAGGGCCAAAGCAAAACAGACAAGCACAGATGATTAGGTGCACATCCACAGCAGAAAACACAGTCCAATTACACAAAGCAGCGCTGTATGCTAAACCGTAGGACCGCTAGCTGCTGTCCCGCTCAACCGGCCCGCTTTGATCAAGGGACCAATTATCCCGTCTTAAATGAACTTCTTTGGTGCTTTCAGACAGGAAACAGCTTTCCTCAGCTTCACACGGACACGTGTGAAGCCTCGCTACACAACCAAAACCCGCTTTTCGTTAGGAATGACAGTGAAGAGGGAGTTTGAAAGAAGAAATAACTCTGCTGCAGATACAAAAAAGCTTTGCATGATGCCTGAAAACAGTTTCCTGAATGCGGAGTTTGTTAAAACCCTTGGAGTGTGTTTTGTGTTTCATCGCAGGCACACACAGAGAATTAGCTTCAAATGGTGATCCGAAGCAACTTCAGCTCAACGTTGACAGAACAACACCACACTCTGTCAACCAACAGCAATCCCTCATTTTTTTAGGCCTTTCAGGGTTTCTGGATAACACAGATCAAATGAAGAACAACAGGGAATGTCCACTTGATTTTGGAAGTATTTTTCCCACTGATGTTCCGTGTAGCGATTTCAAAACATTTTTCAATAAAGAGTTGTAAATGCTGAAACACACCAACCAGCTCTATGATAAATCACAACATCACTTCTTGAAGCAAACAGAATAGGAAAACTATAAAACTGTGAACTACAATCCAATGAAGAACTGCAAATAATCAAATAAAAAAGGTACAACTTAAAACGACTTTTAGCCATTACAAAGTTTTGAAGCTGCATATTCTCATTGCAAAATACTGCCATACATACATGCTACTGGTTAAAAGTGTGAAATATGTAAAAAAAATGTAATACTTTTATTCAGCAAATATGCATTAAATGAATCCAAAACTACAGTAAATGCATTTATAATTCTATTTCAAATAAATGCTGTTCTTTTGAACTTTCTATTCATCAAAGAATTCTGAAAAATAAAATGTGTCTCAGTTTCCACAAACATATGAAGCAGCACAACATTGATAATAATCAGAAATGTTTCTTGAGCAGCAAATCAGCATATTAGAATGATTTCTGAAAATTCAGTTTTGATCAAATAAATCACATTTTACAAAGTTCACATAGAATACAGTTATTTTAAATTGTAATAATATTGCACATATTACTGTTTTTACAGTATTTTTGATCAAATAAATGCAGCCTTGGTGAACAGAAGAGAGTTCTTTCAAAAATATTTTTTAAAAATCATATTTATTTCAAACGTTTGACTGGTATATCAAGATCCTGAATTGGATTTTAATTAAAACTCCTCTTTTAATTCAATGTATGGTTGCTGAATAAATGAATCGTGGCTCATGATTTCTGAGCATTCAGTGCATGATGACACATCCTAGAACGATGTCATAGGGCCCAGCAAGACGCAGATGAAAAACGATTGGTGCACTTTTAGAAGAAGAGTTCCCCTTCACCAGACACCAATTACAAAATGCTGCTCTTATACGTGACATGCACTATGCCTTTATGTGATGCATTCTCTGAATTTACATTTTTTGATGAAGTTTCCCAAGCCTGGTGTCAAAACAAAATGTCAAAGAGCCCCTCAAGCGCTGGAAGTTATTTCTACATCCTCTTGTCTCCTAAACAGAGGGAGTTTGCTGACAGAGGACTCGACCCTCGTCCTCTGAGTCAGTTATGCGAGACATACACCGCTAGGTCAGATTCACAGGGAGTGAATTCATTATACAATCATGCTGAGAAACGTGAATTAGCATTTTCATTTCAAGACTTTTACAGTAGAATCACGGCTGCAGAAGAGGACTGACAGACATTAGCTGCAAATGCATTTTGATAAGTACTGCTTAAAGGAACAGTTCACCCAAAAATGAAAATTGGCTGAAAATGTCCTCACCCTCAGGCCATCCAAGATGTGGATGAGTTTGTTTCTTCATCAGATTTGGAGACATGTAGCATTACATCAGTTGCTCACCAGTGAATGGGTGCCGTCAGAACGAGCGTCCAAACAGCTGAAAAAATCATCACAATAATCCACAAGTAATCCACACCACTCCAGTCCATCAGTTTACATCTTGTGAAATGAAAAGCTGTGTTTTTTAAAGAAACTAATCCATCATTAAGACGTTTTTAACTTCAAACCGTTGCTTCGGGCCAAATTACGAGTACATAATCCGTAATAACTCCAGTGAAAAAGCCCATCCCCTGTTGTCCTCTCACATCAAAATCCGCCCACACATTTGTTTTTGACTGTTTTGGTTTGTAAACGTTGCTTGATCTGTGCATATTTCTCTCCTGATTCAGACACAATGATTTTTTCACTGGAGAAAGCAATGTTATGGACAGAGAACTTGTATTTTAGCAGAAAGCAATAGTTTGAAGTTAAAAACATCTTAATGATGGATTTGTTTCTTACAAACACGCAGCTTTTCTCTTCACAAGACATTAACTGATGGACTGGAGAGGTGTTGATTACTTGTGGATTATTGTGATGTTTTTATCAGCTGTTTGGACTCTCATTCTGACGGCACCCATTCACTGCAGAGCATCCATTGATGAGCATGTAATGTAATGCTACATGTCTCCAAATCTGATGAAGAAACATACTCATCTACATCTTGGATGGCCTGAGGAGTCATTTTTCAGCAAATTTTCATTTTTTTGGTGAACTATTCCTAAACAGATTTAACACACCTGAAATTGCTATCTTCCCAAACCTGTATTTTCACAAAAAGCATCATATGAGAGAGACTTTCAGTGAATAACAAATTAAATTTGGGTCTGTTTCTCAGACAAAACTATTATATGATTTTAGAAATGACTCACGTAGTGCACAAGTATTGACTACTTTTATGATGCTTTTTGTCCTTTTTGCGGCTTGCTTACCCATTTTAGCCATCACATACTTTTTTTAACAAGGTCTGACAACATTTCACCAAGACCTGAATGTCATACACCATTTAAAATTATAAAGCTCAATACATGACAGAGATGAGGATGAAACTATTACTTTAATAAAACACACAGTGTTGCTGTGTATATTAAATATATATCACAAATTATGTGAATCACTCAGTGAATTCAGTCAAGCACATAAATTAATCTGTACCTAGAAAAAAGGCAGAGTTATTCAACTGACAGTGACAATACTCCCAAAGGCTGGAACACACCACTTTCTGAAGTGTCTGTGTGCGGCAGACACTTAAAAACCTGCTGGTGGATGTTAATCAAACGCTGAGAGATCTCAGAGTGGCCACTGCAGAAACACACTCCTGCTGACCTGATTAACATGAGCAGCGCTTCTGGGGAATTTATTCATCTCAATAAAACACTCCGATGAAAGTATGAAAGTACAGATGACAAAACGCCTCTCAGAAAAATCTGTTTTCTCCAATAAATAATTTCTCCTTCATACTGTTACTTATACCGTGGTAGAACAATGGTAACTTGATATTAGCTACCTATAATAACAAAGATACTTATTTTGTTATAATTAATGGACGATTGTGCTGAACATATTTTACCCTAATAACTAAAAAAAAAAAAGAAGAAATTATATTTTGCATAAGGAGAAATAAAAAGGTTTTTAGGACCACTAAGTATTTCACCATTTAAAATACTGCAAAATACATAAATAAATTAATTAATATAAATAATTTTAATGTGTCCTTGTTGAATAAAAGAATCACAAGCAAATTATATCAATCAATCAATCAATCAATCAATCAATCACATCCTTGCTGAATAAAAGAATCACAAGCAAATTATATCAATCAATCAATCAATCAATCACATCCTTGCTGAATAAAAGAATCACATGAAAAATAAATAAATAAATAAATAAATAAATAAATAAATAAATAAAATGTAATGCAGCCTTGCAAAATAATCCATTAACAAACTAAATAAATAAATTACAATAACAAAAAATGTCACTATCAGGGTTATTAGCATCACTAAAACAAATAATAATAATAATAATAATTGAAATATAATAAACATGAACTGAATTAAGATAATATATATAAAACAATTATTTTCCCATTTCAACTAGTTTTAAGTTGAAATGCTAAAATAACTAAAACTAAATAAACTAAAACTTAATAAAAACTATAAATACTAAAAATGTAACATCTCGGTTACGTATGGTGACCCTCGTTCCCTGAAGGAGGGCACGGAGACGTCACGTCGGATGACCGACGAATTGGGATCTCGCTTAGAGAGACCA
>NW_015544180.1:1647202-1650774 GCF_001515605.1 Sinocyclocheilus anshuiensis
ATGAGCGGAGCTGCTTTGATTACAGCCATTACTGGGGAAACCGCTAGTTTTATCACTCTAAAAGCGCCTCCCGCTGGCAGAGAATGAGTTTTCATTTTAAATAAGCCCATCCCCAGCAACGTTTCCAGTTTTTGTTGTTGTTCAATTTTTTTGTTTTGTGCAGCGACTCGGAGCACTTTTCATACCCTTTTTTCTGGCTTAAGCAAATTTGTTTTAATTCAAAAGAATAATCAGCCTACACTACCAGTCAAAAGTTTTTGAACAGTAAGATTTTTAGTTCAGTCTTCTTCTCTCAGTAGAGTAGTCAGGAGCAGAACGATGTGATCGCTCGGCTCCGAAACGAAAAGCTGAATATGCGCTGCATCTGCTGCCTACTTATACTCACGCTGTGATCAGCGGCAGCTGGATGCAATAATCGCATGCCAATGTGCATTGGCTTGTTTAGTTTACACTCGAAGTAGATTGGTCTCTCTAAGCGAGATCCCAATTCGTCGGTCATCCGACGTGACGTCAAGAGTGACCGACTGAAAGGGAACTAAAATTAAATTGAGGCCAGAAAATACAAAAAAAATTAATCAATTCAAAATATGAACAAAACCTATAATATTGTATCAATGATACTAAAATAACACTGTGTAAAAATAAAATTAAAAACGCTCTTAAATATAGGCTTCATTTTCTTAACGAAAAACTTAAAAAAAAATTTTTTTATCTGTTTAATTTTGGAGTGAAACATGGACATGATTTTCATCAGGTTCACCCATATGTTTGAGCATATGCGTCTGTCTTTATACTAAGATGTTCTGGGTGTTTGCCAGGCAGTTCTGAGTGGTTTTTAGTGTGTTGCTATGTGGTTTCTAGGTAGTCTCGAGTGAAAAGCGCCCTCCACTCTTGAGTCTCAGTGATATTCTGTCTCTAGATTTGGCTTGGGTCCCTCCTTCAATGCAAATCACCAGCTTGCTGTTCTACCAGGGACAAAAATAAGTCCAATTGTTCATAAAATCAACAGCACACTTCTCTTAACAAGATATATTTCATATTCATCCCACAAATGCTGCAGGACGAGGGAAAAGCGTTTAACTTCACATTGACACAGGAGTAGCAGCTGTCTGCGGCTTTAAGAGCAAAATGTAAGTGCCCTACATTGAGTGGTCTGCGGGGGAACAGGCCATTTCACAGCTCTCAGCTGGCAACGGGGACCAAACTGATCTGTGCGGCTCTGCAGGCCTTTCAGAAGAGCTCTAATTTCTGTCCCTAACAGATGGAGGAATCAACACACTTTCAAGTCAACAGCAAATCAAAATTGACCCCGTTTACTTTCTTAATGCGCATTTCTGGTCACACCGTGCACAATTCATCAGCGCGGCATATATTAGAGAGGAAAAAAAAAGTAAATCACATAAAACCACTTAATCAAACTTTATTTATCAATATTTGAGAACAGAAATACAATATATGTGACCCTGAAGCACAAAACCAGTCTTAAGTCGCTGGGGTATATTTGTAGCAATAGCCAAAAATACATTGTATGGGTCAAAATTATCGATTTTTCTTTTATGCCAAAAATCATTAGGATATTAAGTAAAGATCATGTTCCATGAAAATATTTTGTAAATGTCCTACTGTAAACATCAATGGAAAGCTTATTTATTCAACTTTCAGATTATGTATAAATGGCAATTTAAAAAAATTGACCCTTATGACTGGTTTTGTGGTCCAGGGTCAATACACACTACCATTCAAAAGATTAGGGTCGGTAAACTGTTTAATGTTTTTGAAAGAAGTCTCTTTTGCTCACCAAAGGTGCATTTATTTGATCACAAACACAGTGATCAGCCTCCTTGCTGAATAAAAGAATTAATCTCTTTAACAAAAACCTTTACTGACCCCAAACCTTTGAACGCTTGTGCAAGTACAGAAATGCAGTACTAAACATGCATGTTATGAACATCTATAGTACAGCATCATTCATATTCCGTCAGGCTGTGAAGCGAGACTCAGCTCTGTTTCAGCCATGTTATCCGTCATTGTCAGGTCGCGGCGTGATGTAGCTGGGATCCGGCTCTCATTGCCTTGCTTGTAAAGATAAGCACAGATTTAATTGATGTCTTCCTCAATTTGAAAGAAGTAACATCATTCAAAACTGTGTTTATCTCTACGCAGTGATTCCTCCGACCGCCGGGGTGCAGCGTGAGCCGACGTGACGTGACGTCCTGAAGAAGCTTGAGGAGATTGAGTCACGATGCAGGAGAAACAACACATGATGTACAAAACAAAGCAAAACAGTAAAGTTTAAGATACTTGATTTGCAGCCTTTTGTGAATATCACAATGATTTTAAAGGAGTAATCCATCCAAAAATGAAAATTTGCTGATAATTTACTCACCCGCGGGCCATCCAAGATGTGGATGAGTTTGTTTCTTCATCAAGTTTGGAGAAATGTATTACATCACTTGCTGACTAATGGATGCTCTGCAGTGAATGGGTGCCATCAGAATGAGAGTCCAAACAGCTGATAAAAACATCACAATAATCCACAAGTAATCCACTCCACTCCAGTCCATCAGTTAATGTCTTGTGAAGAGAAAAGCTGCGTGTTTGTAAGAAACAAATTAATCATTAAGATGTTTTTAAACTTAAAACCATTGCTTCCAACTCAATTAAATGTCCACAATCCATAATGCTTTCACAGTGAAAAAGTCGTCTCATCTGAATCAGGAGAGAACATGCACAGATCAAGCACCGTTTACAAGCAAAAACAGACCAAAACAGATCTAAACAAAAATGTTGGTGGATTTTGATGTGAGAGACAACAGGAGATGGACTTTTTCACTGGAGGAAGCGCTATTATGGATTATGGACTCATATTTTGGCCTGAAGTGACAGTTTAAAGTTTAAAAACGTCTTGATGGATTTGTTTCGTACAAACACACAGCTTTTCACTTCACAAGAAGTTCATTGATGGACTGGAGTGATGTGGATTATTGTGATGTTTTTATCAGCTGTTTGGACTCTCATTCTGACGTCACCCATTCACTGCAGAGGATTCATTGGTGAACAAGTGATGTGATTCTACATTTCTCCAAACCTGTTCCTATGAAAAAACAAACTCATCCACATCTTGGATGGCTTGAGGGTGAATACACTTTCAGCAAACTGTCATTTTTGGGTGAACTATTCCTTCAATGCACATTTTATTTGGCCACATACAGTGAAGTTCATATCTCAGCGATTTTTTCACATTTTCTCGAGTGACTTCCGTGGCTGCCTACACTGTAAAAAAAAATATTGTAAATAAAACAAAGATGACTAGACCATTTTTACAAGAAAATACTATTTCCGTCTTCATGTTTTAAAAATTTCATGGTTAACACAATGTTTTACTTGCCATTTCTTTGTAATTATTTGCAAAATTCACTAGTAATTTCTGATGACACCAATGTTTTTTTAGTGCACATCAGATCTCACTCTCTTATTCAAACCAAGAGTCTCTCTTAAAATGCTCAGCACACAGAGCTGCAAGCTCAATCTTGTTCCCTCAACCCTGCCGCTTCTGGGGGGGGGGGGGAAAG
>NW_015544180.1:1650924-1658898 GCF_001515605.1 Sinocyclocheilus anshuiensis
AGATTGCAAACCGAGTGAATGAAACTCTACGGCAGCAGGGAATGATAAACTACTTTAATTCTGTGAGGCTTAATCAAAACTTTCCACACAGGCACAACAAGTTTCCCATTCGGTTAGCGGCGCGTAACGGCACGAGGATACAAAAAATTCAAAGTGGATTATTTTCCTGAATTCTCATTGGCCCTAATTTTGTTTGATTAATTGCTTTGTTTCCTCCCAATTAGGCTGGTGTTTGCGGCACAAGGCTGCAGGGAAGAGGCATGAAAAATAAATCGCTCTAATGAGGGAGAAATGTCAGGCTTTGTGAAGACGCCACAAACTGGAAAATTGCACCACAGGTCTGTAAATGATTTGGCAATTTTGGATTGCCTATGAATGTGTTCTGACATTTCAGTGACTAGACTTGAATGCATAATTCGCATGCTTGCATGCGGCTGTTGTTTATTCTGTGATAATCACAAAAAACCTGTCAAGAACGTCAGGTTCTCTGAAATACTTCACTCGGATTGTGTGTAATAATATTTGTGTATAACGATGATAAAATAGAGTACTGCTCAAAAGTTGAGTTTTTGTGTATTTTTGAATGAAGTCTCTTCTGCTCATCAAGGCTGCACCAAAAACAGTAAAATTATTAGGGCTGCATGATAAATCGCATGCGATATTTAACACGCATCTTATCAGTAAAGCCGGTTCTGTAATCAGCGGTAAATCTCCATCACCTGCAGGCTTTCACATTGAGCAGCATTAACTACACAGAGCCGTTGTTCACTGACGAGCTGTGCAAAAAATCGCGCGAATATGAACGTGGTTTTGCACGGCTCTGTGTAGTTAATGCTGCTCAATGTGAAAGCCCGCAGGTGATGGAGATTTACCACTGATTACAGAACCGGCTTTCTGACAAGATGCGCATTAAATATCGCATGCGATTTATCGTGCAGCCCTAAAAATTATGAAATATTATTACAATTTAAAGTAACTATTTTCTATTGTAATATATTTTAAAATGTAATTTATTTCTGTGATGCAAAGCTGATTTTTCAGCATCATTATTCCAATTTTTAGATGCTAGCAACATGCTAAAAGATGCTAGCAACGTAACGTGCTAAATCATGCTAACAACATGTTAAATCATGCTACTAAAATGCTAAAACATGCTAGCAACATGTTAAATCACGCTAGCAACATGTTAACTCATGTAAGTAACATGTTAGATGCTAACAAAATGCTAAATCATGCTAGCAATGTGTTACATCTTGTTAACAACATGCTAAATTGTCAACAACTTGATAAATAATGGCAGCAAAATGCTAAATCATGTTATCAACATAGTAAAACATGCTAGCAGAGTGCCAAATCATGTTTGAAATATACTAGAAATGTGCTAAATCATGCTAGGAACATACTAACAACATAAATCATACTAGCAACATGCTAGTAGTTAGCAATGTGTTAACTCCTGCTACTAACATGCTAGCAACATGCTAAAATATGCTAGCAATGTCTAGTAACATCCTAGCAACATGCTACTCCATGTTAACAATGTGTTAAATCATGCTAGTAAAATACTGGAACATGGTATCAATATGCTCAATCATGCTAGAAGCATACTAAATGTTTTAGCAACATTTTATTGAGTTTCCCTGACTTCTCTGAGTAAAACCTTCAAACTTCAAGCTTTTCAAAGTTATTTTAAGCTTTCAGACAACACTTTGTCAGGCCAACATCAAACTTTGTCATCAGACTTGATCTGTCTAATTTAATTTCTCTATCTTAAGTATAAAAAAACATATAAGTTATAGTCAGTACACTGACGCAAAACTTCTGAACAATAGTGAATATATAACTGACGAATTTTCTTCCTGCTGTACTTAATAATTATGCAAATTATATTATTCTCAAAAGTAATTATAGAGAATTTGTGAATAAAATGTTTTTAATTGTAACACAGAAAAACCTTACGCAACACATTTTTTTAAGGTGAAAAGTAGACATTGGATGTTAATTAGATAATAAAGCTTTACAAATAACAATCAAAAGAAAATGCATTTTTAGCATTAAAATCTGTGCCTCTTTAACAGCCAGTTTCTAAAGAAAATCTTTCAGCCACAGAAGAGCTAAAAATCTCTCAGCGAGACCAGATTCAAAAAAGCTCACATCATGTTGGTCACTCAATAGATCCATACAAATCTAGATCAATCATAGTATGTTTGATGGCGTCACTCAGACATGATTTGTCATTTAGAGATGGACACACACAAGCGTATCTCCTGTCGCTATCAAATATTGATCAAACAACCAATGAAACATCCAGAAAAAAACACTAGCAAGCAAACCAACAGCGTTCACGTCAATAAACCGCAATCAACACCAGTTAGTCCAAAGTTCAGAGTCAGGCCACTACCAAAAAGGGATGAGTGGAGAAAGTCTGAAGGCCTGGACGACTCGGGTCTCTGGAAACGGGAAATCATCTAATTCAGCTCGGAGAGCGACTGTTCTAGAGACCTCACAGGATTTAACCTAGTTTGTAAAATTAACACCTTCCACCCTGGAGCTTTATGACAAAAGAGCAAGATGTGTCATTACTGTCAAGACACCTAGTAATTAGTCATCAGGTCCTTCTGATGAGAACTGAGGCTCGAGTTTGTGTCACTTCTGCAGGCAGGGATCTGTACATGCAGGGCCGTTTCTAGGCATAGGCGAGCTAGGCGGTCGCCTAGGGTGCCACCAGCTGAAGGGGCGCCAATGAGCGCACGTACTGGCACTTTTAGCAGGGTTGTGATAAAGAGTGGCACAGTCACCCTGAAATATGACTGCCGCCCCCACTGGATCCCCCAACATTATTGGGCTAGAGTACTGTCAATCTGACGATGCCTGTATGCTACTAGATCAGAGTGCTGTCAATTGCTGCCTGATTGTTGCATGCAAAGTTTGCATTTGGAGCGCTCAACAATGCCATTAGATCAGTGGGCTCTGTCAGTGCTTTGGCAAGGTAACACTTTTTTTTGCCATGCAATAAAGCTAAGTTCAAAGGCCATTTTTTTTGGGGGGGGGGGGGTCAATAGGGATTTCGCCTAGGCCGTCAAATTTCTCTAGCTCTATTTTTTTTATTATTCTAGTTTCTAGTACTTTGTTTTTTCCATGCACCTCATTTTGTGAATATATGTAATATAAATATGAATATAAAACAATTAAAATTGTGAAGTTTAAATACTAATAAATAATAAAAACTATAATAATCATAATAATAATATAAAATCATTAAAATTGTCAAGACGTTTAAATAAATTATATATAATAAATAATACAAAATAATTACATTAAAAAAAAAAGTAAAAAAAACCCAATAAAAAATAATAAATACAATATTGTGAATATGCAACAAAATAATTTTACAAAGAAGGAAAAGGAAAGATTAATAATAATAATAATAATAAAATACAAATGTATGACATTGTACCTGAATAACTCTATAATACATATATTTGGAAAAGGAAAAAGAAAAGCTTAAAAATTTTGATCAATCAATCAATAAATATCAATAATATTAGTAATAATACTACTAATAAAAAATATATAAATCTAAACAAATTAAATTAAATTTTGTGAAGTTGCACCAAAATAACTCAACAATACATACATTTGGAAAAGAATGAAAGCTTTAAAAATTAAATTTAATATTTATGTAATTACAAAGAAATAAATAAGCAAACCAACAAATAATAAAAAAATCTAAATACAAAATAATTCAAACAATTAAAAAAGCGAAAAGGTCGTCTGCAGAGTTAACAGTAGCAAAGCGAAATGGTCATACATAGGAGTCATGTCCGACCTTGAACAGAAAGAAGCATTACGTTTTTGAGCGTCTGCCGTAATCTATCTGCTTAATAAATGCCAATCGATTGCTTGGGACATTCTTTTAAAAGCTCTTCCCAACAGCTTGCCAAACAGCACAATGTAAAAGCTTTTTAAAAGCCCCACACATTCGCGTACGACCTTCCCGTTACGTGCCTTTCCAAAAACAGGTCTTTTTAAAGAAGCCAGGTTATCGGAATCCGTGTATCATTCGATCATTCGTTTTTTGATTTAATATTGAAAGTAGAAAAATGAGAAAACGGCTCCTTTTTCGTTTTTTCGTTTTTTTCCAAAAAACTAAAAACGAGAATTCAGATTAAATTTTTGTTTTTCGTTCATGGGTGGAAAAATTAATAATTAAATAAAAAAAACGAATGATCGAATGATACACGGATTTATCGGCCACCCGCGTATAGTGTCTGGTATGAGCCGATTGATTGGTGAGGCCTAATCGAGTGTCTCTGCGCTGCCTCATCGACATGGAGGAATGGAGCCAATTAACTCTGGCTTTGGGAACACGGTGAAATCCGCGCGCATGACTGGCAGAAGCGTCGGACGAGCGTTTCCCGGCATTTATTATGAGTCGTTTGATTTATGTGCCACTATCAGGCTCCCCGGAGAGCGCACATTCATCCCGGACAGACACGCGGTTATGGAGTGGAGCGGCTGGACGAGGAGCTATACTGCGCTATTGATTATCTGCCTGTATTACCGCAGCCGCCCATAGAGATGAGAGACTAACACAAGCACTCCAGCACAGGTAATAACAGGCATTAATTAAAGGCTGCTGGCAGCAGACCAAGACTTTTGTCTGAGGAAGGGCCACTGAAACACCTTTATTAGCATATTGAGGGAAATAATGGGCATTTGGCGCTGTGGAGTGGCTCACGATGGCCCGACGAGTTTAAGAAGCACCATGACGGATTTCTTTAGAACAATAATACTTATTTATTTAAAAAGAAATTGCTGAAAAAAGTGTTGTAGTATTTAATTTGAAACCATTTAGAATTAGAAATTGACAGTAAATTTGAAAAACAATTACAAAGAAACATCAAGCAACATTCAATTTGAAGATGAAATTGTGAAGTCTAAAATAAAAAAAGTATTGTAAAACATACACCAGTAATCTTTGTTGTGCTTACAAATTAAAATGAAGATTTTACAATGTACAGTTACTACAATTGTATTTTTTTTTTCATGAATATTAAAAACTTTTTTTTAATGGTAAAACTCTGGTGTGCAGCACTTTGCTTGCTAAAAATAACAAGACGTTTTCACATATATATATATATATATATATAAATTTATTACAATTAAAAAGATTTTAACTAATTTGTTAATGTTTTATGCCTTCATTTGATTACCACTGTTTTTAATAATAAATTTGTATTAAATCCTAAATCCAGAAAAACCATTTTTTTGTTAAAATTTATTTAAACCATTAAAGAGGAATCCAGAAAAATTAAAACAGAAAGCACAGAATTCGGGAAAAATAAAACACAATTTTAGAAATTTTGGACTTCATAATACTCTAAAATGTCAAATTTTGTTCAGCTTAACACTTAATTAAAATGGAATTCAGAAAAAAAAAATGAAACAGAAAACTGAATTTCTGTTTCACAGGGTCCTACAAAAAAAGTAATAAATTATTAAATTGTTAACGTTTTATGAATTTAATTAATTAAACATGCTTTATGATTGTCAACATTTAATTAAAACTTAAAAATGGTATACAGAAAAATTTAAACGAAAAAAAAAGGGAAAAAAATGAATGATTTAAAAAAAAATACATTTTTCAAAAAAAAAAAAAAAAAAAAAAGATTTCATAGGGCCTTATTTACAGCTGGGTGTTTGTCAAAATAAAAACAAACTGTGAAGCTCCTTAAGCTAACAATGACAGCTGCTGGGTGGTCTGTGGTGAAACAGATGTGTGAAACGCATCAAGAAGCGTTTCTTCGTCTAAAACCGTAATCAGGCGCTAAACGCTTAATTAGCCACCAGCGGCAGCTCACATAAACAAACAAACATGAGCGTTTGATTCAGCGTGACTACAGTCTTACTCTCTCCAGCAAGGGCTCTGGACTGATTCATGATTGCATGTGATTCTGACACACCAATAATTACGCATAATCCCCAATAATGATAAAACGAGTCATTTTAGTTCCGGATGCTGATTGGTCAAGCCGGCGTTCCAGCTGTGCAAATACAGGAGATGAAAACCGCTGTGATGTGAAACACCTGTTGATCAGCTACTGTTTCTGTATCACCGCAATAAACTAATGCAGTGTTTCATTTGAATAATGATTCACAAAAAAACTTTTGTTCTAAACTTTGTTCCAATAACAAATCCAGCTAACAAAAATATGTTCTTAGAACGTTTTATTAACTTTACC
The DNA here is from genome assembly GCF_001515605.1 of Sinocyclocheilus anshuiensis. Classification (NCBI taxonomy): domain Eukaryota; kingdom Metazoa; phylum Chordata; class Actinopteri; order Cypriniformes; family Cyprinidae; genus Sinocyclocheilus; species Sinocyclocheilus anshuiensis. The sequence goes on from NW_015544180.1 coordinate 1,657,170, forward strand.
GACTAAGTTATGAAAATGTTATTTATGAAAGTTCTCTGAACGTTCAAAATGTCCAGTCAGCCGAGGCTTTTACAGTGTGTTTTCATACTACAATGATCGTTTTCACTTCAAAATATCAAGTACAATTTGCTTTCTCTTGATAGGAGTTTTTCAAAGTGAGGAAGAGACTGAAGCGAGAGTCTGCGAGACATTCATTCAGAAAGTGAGTCTGTCTCCATTTACCGAAGGGCCACTCCAGAGCCGCTGATACAGAGACACGACAGAGTCAAAGAGCCGGAAAATGAGAAAATGAGGAGAGCGATGATGCATGATACAGATACACACAGCTGACTGCAGGATGCAGAGAGGAGGACACTGCTCATGATCGAAAATAAATAAATAAAACCCTTGCTAAAGTCAAGTGGATTTATGACATCCACCAAACTAAACAAAATCATTCAGTCTATCTTTCTGTCTGGCCTAGCAACCCCCACACTATCCAGTAATGCCTATAAATCAACCCATTAAATGACCAATCAGACCACCCTAGTAACTGCCTAGCAACAGCCTAATAACACAACTCCCTAGCAATGCCTTAGCAACCACCCGCAACACCTAGTAACCACCTAATCAGAACATTCTAACAACTGCCCAGCAACAGATTCACAATAGAGCTCCATAGCAACGACCCTAGTAACGTTTTTTTCCAGCTCTTGAACGATATTCAACATTGACAGTCAATCAGAATCCACCCGACTCAAAATAGCTTGAGTATTTAAAGAAGCAGACGACAAAACTGCAGCATGCAGTTATTATTAACAAAAAGATCATATGTTTTGGTGTGGATAATATCGTTTTTGTAATAGTTATCATTCTTGGTGTGAGCGAGTCTTTACACTCAAAATTTTCACCACAAAAAAAAAAAAAAAAAAATGTCAATAATTATTTGTCACATAAAAGTCTCAGAAAAATACATGTATATATGCATTTTAATGAAAAAATACAATATACAGTATTTACAACAATATATAATATATTTACAACAAATAATTGTTTTTAGTAAAATTTTTCTTTAGCAATATATTTAATTGTCAAATATAAGTCTAATAATCATTTATATTTTCATTAAACATTTTAATGAAAAAAAATTGACAATATATTTACAATAGATAATTTATGTTTTCAGCAACATTTTTCTTTAGCAATATATGTAAGTTTCAGAAAATTACATTTATATTTTCATTAATTCTTTGATTAAAAATTTAAAAAAAAAACTTTGAACAATATATATTTACAACAAACTATTTGTTTTAGTAACATTTTTCTTTAGCAATATATTTAATTGTCAAATATAAGTTTTAGAAAAATTCATTTATATTTTTTATTAAACTTTTTATTAAAAAAAAAATAAAACTATGTTTACAATAATTTATGTTTTAGTTACGTTTTTCTTTAGCAAAGTATTTAATTGTCAAATACATGTCGTATATTATGTACAATATATTTAAAACAAATCATTTATGTTTTTAATTGCTGGAAAAATTCTAAAGCTATAACATAACTCTATGACAGCCAGTGGTGGAAAGAGTACTGAAAAAATATACTCAAGTAAAAGTACCATTATCTTCCAAAAAATGTAGTGTGAGTAGAGTAAAAGTACTTGTCCTAAAAACTACTCGAGTAAGAGTAAAAGAGTAGCCTATTTAAAAGTACTCATGAGTATTGAGTAGTGAGTACTGAGCTGTGGATT
>NW_015544180.1:1659842-1662169 GCF_001515605.1 Sinocyclocheilus anshuiensis
AGTGCATTGTGATTGGCGAACAGCTTAGACGGTGTTTCAGTACTGCCACGCCCCTTGCTCCGTCTTTCTACAAAAACTTTTGGGCGAATCCGGCAGGCACTGTACTCCTCGTGTTGTGGAAGCTGTCCTCAGTAAAATGCACAGCACACAATAGCAAATTGGGGCCACAAATTCATGCACACTTTTGCTGTAAAATCATTTTCAACCCACTCTAACAGATACTTCCAAGACCACATCACTTTCACGTTGCAGATCACCACACAGACACTTGTATTTCAAAACAGGGCAAAGAAATTAGCACGAGTGCTGTAAAGAAGGAACGAGAGCTCAGATCTGCTTCATCTGACAGCTGAGATGAACAGATAAAAGCATGGCTCTCTCAGTGTGATTTCATCTGTGTTACTGCGATTCATCTGACCGCGTCCCCAGGAGTCAAACACCTTTACCAGGACGCAGCATGAAGCGCCGGCTGCACACGACACACAATAATGCGCTGATCACTGTGCCGAGCTCAAGCCGACGGCCACAGATATCAGGAAGCACACGGCAGGAAAAGTCAGAGCTCAGAAGAGCAGTGCTCTGAAACGCTCGTCCCTGATAAAGCCTGGTATTTCAGTCTGCGCTCAGGAGGGACGCCGTATGCTGCATGGTAATATATTTTATCTGCGCTTTTCAGAAACAAACATCTCTGGCACAAGGCTGGGCTTCTGCGACCTCGATCACACGTTTAAACGTGTTGCTTCTCCTAGACACCAGTATGATTAAATGCAAAGAAAATGGAGATGTTTAATTAAGTCTTAAAAAAAAAAAAAACTCCCATCACCCCACCAGAGTTTCAGAAGAGATCTCACATTATATTCATATTTGTCAGTATACTAAAGTCTGTATACTGAAAGGTATCAATTATTTCTCAACAAATTCTCAAATTGAGACCCGAACCATGCTCTCCATATTACTGTCAAAAATATCTAATTTGTGACCCTGGAGCACAAAACCAGTCTTAAGTCGCTGGGGTATATTTGTAGCAATAGCAATAGTATGGGTCAAAATTATTGATATTTCTTTTATGTCAAAAATCATTAGCCCAAGATGGCCGCCACGCCTGAGTCCCCGGCCAAGATGGCCGCCACGCCTGAGTCCCCGGCCAAGATGGCCGCCACGCCTGAGTCCCCGGCCAAGATGGCCGCCACGCCTGAGTCCCCGGCCAAGATGGCCGCCACGCCTGAGTCCCCGGCCAAGATGGCCGCCACGCCTGAGTCCCCGGCCAAGATGGCCGCCACGCCTGAGTCCCCGGCCAAGATGGCCGCCACGCCTGAGTCCCCGGCCAAGATGGCCGCCACGCCTGAGTCGGACGACGAGCTTGGGCTTGGACTGAAAGGACTGATAGCTAGTGTGATGGACTTACCAATGATGTCGGTGAGAGCTGCAGTAACGTCAGCGCTCTCAAGCCCCGCCATCTTAGAGGTCATGCCACACTCTGCTGCCCTTCCTGTAATGGCGGTCGCCATTTTGAGCGTGTGGGCTGCACACTGCGCTCCAGAGTCCTCTCCTGTCCACGAGTCTGCTCCTGAGGCCTCTCCTGTCCACAAGTCCGCTCCAGAGGACTCTTCTGTCCATGAATCTGCCCCAGAGGCCTCTCCTGCCTATGAGTCTGCTCCAAAGGCATCTCCTGTCCATGGATCCAATACAGTGCCTCCAGAGGTGGCGGCATCCGCTGCAGAACCTCCTGAGGTGGTGGCGTCCGCTTTCGAACTCACTGCCTGCCCTGTCACAGCCACAGAGGCCGTTCACGAACGTTATGCAGAGCGAAATAAGAACGGTGCTGCATTTAGAAATAACTCTTATTAACTTTGCTATTATTCTTGAATTGTCAAACTGCTAACACTGCACTTTGCAGTTTCGAATTATGCCTTTACTGTATGACCAAAAATTACGGAGTAGTCTATTTTATGTTTCAGCTGTTTGATCGCGCCAGCGCCTCACGCGCACACTAAGCTACTGCATTCATTGGAAACAGCGCATCCGTTCACCGTGCTGTTCGGTGTGAGACCCGGTCCACTGTGGCATATTTTTGCTCATTATGATATTTTTCCGTCGATACTGGAACGCGCGTGAACTACAAAGCCTATTTTACCTAATAAGGCTAATAGTTTAGCTTCAGCTACATAGCGAATATGGACACATTTGGATTTGCCTGAGAGAGGTAAGCCCAACTTTAATTACGTTTCTTCATAAATTAATTTGTTTTGGCATGTTTATTGCTAAGCATTATTATATACTGCAATTATATTTATCCATTAGAATTATATATTTTTAAATTCTTATTC
>NW_015544180.1:1662961-1663211 GCF_001515605.1 Sinocyclocheilus anshuiensis
TTTTTTTCAGAAATGGAAGTAACTTAAAATGTTATTGTGTGTTTGTAATTTTAATATTTTTATCTATTGGCCTATACAGCAAAACTACAGAGCTTTCAGTAGGTTATTTTACGGAGCTGTAAACACGGGAATCTCCAACCGCATGCAATCTTTGACGATCAAACTAGGCTATATGTTATTAAATTGTACATAGGCTATATATCAGATTATTTTATTTACAAGTTTCATGTTTGTTTATCCCGTATTTTCC
>NW_015544180.1:1664052-1677773 GCF_001515605.1 Sinocyclocheilus anshuiensis
TTTTTTCAGAAATGGAAGTAACTTAAAATGTTATTGTGTGTTTGTAATTTTAATATTTTTATCTATTGGCCTATACAGCAAAACTACAGAGCTTTCAGTAGGTTATTTTACGGAGCTGTAAACACGGGAATCTCCAACCGCATGCAATCTTTGACGATCAAACTAGGCTATATGTTATTAAATTGTACATAGGCTATATATCAGATTATTTTATTTACAAGTTTCATGTTTGTGTTTATCCCGTTTTTCCCCCGTTGCATTTGAAAATTACTTTCAGAAACATTTTTTTTTTCAAAGCAGCCCATCCCCTCCCCCCCCAAAAAAAAGTGCGGCCCCCCCAATAAATTGTGCCTGCCCCCTCACTTTGTGAGCTCTGGCGCCGACCCTGTAAAGTAGCCATCATGTTCCCATAGTCTTCGTCATGTATTGATGTTGTAACCCGCTGTTGGTGAGTCTAGTCTGTTCATGCCTCGTCAAGTCTGTTCAAGGCTGTTCAAGCCTAGTCAAGTCTGTTCATGCCTCGTCAAGTCTGTGTCTCTAGTCTTCGTTTATTGTTTGGATGTTTGGATCACTGTAAATAAACTGCACTTGGGTTCTCACTTACGCTCGCCTTCAGTGGACTGAATACGTTACAATATTAGAGTGATTTCTGAAGGATCATGTGACACTGAAGACTGAAGTAATGATGCTGAAAATTCAGCTTTGATCACAGGAATAAATTACAGTTTAACAGATATTCACATAGAAAATTATTTATTTTTTATAGTATTTTAACAATATCACTGGTTTTACTATATTTTTATCAAATAAATGCAGCTTTGTTGAGCAGAAGAGACTTCTTCCAAAAACATTCAAAAGCCTTAATTATTCTAAACTTTTGAACTGTAGTGTACAGTATACCTGTATCTTGAATAAAGAAACAGATCTAAAACTAACGTTATCTAAATATAATACAACCAAGGACTCCCTTATGTGCAATAAAAGAGCAATATAAGTTGATATACGGCACACGCGTCTCTATACGGGTCAGAATAATCTGCAATGCAGCACCTCTGAACTAGAATCCTGAAACGCTGCTCAACTTCACACGCTTCTGAAGGGTAAAAACCCATGCGTAACTGCACAGGTGCCATCGGATGCCACACGTTCCAGTTAAACACGACTGACTAATGATTCACTTGCAAACGAGAGCAGAATAAACTCACACACCTGCCGCAAAAGCAACACTAATGACAATTTCTTCTTGAACTCGCTGACACTTCAATTCACATTTATGTTCACTGAACGAAGCCACACAGGCGGAAACATCACGTCCAATCAAATTCCTTTGGTGAAAGCCTGTCATTAGCGAACGGACGATATGGTGTGATTATAATCACTTTGGCACACATCCTAATGAAGGCAGACGTGCGATGGCACAACCTTCTGGACGGCTTTTCTCATTCACTTAAACACTCCGGGCTGTTCGACTGCAGCCTTTCTAATATCAGAAACACAGGCGACATGATAATAACCTCATTACATGAGACCTTGAGCTTTTGTGGGGAGAAGATGGCATGTAAATCAAGCATTTATCACCTGTAATCTTTTTTTAAAGGATGAAGAGGGTGAATGTGATATTTTGCACAAGCCACAGCTGCTCTATATATCATATAATATGCTGTCCACTTCTACACAGATTTGATGGCTATTGAGTGCATATTTAGTGCATATCGCTTCTCTGGGCTTCTTAGACTGTGCTTAGATGCTGGAATAGAGAAAGAAACACGCACATCAAATCCCGTTTGTGGTCTAATAAACTGCATGGTAGTAAAATCAGCTTTGATTGTACAGTGAAATCATGCGATTTTCAGTTTTATCAATGACAGGGAGTGTTAGTGTCTTTTTCAAGGACACTACATTTGATATGTAAACACAGCTCTCACCAGCGTTTATACTGGTACTTGAAAAGCTGGTTAAAACATGACAACGTTATGATGGACCAAAGCCATAATTAGAGATCAGAATATCATAGCGACACCTTAGCAACTGCATAGCAACACCATGGCAACCTGACAACATCATTAGAGATATTTTAGTAACACATTTTCACAAATATCAGAAAACTACAAAACAAGAATAAAAATTCTAATTTGCACTAATAGCTGGAAATCTGAAACCAGAATATTATAGAGACACCTTAGCAACCACATAGCAACACCTGGACCACCTAACAACACCCTAGAAACATAATTTATATATTTTAAGCAACTTATTTTTGCAATATATTTTCATAAATAAAAAAAAGATATAAAATATGACAATATTTTACAAAAGAGAAAAAAACGATATAAAATATGACAATGATATTTGTAGGACAGTCCTGAGCCATAATTAGAGATGAGAATATCATAGCGACACCTTAGCAACTGCATAGCAACACCATGGCAACCTGACAACATCATTAGGGATATTTTAGTAACACATTTTCACAAATATCAGAAAACTAAAAAAAAAAATAAAAAAAAAAACTTTTTTTTATTATTTTTTTTATTTCCAGTAATAGCTGGAAATCTGAAACCAGAATATCATAGAGACACCTTAGCAACCGCGTAGCATCCTTTTGGCAACATGACAACATCCTAGCAACATCATTAAAGTATGTTAAATAACATATTTTAGCAATATATATTTTTTTAACATTTGAAGGACAGACCTGAGCCATAACTACATACCACAATATCATAGCAACACATTAGCAACCGCATAGCAACAGAACAACAGAACTGAGCCATGACTGCAGACCAGAATATCACCTTAGCAACAGCATAGCAACACCTTGGCAACCTGACAACATACTAGAAACATAATTAAAATATTTTAAGTAACCTAAATTAGCAATATATTATATATTATAGCAATATATAAGACAAAAGAAAGAAAGAAAGAAAGAAACATGATAATGATATTTGTATGACTACACAAATACATAAAATGGAAAAATATTTACTTTTTTTTTTTTCTCATTTGCAGTAATAGCTGGAAATTTGAGACCAGAATATCATAGAGACACCTTAGCAACTGCATAGAAACACCTGGACCAGCTAACAAAAAAAATATATAAAATATGACAATGATATTTTACAAAAAAAAAAAAAAGATAAAATATGACAACAATATTTGTAGGACAGTCCTGAGCCATAACTAGAGAACAGAATATCACACCCTAGAAACATCATTCAAGTATTTTAAATAACTTATTTTAGAAATACAGTTTATAATATTTGAAGGACAGACCTGAGCCATAACTACAGACCAGAATATCACCTTAGCCACACCTTAGCAACTGCAAAGCAACACCTGGATGACCTGACAACATAATTAAAAGTAACTTATTTTAGCAATATATTTTATAAATACAAAAGAAACAAAACATGATAGTGATATTTGTAGAACAGTCCTGAGCCATAATTAGAGACCAGAATATCATAGCAACACCATGTCAACATGACAGCATCCTAGCAACATCATTAAATTAATTTAAGTAATTTGAAGGACAGACTTTAGCCATAACTACAGACCAGAATATCATAGCGACACCTTAGTAGCCACATAGCAACACCTTAGCAATATGACAACATCCTAGCAACATGCATGGCCAAACATACTCATATTTTCTTCATGTGTGCATGATTTGCATATATAATTTATGCGCACACAAGTTTTGGTAACTGGAAGCGTGTTGGTTTAGCTCAGTTAATCTCCTCGCCCGTCTCTAATTACAGTCAAAGAATGCAGTAAACTTCTCCTCCCACTCCTGACCGACACGTCACATTTACCACCCCGTTGAGAGGGGCGCGCAGGACCCCCGCGGCCCCCAGGGGCCTGAGTCGGCACAGTTCACCCTGCTAAATTGGATCTTAAACGCAGATAATTGTTGCTCGGATGAGAATGCAGCTATTTCCAAAGCTGCATCGTCCACACAAACACCAGACAGTGATTCATGATGGTCTTCCAGGGCTTTGCAATTAACCGAAGCTGGTCCTGGTGGAGACACGGCACCGTAAACCACTGTGTACTTTACTTTATGTGCTCTACTTTCCCTATTAGTATGCCGTTGTCATTAGAAAGGCAAGCAATAAACATGGTGGATCACAAATAAGGAAATTGAGCCTCTCATCATATTAATGTGCACTATTACAGCACGACACAAGGAAAACCGTGCAGCACTGAACATTTCTGCACAGCATGGATTTCTTTGTACCTTCAAAAAAAGCTACTTTTCCAATTTTGCATTTGGAAGACATGAAAGTATCTTTGAATATATTATACGCAGCCTAATCGTCCCTCTCCTAGATTTTCTCCAGCAGAACAGAGCTCAGATCTCTTAAACAAATCAGTTCATACGGCTGAAGGCAGAACTTTATCAGCGTGCTGTGAACAGGTTTTACTCCTCAAGGTATTTGAGTCTCAGTATCACCTGCCAAGACCCAGATCCGTTGAGAACATAACCTTGACATTTGCAAAAGAGAAATCTCTATAATATTTACGATCAATAACATTGGGCCCTCTGCATTTCTACAGACACTGAGACTGACACTGAAAAAAGCAACTACTATACATATTTTAAGTCACCAAAAATCGTGTGGATTACTTGAAACTACATAAAAACACAAGTTAGATCAACATAATTGCCCCAAATATTGTGCCAACATATATAACATATATATATATATATATTAATGAGGAAAAAAAATTTACTTAAATGATTTTAGCAAATGGCTGCAATATAACAAAGAGTGAAAAATTTAAGGGGGTCTGAATACTTTCCGTACCCACTGTATATATATATATATAGTTTTATAAGTGTCCTTGATGAATATGCAAACAAATCCAAACTGACATAGTAATGTTATTTGGGATTATTTAAACAATATACTGAAAAAAAAGATGAAATTGCTATGAAATTTCAGAAATCATTACAAAGAAACAGCAAGTAACACATTGAAATAAACATCTGAAGTAGAAAGACTCCATAATTAGTATTAGTATTTTAAATGGTATTTTCTTGTAAAAACATACTCCAATAATCTTTCATTTACAATTTGAAAAATCATATTTTACACTGAAGTTAAAATAACAAAAAAAACGAATCTGAATGCATTAGCTTGCATTACATTTGTACATATTCTCAACAATTCCTTTTTACAGAACTGTAAAAATAAAAAAAAATAAAAGCTGCAATTAGTTATAACAACTTAAGATAACTTAAATATCCAACTTAAGTAAACTAAAGTTAACTGAATGTATAATTTTAACATTCAATAAGTTTAATAATAATTTTAGTCAGTGTACGAATCTCTGACACACTACAAAAATGGCAACGATGTGGAAGAAAAAACAAGATTAAAAAAACCCAAATGTACTGCGAGAGCTGCTTCTTTAACACCTGACCTCATTCATTTGGCCTGAACAGTGAGTTCAGCGCTGCTGTATTGCTCTCTTCCTGAAAGACCAACGCGGACGTTTATGGGATAGTTTACCGTGCTGTTCTGTTCTATTCTGCAGATATTTACCTGCATTAAATACACTGACACCTGTTTGATTGATTGTTTACTCTCCGCTTCAGTGCTGTAGATCTATATCTGTTCCCGCTTGAGGATTGATGTGATATAAAGCCTGTAATGTGATAAAAGATCAGGGAGATATTGGACCTTGTGAGATTAATGTCAAACTTATTTTGGAGCTCCCCAGCGCTCGCAGAAGTTCTGATGAAACGACTCTCGGTAGAGCCGTTACCGTGTCCCGTCAGGATGAAGTATTTCTGGATTTGGGTTATTCCCCCCCTCCAACATTAATTTAATGTTTAATTTCTTCTGTTCTGTTAACATTAACACTATATTTCATTTCTATTACCTTTCTGTCAGAGATAAATTCAATTAAATGAGAAAACATTGTCAGGAAGACGACTTTGGTCCTGAAATAATGCAATTTTCTGAGATGTCTCTCATAAAATTCTTTATGAGAAATAAAAACAGACACACACGAGAACACATTGTTGACTTATATGAGTATAGAGCTATTAATATTGAGCTGCCGATCAATTGAGAATTCATTTTAAATTTAAATTCAATTCCTTAATTTGAATTGAATTTGAACTGAGGTAGCAAACAGCTGCTGGATTCTCAAGATTCTTGAGAATAAATTTCTTCTTAGTGGTATTTTTCTGATTATTTCATAATAAGAAATATATAAAATACAAAATATGTTAAGATTTAGAAGGATGAAGTATAATGTAAAACAACCTCATGTAGGACAGAATACAATCAGACAACATCAAAGCCTGTCAATTGAAGAACTGCACTTAGGAATCTTCTAAACAACTTGGAATTTACTTTTTTTTAAGAATATCTTTGTGAATCAGCCCCAAGATTCAGAATTGCAATTTTATTGTGAATGTAAGGACGTCGAATTACAACTAATAGAATTAAAACTAAGAGAAAACACTGAAGCAGTTAAAATAAATTTAACTGTTATTTTTAACTAAAAAAAAGGATGGATGGATGGATGGATGGATAGATTTACAACAGAGCTTTATTAGAGTGGAAAAGGTGCTGGTCTGACGGCATCATATCTGCACTATGAGACATGAACCTCTCACAGGTCTGCCGGCACAGATACTACACTATAACACAGACCAATCAGAGGGGAGAAGAAATAGGATGTCCTGTTCCTGCCCGCAGATTATTCCAGGTGGCAAAGTTGTTTGCACTTCCTATACGGTGTAACAGTTCAGGATTTGTCATAGTTTGGTTTGTATTTCGTTTCATTAGTTTATATATATATAATAATTAAAAAGAACCAGAAGTATCAAATTAATAAAACAATTATTTAACTTAAGAATAATTTAAATAAAACAAAAATAGCTCGTTTAATATTTTGACATTCTGAGATGTAAAATCAACATTTTCTGAAAACTAAGCACCAGTCTTGTTTCGTATCACTGATATACTATTATTGTTATTAATACTTATTAGTGTTTTATTAATATTATATATTATTTTAAAGTTTTATTTAATAATTAATTTAATTATATTTTAACTATTGTATATTTTATAATATTTTAACTTGTATATTTTATAATAATATTTCAGTTTAATAATTCGTTTTTATTTTTATATGTGGTATTTTCATTTTCATTTTAGTTAAAGTTTTAGTAATTTTGTTTCTGTTTTTGTCATTTTTACTTTTTTTTTTTTAAATATGTCTATATAGTTTTTTATTAATTATTATTGTATTTGTGTTATTTTAGTAAGTTAAACTAAATGAAATGAAAATGAGAAATGTTGCATTGGTTGCATTGTATAATATATAGTTAACTTTAATAACCCTGCTTAGCGCCTCCTATCAACAACCATTTGTTGAATAAGAAAATAGGACTTCAGGACTTATTTTGTACCTAATTCATAGAAAGCAGTTTTACATAAATTGCTGTAAATAAACTTATGTTCATAACTTCATCAAATGAACTGAACGTGATTACAGTCATCATAACTCCTGATAACAGCGGATGGGCATTCAGTTTGAGTTTATGAATCTCCTCCGTCATCTTCACAAGCGATAGGTGTTTTATGATTACAGTCCTTTAGCACCTGCTCATTTCTCCACTTCAGTCTGCGACTAACCGACATCAGCCTCCCTACACGCGTTTATCCGCCCACCGTATTGAAGTCCTGCCATCACACGATCTGTCGTAGTTCATCATTTCCCCTCATAACCAAACGCTCTCGGCTCTTATTTCCCAGAATAATGTATAATAATGCTCTTATGTCCCTAAGAGACATATGCAGCCAAATCTTATCTCATTTAACGCAGGCATCCGAGGTGAAGGTGATGCGTGCCGTTCCTCAGCATTATGAATAGCAGTTTAATCTGCGAGAAGCTCCTGGCGGCCCCCGCGGGCACCGCTGCTGGAAGTGCATGTCGGACTAGCAGTGCATCATGGTAAATGAAGGCTTTTACCTCCCGCCTGCTGGGGAGAATTTCATAATAGAGCGTTTGATTTGAATAAATGTCTCTCTCTCTCTCGCTCGCTCTCCTCCACACAAAGAGCCACATTCATCTTGTTACGCTGGTGAGATATTCGGTAATAGTGACAAATGTGCTTCGACTCATGCGGCATGACCACGCACTTCTGCTTTCTTAAACACACACTCGCACCTGCTCGTTCATCTTAAATATTACGCAGCGCAGACACACACCGCAGATGTCCTACATGTTCAAAGAGCTGGTTTCTGTCAACGGAGTCCAAAATCTCAATACATCTCTGTTCAAAAACCCAGTGAGTCACTTACAGAGTCAGAACTTTAAAAACAGGTCTGCATGATTGTAACAAAAATAATAATTTTCATTTTTTTTTTCCTGAGATATTGTAATTATTATTTGTATAATTTATAGTTTTTCTTGTTTTCTGACGAGATTATATACTTTCCAATATATAAATAGGGGAGACCGGGGAGTGTTGTAACATGGGGTTAGTTGTAACACTGTCAGTTTGACCAATCAGAAACAACCTATGGTGATGTCATCCATATCATACACTCCCATCTCCATTTTGAGCTAACAGGAGAAGTGGCATGTGTCTGTGAGCAAGATTGTGAATTTTATCACCAAAAAAGTGATTTTCAAGAAAGTAAGTAATTTTTTTTATCAAGATTATTTTTTGCCTAGCATTCATTGTAATGTAGATCAATTTTTTTTGACTTACATAATCTTAAGTAGCCATTTCTCTATTTTTATTTGATGCTAGATATTAATGCTAACTTCAAACCCACATGCTAAAAGAGTTAGCTATGTAATGGTTGCTTGGGGTGGGGATAGTTGTAACAGTTAATTAAAAATTGTCATACACTGACACACACAGCAATTTGTTATAGTGTTAAGTTTAAAGTCCCATAAGAAACGCACTACACACACACACACACACACACACACTGACACACACAGCAATGTTAGTGATAAGTTTAAAGTTCCAAAACGAATATACTATACAGACACACACACACACACACACACACACACACAAATTTATAGTTTTAAGTTTAAAGTTCCAAAGGAAATACACTACACGCACACACTCACACACAAATTTGATATAGTGTTAAGATGAAAGTGAAAGTGAAACTACAACACACACACACACACACACACACACACACACACACAGCAATTTGTTATAGTTTTAAGTTTAAAGTTCCAAAGGCAATACACCACACACACACACACAAATTTGATATAGTGTTAAGATGAAAGTTCTAACGAAATACAACACACACACAGCAATTTGTTATAGTCTTGAGTTTAAAGTTCCAGAATATTTTTGTTAGTTTAAATTGTTAATTTTTGTTCAATAAAGTTCTTGCATTATCTGGAAAGTGTGGATATTGTTTCACCAAATTACCTCTTATTGTTACATCTATCCCCAGCTAGTGTTACAACTCACCCCAGTAGTGGGGTAGGTTGTAACAACGGAACTCTTTGTATTTGACTTTAACTCACATAGTCTGTGATTGTGTAGTACAAGTTCAAGTGAGTTTTATTTGTAGTAGACAAATGTGGCTACAATGCATCAAAATTTGAGAGGTCTAGCATGAACAACCACTAAGTTACTGACCCTCAAACAAAAAGTGTTACTATCATCCCCGGTCTCCCCCTATTGTTTTTTGGCAAATCGTTTTTTTCTTCTAGTTTTGAGCATACATTTTAGTGAGTTTTAACAAGCATGCATTTAGTGAGATGTATGCTTAAAACAAAACAAAAAATCTACTCAAAAAGGTAAAAGAAAATGTAAGATTATTCTATGAACACAAGTCTTAATATTGTATCCATTATTTAAATTTTAAGGATGTTTTATAAGGATGTTTGAATATTTCTAGATCATTAATAAACATGGTCATTCTGTTTATAGCTAATAATTAGCTTTATATGAAGACTATAACAGTCTGGTGTGTCATGTCCTCGTTTAGACAGCTGAGTAAATGAGTGTGGATGAAATCTCAGTACAGGACCTTAAGCTAAACCACCCAAACCTTCTCAAATCATCCTAGTAAAGAGAATATTTTAAGAGCTCCCAGACGGGTTAATTTACTCATTTACACAGGAAAATCTCTCTCAAGATGTCAAATGCATGAGACAAGAAAGACATAGAGAGAGAAAGAGTGAGCTAGCTTCAATCTAAACATAAGCTAAATGAGATTTAGTGTTATACATTGATTAATACCGGCGCGGAGCAGAATAAACTACAAAATGACAACCGAGAGGGAAAAACGAAGTGATGAAGTAGTAACAGAAATGACGCTGAAGAAAAGAAACTGATGAGTGTCTGTTAAAGATCTTCGCTAATGCGCTAATAACTCACACGATGCATTTCGCTGATGGTGGCACAATGATTCGCATATGAAAACAACATATGCTCAAATAAGTTTAACCATGATTCTGCGCTCAGCCGCTTTCGTGGAAACCATTTCAATAGAAATCTGCATAATAATCCCAAACAAACAGTGTTGATTATTACAGCAGGAGTCAGCTACATCCCTTATCCAATTAATGGTAATCAATGTTTCAAATGCCACCCACAGAAATTGGTATTTCATATATATATATATATATATATATATATAATGTTACATGGTCGTGCTCTCTGTATCGCACACAGCGGAGTTCCGCCCCAATAGTATTTGTAAATATTAAGCCACAAAACGATTCACATTTAAATATGAATTCTGCGTGTCTTTGTGTTAATGAATGGCGCAAACGCGTTGTTTTGTGTTGTACTGGTACTGAAACCCTCGTGACGCTTACGGTGATATTAACGTCTGCCATCTCACTAATGAGGACATAAATACATGAACAACATCTCCAGAACTGCTCTGAGAGTCACTTCATGAGCATTTGACTGTTTCATTTGAGTAAAACTATCATCATGTCATACACACACAGAAACGTAAAGGTATTCACGGCAACTCATCAAAATATAAGTTCGGTTTAACTTGAGGGCATTGGCAGAAATATATTACTATTGTTGAGTAGAATGTACGTAACAGGCTGCTACTACTACTACTAAAATTATGAAAATCGTATTTTTAAGGAATAAGCATTCAATATTTCTTCAATGTTTTAATTGTAATATTAAATAACTTTGTTTAATTTCCATTACTTAAAAGATAGATTAAATGAATGTTGTATGCCTTAAAACAAAAAGTAAATACACAACACAGAATTTCTGAGCAAAAAATCATAAGGCTATTGTAAGAATAAATGAAACTTGTTTTATGCTTTCAAATAATTAGACATGCTAAAACAGAATTTGGTTACAATAAAACATAAGGTTGGAAAAATAAAACATTTCATAGGGCCCTAAACATGTAATATTTGTTAAACTTTTAATAAATTGATGTTAAATTGTTTAAGTTTCATGATTTTCGTTAATTAGACATGCTTTTTGATTAATACAATTTAATTTAACCATTAAAAAGGAGTCCAGAAAAATAAAAAAAAAACGGAAATAAATAAATATATTTATATTTAAATTGCAATTTAAAGGTCATGATGGAAGAAAACTTAATTTCCCCATTCCAATCATATACTTATGCACTATTTAATGCCATTTTATAGTATAAACAGTGTGAGTACAAAATTGCAACAAGAAGCAGCACACTTCAACTATCCAGATGATGCACTTATTTAACCGAAAAAACAAAGTGTGAAAAAAACATTTGACCAACATAATTTATTTATATTTATATATAAATAATCGGGTTATTCTGAAAAAGAATCACTCATTTAGACATATCATCTGGCCAACATTCATTCATTCATTCATTCATTCATTCATTTGTTTATTTTCAACATTTATTTATTTATTTATTTATTCATATTTCATTTATATTAATGTTTTAAAAATGAATGAATGAATGAATCAAACAAACAAACAAAAACAATCAATCAATCAAGCAATCAATAAATACATGATAATAAAATAAGTAAAATAAAACAAAAACATGTTGGTCAGATGCCCTTTTCCTATCTAATTGAGTGTTTTGTTTTTGTTTTGTTTTACCACAGATTACTTATTTATAAACAAACAAACAAACAAACATGTTGGTCAGATGGTTATTCTTGTCTAAACTAATAGCTCTTTACCAGAATAACATCAGTGGACTAAACTTTAAAATCTTTCCTCAATAGAATCAGTTACTCACCACTATTACTCAAAGGTGTGTGAACAGAGTTTTTAGACCCTTTTTGACGCTGCTTGATTTGGTTTTGCGGTGTGCCACAGTTGTGTTTTTATCTGACAGCATATGAATCAATCTATCATCTGGTCCTAATGACAGTCCTCCTGTCTTAGAAAGAGAGCACTGCATAACTTTGTTCATGAAATCATCTGTTCTTTTATCGTATACGTTCAATGCGAGTTGCTATAGTGCCATTTATTATTACTTACACTACAGATGTCAGAACCGGCACTGAGATATTCTTCAAACAGACTAATGACAACGCTGCTAATGAGGCTTTCTGGGGTTTTGTGAGTGTATAGCGAGCATTAGGCTTTCCTTTGGATAGTAATCTGCCTTCAGGAACGCCACCGCCACCTCACATAATGCCAATTCAAACCCGGCCGGCCCTTTAATGCCGTAATTTGCTTGTGTTTTCTACACGGCCTGTGCTTTCATCATGCGTCTGCTCACCGCAGATATGACTTCAAGAGAGACACGGTCATTTCAGAAGGTGTTGCGCTACATATTGAGAACGCTGAATTATCTGCATGCATCATAGAGGTTTTTGCAACATTATACTGTTGCTTTTAAAGGAATAGTTCCTTATAAGCCCTTCTGAAGAATTTCATTGTCCAAAAAACCTCACAGATTTGACCTCTCAATGGACAATGGCACTGTTTTTCTCATTAAATAAATAATAATAAAGAAGACACACACAAGAGTGTTTAGACATACAGAACAAAGTATAGAGATATATAACATTAATGTGGATAGCAGCCTCAAATATTTTGACTTTTGAAAAATAAGATGAAAAAAGTTTCTTAGTTCATGTTAAGAATTTATAATTTACATTTCAACATTTCTAAAACATGAATATCATTATTAATATGTTTTTCCTCTCCCTATACACTACCATTCAAAAGTTTGGGGTCAATTAAAATGTTTATACTCACGTTTTGAAAGAAATTAATACTTTTATTCGAAAGGACACATTCATTTTATTTATTTATTTTTTTAATGAATGCATTTTAAATAAATATTTCACTGTTCACTTGAACTTTGTCTCTTGAATATCAATGGTTATGTGCACAAAATCCACACAATCCATATTTTATTCTTGCTGCAAATGAAGCTGTATCTAGAAGACTGGGTGAAGTTTAAAAAGGGGTTTCAACATTTGACTAAACTAAACTAAACTGAAAACTTAAGCAAAAATAAAACCAAAATGAAAAATAATTTTAAAAATATAAATAATGAAATAAATAAGTAAATAAAGAAATAAACATTTATACCAAAACTAAAACAAAAACATACCAAAAAACCTAAAGAATAAACCAAAATAAATAAATAAAAAATGAATCTAAACCAAATAAAATGAAATAAATAAAATAAAATAAAATAAAATAAATAAAATAAAATAAAATAAAATAAAATAAAATGAAATAAAATAAAATAAAATAAAAT
>NW_015544180.1:1677875-1690428 GCF_001515605.1 Sinocyclocheilus anshuiensis
AATAAAATGAAATAAAATAAAATAAAATAAAATAAAATAAAACAAAAACTAATCTAAACAAAAGTGGAATTAAAAAATGCAGTTCTTTTGAACTTTGGATTCATCAAAGAATCCTGAAAAATAAAATGCATCACGGTTTCCACAAAAATAAGAAGCAGCACAACTGTTTTCAGCATTGATAATAATCAGAAATGTTTCTTGAGAGCAAATCAGCATATTAGAATGATTTCTGAAGGATCATGTGACACTGAAGACTGGAGTAATGATGCTGAAAATTCAGCTTTGATCACAGAAATAAATTACATTTCAATATATATTAAAACAACAACAACAAAAACAGCTATCTTAAATTGTAATAATATTTCACATTTTACTGTATTTTTGATCAAATACATGTAGCCTTGGTAAACATTGATAAATCGTACCGAACCTTTTGAACAGTAGTGAGTGTCTGTGTCGTGGTGTTGAAGGCTCAGTATTTGGGTCGGCACAGAATGTGTCTGTGGGGTTTCGATTAGTGCTCAAGTTCTGCGAGCGCTGAAGCTCATCCTCTTAACCTTTCCATTCGTTTTTCTTTCATTGAACTTATTCATAAGTGTGTGGTATATCAGTGTTGGGGAGTAACTAACTACTAAAGTAGCGATACTACTAACTGACAAGCGGTAAACCACTTGACATCATATTTCAAACAATGCTAATGATGCATTACCAGAAAATACTGCTCCAATTTTAAATTTATTCTCTTAAATAGCTTGCTAGTTTTTTTAGAGCTACAGTTTAGAAGTAGCTTGCTCATCACTGACTCTCTCCATGCACTCGACTTGCTCATTTCTTTTGCAGGTCATTATAAACGCGCTCAGTTATTTGCAGCTCCTTCTCAGTTTCAAAGGAATAAGAAGCAGCCGTTCTGTGACTGATCTGTAACATAAGTGACAGCGAGTGATGAAATGGACAAGAAGAAATGATGTAACCATTTGGGTTGGACACACCGCACTGTATGAATCTGACATTAGATGCTCTTTGTCTTTCAATGCACTCATTCACAACCGGTTCTGCTTAAGTATGCATATTTTATATTTGACATCAGTGACCCAGTATTGTATCAAAAGAGTTTATCTTAAAAAAAAAAAAAAAAAGCATCAGCAGGCTTGATTGGCATGATGGTGAAAGGGACAACATTTATCTAAAATAAAATAAAATTAACATAAAACATGAATCTAAGCAAATCTAAAATAAAGCTATAAAAAATTTAACCAAAAATATACTAAAATAAAAATAAAATACTAAACTAACGAAAAAAAAAACTAATAAATAAAACAAATAAAATAAAAACTAAATCTAAACGAAAATCAAATCAAATAAAAATAAAATACTAAACCACCACAAATGCAATAAAAACATAAACAAAAATAAACCAAAATAAAAAATAAAATGTGAAATAAATAAGTAATAAATAAGTAATAAATAATTCAAAATAATTAAGTTAATAAGCCAAAATAAAAACAATATTCTAAAAAACTAAAATATAATATTAAAACAAAAAAACTAAAACAAAATATAATAATAATAAACTGAAACAAAATAAACCAAAACAAAAAAGAATAAAATCAAAACGAATCAAAGCAAAAACAAACCAAAATAAAAACTAATCTAAAATAAAATATATTAAAATAAAAAAAACTAACTTCAAATAAACCAAAAAATATACCAAAATAAAAACTAAATAAAAAAAACTAAAGAATAAACCAAAAATAAAAATAAGTAAAAACTAATCTAATCTAATCTAAAAATAAAATAAAATAAAAAATAAATGATAAAATTAAATTAAATAAAATAAAATTCACAATGATACATATCACTCACTATTGCTTACTTGCCAATGATACCACCGACCACCCTCATTCAAGACAGCTGAATTCTGAGATAGAGGAATAGTATGTTTCTAAACCCTTTTCCAAGTAACTGAGCATGTCTTAAAGAGTTTTCAAACACTGAGGACAGGAACATTTCACGGCCAGAATGACCTGGTTTGGATGGCCAGCACAGAGGCAGTACACGGGGCTCTTTGACTGGACACTGATGCCTGCCCCTCAGACCATGAGCTCAATTAATTTCACAGCGGGAGGTGAGCGGCGGCGCTCAGGGCTGTGGGTGGAAATCAGCTTCCCACCGGCTCTGTTTCTGCCCGGGGCCAGATCTGTTCGGAAGAGCACCTCCTCTGTGGTCAAGCGCACCACATTCATGCAGAACAGCAAAACAAATCACTCGTAAAAATACAGGTTTACTCTTAAAAATAAAGGTTCTATTGGCATTTAACATCCATAGAATCTTTTCATCGCACAAAAGGTTCTGTATGGTAGAAAAAGGTTCTTTAGATTATTCAAATGTTCTTTACACTTAAAAAAGTTTATTTTAAGAACTGTTCACTCATACACTTATCTAACACACATACTCAGTCTACATTTCAATTTGCACATAATATACCTGTACATACAACTGTCTATTTTTATATTTTTATTCCTTATTTACTTGTTCTATTTTTTATTTATTTATTTTTTTTTTTTATTATCTGTGTTTTTTGTTCTGTCACTGTCATTCTGTTACACTGTCGAAAACAAATTCCTCGTATGTGTAAACATACCTGGCAATAAAGCTCATTCTGATTCTGATTCTGATTCACTGAAAATAACAAAAAATGGTTCTTCTATGACATTTGCTGCGGAAAAAAAACATTCTAAAATCTTTACTTTTAATAGTGTTCCAAAGAGGGTTTTTATAGTGTTGCCATAAAAGAACCATTTTTGGTTCCCCAAAGAACCTTTAAGTGAACTGTTCTTAAAATAAACCTTTTTTTCTCTTAGTGTGAAGTGTGAAGAACACAACCTTTTTTGACTATAAAACTTTTGTGCAATGGAAAGGTTCCATGGATGTTAAAGGTTCTTCATGGAACTATAGATGGACGAAGGAATGATGGAAAGGTGGATAGAACGATGGATGGATGGATGGATGGATGGATAGATCGAACAATGGAAAGATAGATGGTTGGATAATGGATGGACGGATAGATGGAATGATGGCTGAATAATGGATGGATGGAACGATGGAAAGATGGATGGACGGATTTGGTTCCCCAACAAACCTTTCAGTGAAAAATTCTTAAAAGTAGTGAGGAATTAAAAATGGAACTTCTACGTCATCACTGCGAAAACGTCTCGGTTACGTACGTAACCCTCGTTCCCTGATAGAGGGAATGGAGACGTTATGTCGAGACGACATTATGAGTCTTACTTGGGAGCCCTAATCATCTCTGAGTTTGAGAGAAAAGGCCAACGAGGATTGGTGAGTGGATTTTGCATGCCCAGCCGCTCCCCCATACAGACGGGTATTTAAGGCGGTGGAGTGCATCAACTCATTCAGATTTATGCTGAGGAGCCGAGATCGTGTCCCGGCATTCAGCAAGTGGTTCAGGGTTGTGGCAAGGGGACATAACGTCTCTGTTCCCTCCATCAAGGGACGATGATTATGTACGCAAACGAGATGTTCTCTATCTGTCGGTCACTGCTATTTCTGTTGTGCCGGAGCACCAGGTCCCTGTGATTGCACAACTGCTCTCGAGGACTTTGAACTGATACACCCAACCCTCGAACTCAAACCGTAGAAGTGGTCTATGTCGAGGAACAATCGAGCAAGAAAAAGGTTCCATGGATGTTAAAGGTTCTTCATGGAACCATAGACGTCAGTAAAGAACCTTTATTTTTTTAGAGTGCACTAGAGAAACTAGATGAATGGATACTGCAGATGAGACCTATAGAGAAGCACTATGGAACAGCAGGAGGAAGATTCCTCTGTCCACATACTGTGTGCAGGAGATCATTATGACTGACATCACCTTCACCGCTGTGCAATTACAGGCTGTTTGTGTTGGGGACAAGAGGACGCTCCTGACAGAAGAATGCCATCAGCATGAAGAGAAACAGGACATATCCCAACACATTTGTACATCTATAGCTCTGTACTCACTCAAAAAGATGTGTGTGAATGTTTTTTTAAGTTTCACATACAGAGTAAATGGCGATTGTCTTTGACCTACAGGAGTGATTCATCTTATAAAAAGCTCTATTTAATTTCCTGTCCTACTCACAGTTACTGAAGCAGAGAAGATTTCAACCATCAACTCAAACACAACATTAATCCCAATCCATTTACATCCTCCCAACATACATTGAGAGCTGTTTTGTCAGTTCATTTTGGGTTTGTTTTCCTATTTTGAGGTGCAGAAGTCTATATTTGGTGGCAAACAAAGGAAACTGCTTGGTATTTGTGACCATTCAAGTTGCTTGGAAGCACATTTGTTATTGTCAGACTGAGTATGGTACAGTGTGTTCCTCTGTTTCTTTTGCCACTTTTTGGATAATAAAATAAAATAAAATAAAATAAAATAATTGGAAGCACATTTGTTATAGTCAAATTGTTTTTCTGGGTATCCTAGCATGTTTTGCTGTTTTTGTCACCACTTTTTGGAAAATAAAATACAAAATAAAATAAAGTAAAATAAAATAAAATAACTAATCTAAACAAAAATAAAACAAGAAATAACATTTGAAGCATTTGTTAATGTCAGAAACATCGAAAAACTTAAAAGTAAATAAATGACTAGTTTTTGTGCATCTGATCAGTTTATAAAGTACAATACCACATATGATTTGAGGAAATCACAAATGCTGAAGAATGAGTTTAATGGTTTAACACTTACAATAGAACAATAGTAATAGTGAGGCTTGCCTTAACCATTGCATAAAAATTGTAGTTGTCATTTATCATTTTATTATTTATGAAACATTATGATGAGTGAGACTGAGTGAGGCAGGCTCTCAAAACACCTTTTAGACTGCCAACTTTCGCTTTTAAAAAAAGTTCAGTTTAGTGCTCTTCATCAGAAATCTGGCTTCATGAATAATTCATGGATTTATTAATGAGCTTATGGAGCATAGTAAAGTAATGCAGCTCTTGAATGATGCTCTCTTCTTCTATAAATCACACCAAATAAGTAACCCAAAATGAATGTCTAAGTTTGCCTGCGCTCTGAATTAATAATTAAACCGCCGACATGTATGACTTTCAAACTAAACATCCTGTATATACAAACACCAGCTTATTCAGGGTACAGTATGCCAAAACTTTCCAAAAAAAAGAAATTACTGGAACACACAAAACTGCAATATCACAGCAATAATAATCATAAAGACACTCATAAAGATCAACAGAATGGCATGCATCATCACAACTAAAGCTCCGTCCTGTGAACCTCGGAATGTCCTTCCCTCAATGTTACAATGTTTCCTTATAGAACATATGGTGATGATGTCATCACACTGTCCATCAGCCTGTCCTTGACCTGAACTCTTCTAGAGAGTTCTAATAGTGATGTCACCTCTCAGCAGTGCGTTTCACCTATAGACTATAGTCCAGGGCGAGTGGACCGCAGCCTTCAGGATATAAATGTACATTAGCTTTCAAAAGTTTGGGGTGGGTAAGATTTTTAAATGTTTTTTGAAAGACGCCGTATCTGCTCACCTAGGCTGCATTTATTTCATTTAGGATACAGTAAAAAAAAGTTACATTCTGAAATATCATTAAAATTTAAAACTGTTTCTATTTGAATATATATTAAAATTGTAATTTATTTCTGTGATCAAAGCTGAATTTTCAGCATCATTACTCCAGTCTTCAGTGTCACATGATCCTTCAGAAATCATTCTAATATGCTGATTTGCTGATCAAGAAATATTTCTGATTATTATCGATGTTGAAAACTACGGAGCCCCGCACATGACATGCAAGAAAAAATAAATAAATTGTGTGCACGATTTACTAATTTGTTCCCTCGATGTACTAAAACGTGCACACGATTACTAATTCGTTCCCTCGATTTGCTAAATCGTGCGCACAATTTACTAATTCGTTCTCTCGATTTATAAATTGAGGGAACGAAATAGTAAATCGTGCACACGATTTAGCCTACTGTTTTTTTCTTGCATGCCATGTGCGTGGCTCCATAGAAAACAGTTGTGCTGCTTCATATTTTTGTGGAAACCATGATTTTTCAAGATTTCTGGATGAATGGAAAGTTCAGAAGAACAGCATTTATTTAAAATAAGAAAAACCTTTTGTAACATTATAAATGCCTTTACTGCAACTCTTGATCCATTTTTTTGCGTCCTTGTTGAATAAAAGTATTAATTTCTTAAAAAAAAAAAAATTTGAAACTATATAGATGCAAATGAAATAAATAAAAAGAATAAAAAAGAATGAAATGGCCTTCGAGCAAAAGCTACTTTGCAAAATGTAACAAATTGAATACAAAGGGTAATAATTTATGAATCTGATTGCATATTATTGTGACGCTCCTTGACAAATAAATAAATAGATAAAAAATAACTACACCATGTTTATACAAGACACACACATAAATACTGTAGTATAAACATTATCATCAAATCTTTAAAAACTGATAGGATTTCTGACATTTTTAGTTCATGTTTGTATAGCTTTAAAAAGTCTAAATCCTAAAGTACTCCTAAAAGTAAACTAAACAAGCTTTTAGTCCAACAAAATCTCTCTACAGTCAAAATATCCCTCTATACCTGCAACCAACAAGTAATACCAAGTGGTAAATCTGTTATAAACTATTAAAAAACACAATCATTCACAGTATACAGTATATCCCACATTTAACTAATATTTCATGAGGTCTAAGACTGTAGATCAGTTACAGCTACACATTCATCTTCTGATACACTGTAAAAATTAATATTTTATTTATTTTAAGTTGCATATAAAGATTATTGGAGTACATTTTACAAGAAAACACTATTTCAATCTTTGAAATGACACGTTTAATTCAATGTCTTTCTTGCTGTTTCTTTATAATTATTTGTGAAATTTACTAGCAATTTCTAAAAGAAAGTAACTCCTTTATTAAGTTTAGTAAACAGCATCTGTATTCAGTGATATGAAGGCTGCTGCACTCAGGATGACGTTTCTGAATTCTGATGGCATGCTTGCATTAGTTTATGCTTCTCCTTTCAGGCCATAATGCGAGATGCAATCAGAATTCTGACAGCATCAGTGGCCGAGTGTGCACTGATACACACGCATGCATACAAACAGAGTCTGATCAGCGGTCTGATATAACACTGCGCTTTCACTGAGTAAATAGCCGTCTCGCTGCTGAATAATGCATTGAAGTGCAGGACGGTTCGTCAGACTCCACTAATACAACCTCAACTACAGAAATCCACAGTGCAAAGTTTAGATGAATTACTCTAAAGGAGCTTTAGGTTTGTTCACAGGGATTGCAAGCAGTAATTTAACCAAATAAATTCAAAACATTATAGTAATAGTTCACCCAAAAAATGAAAATTGGCTGAAAATATATTCACCCTCAGGCCATTCATGAAGGGAACAGATTTGGAGAAATTTAGCGTTACATCACTTGCTCACCAGTGGATCCTCTGCAGTGAATGGGTGCCGTCAGAATGAGAGTCCAAACAGCTGATAAAAACATCACAATAATCCACACCACTCCAGTCCATCAGTTAATGTCTTGTGAAGAGAAAAGCTGTATGTTTGCAAAGAAAAAAATCGATCATTAAGAAGTTTGAACTTCAAACCATTGCTTCCTAAAATATGAGTCCATAATCCATAATAACACATCAGCGCACTCTCATTCTGATGGCACCCATTCACTGCAGAGGATCCACTGGTGAGCAAGTCATGTAATGCCACATTTCTCCAAATCTGATGAAGAAACAAACTCATCTACATCTTGGATGGCCTGAGAGTGAGGACATTTTTAGCAAATTTTTATTTTAGGGTTCCTCTAAGAAAAACAAATTCAGCCAATAAGAAATGTACTTTACTATGACATCACAAACAACATAATATGACATCATAAGGTAGTTTTGGTAACTTATAATACATGACTTCAGTAAGTATACAGGGAAAGAAAGAGTAAATATATCAAACATACTGTTAAAAGTAATTTGTACGCCACACAAACCCCTCAGCATTTCAACTGGGTCCTGCAGGGGGTGCTTTATCTGCATCCTGCACGGCTCCCAATGGTCCGTGCAGTAATGAGGACACAGGGCAGAGGAAGCTGCTGTCCTTTGGATGTAATTTCACACTGTGCTCCCTCTGCGGTCATTAAACAGGTAATCTTCTATCAGGAGCTTCCTTTTCCATTATGACCATTTCAATCACGGCCTCTTGACCTCATACTAACAAAGCAAACTCTTCAAACAGTTGACCGAGAAAAATAGAGCCTGGCTGCTTTTCAGTGTGTGCTTCATGTGTGCCAATTATACAACGGTCAACATTGAATATTAAAAACGTTGAACGTTAAAAATAATTTCTAAGTGATTTTCACAGCGCAATCTGTCCCTCAAACTGTCTTTTTGTGCCACTAGAAAAAGAAGAGGATCTTGTTTTGTAAGTTTAGAACATCTTTTTTTTTTTTTTTACTTTTGATTTGGAACGACATGAGGGTGAGTAAATGATGACTGAGTGTTCATTTTTGGGTGAACTATCCCTTTAAGACCCAGTTTGGCACAGGGTTGAAACAGTCAATTCTTATTCTGAAGTCAAATTTAAACATGCATTCACCGTGAATAACTCTGATGTTTATTATTCAGCATGTGACCGTTTCACAAATGAGCTGGTTATGAGAAACCACTCTTAAGTGAATGTCAGCATAAAGCTCAGTTTGTTTCAGTTTTAGTCCAGTCTTTTGCTCAATATTTTTCACTATTTCTGAAGTATATTTTTCTTTTCCATCCATATGCAAAATGGATGAAATAGTGTGTATGGGAAAATATGCACTAGCGTTCAAAATGTTGGGGTCAGTAGCATTTTTTTCAAAGAAATTGATACTTTTATTCAGTGAGGATGCATTGAATCTATCAAAAGTGACGGTAAAGACATTGATAATGTAACAAAAGATTTCTATTTCAAATAAATACTGTTCTTTTGAACTTTCTATTCATCAAATAATCCTGCAAAATCATGGATTTCACAAAAATATGAATCAGCACAACTGTTTTCAACATTGATAATAATCATGAATGTTTCTTGATCATTCTAATATGCAGCAAATCATAGAAGGATCATGTGACACTGAAGACTGGAGTAATGTTGCTGAAAATTCAGCTTTACCATCACGGGAAAAAATTACATTTAAAAATATATTCACATAGAAAACAGTTATTTTAAACTGTAATAATATTTCACAATATTACTGTTTTTACTGTGTTTTTATCAAATAAATGCAGCAGAAGAGATTTCATCACAGTGGTGAGCAGAAGAGATGTCTTTCAAAAACATTACAAAATGTATAGAATAAAATATCTAAAATAGAAAAATTAAATAACATTAAATACAGAAATTAATCTATAAATAATAATATAATTAATATCATCTATAAAATATAGAAATTATTAACATCGGAATCAAATAAGGAATAAAAAGAGAGAATGAATATTTAGCATCATATTGAAAAAACAGGCTTCTGCAATCATCAAAAATAATAATTAACAAAACAATGCAACAATAACACACAAACTAACTAAATAAATGAATGAGATTTTGCCTCTCGCCATAAATAATTTTATGATTTATGAAAACAGAAATGTTCCAAAAAGCTAGTAAGTGGCTAATCAATATATTTATATTTATATATCACTCAAATAAAAATATACTGGTTTACCCACTATTTGTTATTTTTGAGTGCTATTTATATGCTTATTAGAGCACTGCATTGTTAGCTTAGCAAATAGATAACATCAAACACTATTGAAAAAAGATAGTAGAAGAGTCTAATGGAGAGCGTTCCCAATCAATCACTTATGAGATTCAGGTATGGAGCTGATATCTAGTGTTTATTCTGCACTCAAAGAGGGAGAAGCTTGACTTCATTTTAAGTAGTTTAAAAACATCCACGCTAATCAATAAACCTAATCAATCACTCAGATGACTCTGGACGCCGGAGCGCCGTATTTCCCGTTAAAACGACTTCAGTGTGGCATACGACACCACAACTGTCAGAAAGACCACACAAAAGCTCTGCGAGCGCAGGCGAGTAACTCCGCAGACGTGATAAACAGACAGCCAGCCTGACGGACAGCTTCTTGATCTCTCTGCCATGTCATTTAGACGGATGGCTCGGATTGGCCCAGGTCATTACTGCCTGACGTCTACCCAGCAACACTGTCAAATAAATCTCCAGCGGCCCGCCGTCTGCCCCGCCCAGGCCATAAATCACCATGACGATGAGGAGAAAGACAGGTGGAGGTGTCTCTCTGGTCAAGGACTGCAGGGATACAGAGCGCTCACCTGGAGTCTCACAGTCCATACAGCATCTACTGATGTATAGGGATGCACCGAATGTTCGGCAACCGAAATTATTCGGCTAAAAATACAAAAAAAAGCTCTTTCGATGTTCGGCCGAAAAAGAGAAAAGACAGAATAAATTGTCCCAAACAATGACGTGACGCTATCAAATAGCAACCAGCACAGAGTGAGAGGCACGCACTCTTTATAATGCAGCACACATGTCAGCAGTGTGGAAGCAGTTAAACTGTCAGAGAAAGACGCAAAAATCATTACAAGCACTGACAGCGAGATACTGTTTAGTACTGCAGCGCATGTCTTCGATGAGAAGAGGAAGGGGTGATTGTTGCTGGTTACTGTATGATGACTGAAATCGTGAAATGGCCTTAAACAATTAGTAAATAAACTGCAGAACGTTATGTTTTGTAATACACGCACGCATTGCATGTATTCTGACAGCGCTGCACGAGCTCGTGGCGGATCTGCTTGTTAACCAGGGTTCAAAGTCCAAAGCGCGAGGAAAATCTACGCTGAAACTGTGTTACTCGTTACTGTGATTTTTTTTACAAGGCACGTGACAATGCGATACGTGCGATGTATTCGTAATGAGACTCATTTATAAATCTGCTGCTGTCATCAAAAAGAAGCATTGAGGTCTTCCTGCGCGTTTCCGCCAAAATAAAAGTTGACAAAAAGCAAGAACTCCATCAACATTCATAAAGATTAGTATTGTAATTTTACAGTTGTTCTGTAAAATAAAATAAAAAGACAATAATACTGATAATAATCAATCAGACACAGTGTTCAAGGACCTGTAATATTTTCTAATGTTTTAAAAGAAGTCTCTTCTGCTCAGCAAGGCTGCTTTTATTTGTACAGCAAAAAAAAAAAAACATGCCTGATTCAAAAAGGGGGTCTGATGGCCAAAAAATATTATTTTACTAACGTATTAATTCTAAGTTAAATTGTGATTTGTTGGTATAATGTCTGCTAGAATGTTAAAAAATGTTCAGTGTTAAATATTTTTAAATTGTTGTTTTTTTAATTGATTTTTTATTTGAAAAGTAAGACAAAACAGTAAAAAGTTTGGCTATTTAATTTATGCAATGGTGAAAAAAATTGGCAAAATACATGGAGGAAAAAACTCGAAAAACCGTGTTCAGTATTCGGCCTTCGGCCCAGTAAGTCATTTTGTTCGGTTTCGGCTTCGGCCAAGAATTTTCATTTCGGTGCATCCCTACTGATGTATCAATATTCCGGCTTATGGATTTCTCAGTTTTAATTGATACTCATATTGATGAACCTATATAATTTCTTAAATCTGAAGATCTTGCAATCTTTTATTAACTAATCTCAACCAGTGTTTCTAACGCATAAAGACGTCAATAAAACTTGTAAACAACGTAATGCTACATTTACCTCAGGAAAGCCATTCAATGTCCATAAACTAGCTAAATATATGCACAATATTACATATTTATTATATTTTCTATAAGCTGTTAATCAATATGTTACAATATATGAAAACATGTAATAAATGTAATAAAATGTAATAATATTTCACAATATTACTGTTTTTACTGTATTTTTTATTAAATAAATGCAGTCTTGGTGAACAGAAGAGACTTTCAAAAACAAAAAATATGAATCATTCCAAACTTCTGGCCAGCGGCGTACATCAAGTGAGGTATTTTGAAATCACATATTCTTATCTCTAAAGAATAGAAGTCTAACATTAAACTTTATTGTTATGTGTTTAGATGTGCTAAGTGTCTTAAGTGTTTGGTAACTAGTGTGACTTTAAGCCATTAAAAAGAGTCATTTAGGTACTAAATGTGTGAACCTGTAGGACATCAGAAGTGTTGAACATTCAGGGATTAATGAAAGTGTTCAGGGTTAAGAATTTAACACACTGCAGAATACTTCAGCGTTTAGGTTGTTTCTCTTAGACAGCAATGAAATTAAAGAGCGCTCTGGGAAATGCTAGACATTGTTTCTGGGTTAAAGGGTTAGTTCATCGAAAAATTTGAATTAGCCCATAAATTACTCACCCTCAAGTCATCCTAGGTGTATATGACTTCCTAGGTGTAAATCCAGTCGGAGTTATATAAAAAATTGTCTTTGATCTTTCAAGCTGTTTCATGGCACTCAGCGGGTGTTGCAT
>NW_015544180.1:1690719-1710954 GCF_001515605.1 Sinocyclocheilus anshuiensis
GCCTCCTGTAGCGAATCGATGCGTTTTTGTAAGAAAAATATCCATATTCAAAACGTAATAATCGCTTTAATCTAGCTTGCACTCACTGTTGTACACGGAAGCAATTCCGGGCGGATGACGTATGAGGTCAGCGCTGCGCATGCGCCGCTCAGAAGTGATGCATGCAGAAGCGCAGCGGAGAGATCGAAACAAAACAACGATCACGAATTAGAAGTACAAAACGAGGATTTGTAAAGAAGAATGTCAGAGGATTTCGATATAAGCCAAGAGGAGACCTTTGATCCTGTAAACAAACGTTGGTTTTCACGAGACTCACCGGTACATGTGCAGCGCTGAACTCATACGTCATCAGCCCGGAGCTGCTTCCATGTAGGACTGTTGGTGCAAGCAACATTAAAGTTATTATTACGTTTTGAATATGGATATTTCTCTTACAAAAACACATCGATTCGCTACAGGAGGCCTTTGTTCACCGCCCGGAGCCGTGTGAGAAACTTTTTTTATGGATGGGCGCTTTTTATTTAACTTCTTTTGGACTGATGCATGCAACACCTGCTGAGTGGCATTAAACAGCTTGAAAGATCAAAGACAATTTTTAATATAACTCTGACTGGATTCGTCTGAAAGAAGAAAGTCATATACACCTAGGATGACTTCAGCGCGAGTAATTTATGGACTAATTTTCATTTTTGAGTGAACTAACCCTTTAAGAGTTTAAGGGCGTTCGTGGAGCTTCATCTTATGCGTTTGATGTGGAAATTGTCACGACGTTCAAAATATCAAGTGTCGCCTTCACTACAGATGATTGATGTGAACGGCGTTACGCGCTTAGGCAAGGTTATTCGACTTTACACAGAGCCTGTCAGTCAGATCATAGTGACAGGCAGCTGTTTGTGTCTGACGTCTAAGTGGATCTGAGCACTCCTCGGCACTGATCTCTGAAACGCCACAGTCTGTTTGGACGTCAAAACAGGTGCGAGGCTTCAGCTGCGGATAACATCTGAGCTGAAATACTGCCAAAGATATTACCTTCCTGCTCGCGGGGTCACTGAAAATCTGTTGCGATTACACACAGAGTCCTTACGGACGGCCGAAACGCATCTACAACACAACAGCTGTAAAACAGTCTATTAGCTCAGACTGGACCAATGGGACTCACTTGACCTGCAATGCATGAACACGTGTATGCCAGGGTTATTAAAGATATCTAAAACTACAACCATAAAAAACGCTTTTCACTTGAAATCAAATTTTGTATAATGTTATAACATTTTAACTGAAATAAATAAATTAATAATAATAATTTAAAAAAAAAACTTCATTTCAGCTAATTGCCAAGGCATCATTTCTCATTTTCATTTAGTTTAAGTGACGTGACGTGACGTGACGTGACGTGACGTGACATGTGGCCAAGTATGGTGACCCATCCCGCAACCTTTGGGTTACGAGTCCGACTCTCTAACAATTAGGCCGCGACTTCCCCAAAGTCGAAACCATTTAGTATACCTCAACCATTTAAGTTGAGGTATACTAAAATAAAAGTGAAATAAAAAAATAATAATAACTGTAGAGACAAAAAAGAATAGAATTAAAAAAGGCAAATATTAAACAATAAAATAAAAATAAAATATTAATGATAACTATATAGACATATATAACAAAAAAATAATAAAAATGACAAAAACCTTACCACAAAATTACTAAAACCAACTAAAATTAAAACAAACACAGAAAATAAAAAAAATTATAATTTGAAATAATAATAAAAACTATGCAGACAAATAAAAAATATATAAAATGAATAAAACAATGTCAAAAATACAACAAAATTATTAAAACAAACTAAAATTAAATTAAAAACAGAATTAAAAATAAAAAACAATTTAAAATATTAATAAACACTATACAGATATATGTAAAAAAAATGACAAAAGCACAACAAAATTACACAACTTTAAAAGTAAAATTAAAACAAAAAATATAAACTCAAAATATCAATAAAAATATAGACATATTTAAAAAAAACTAATAAAAATGACAGAAACACACAACAAAATTACTAAAACCTTAACTAAAATTAAAATGAAAGAAAAACATACAAATAAAATTAATTTAAAATATTACAAAAAAAACTATACAGACATTAAACAAATAATAAAAATGACAGAAACACACAACAAAATTACTAAAACTTACAAATTTAAATTAAAAACCTAGAAATACAAATTGATTCAAAATATTATTAAAAACTGTAATAGTTATAGTATTATCTCAACAACACTAAAACAACACACACATGCATGCAGAAAATAAATGAGAACATTGTGTAAAACTAAACTACATTTAGACACTTTCTGATGCAAATGTCAGTGATTTTCTGCATGGTTTACTGGCATCAGGAAAAGCAACAGCACAACTTTCCTCAACAGTTCGTAGCACAAACGCTTAATACGCAGGGGTTTGCTGCAATCATTAACTGTAAGTATGAGCCATAGCTTTTGCAAACAGCACTAATAATGTTTGTTGAACGTTTGCTGTATAATTAAAGCTCTAATTAACGCAGGTCAGAGGAAAATCCCATGCTTTGAACAAAGAGGCATTTCTGCTGGTTCAGAGTCAAACGCTGTTGTTGAATTATATGCTACAGTAGTTAAAAGG
Organism: Sinocyclocheilus anshuiensis; assembly: GCF_001515605.1. Lineage (NCBI taxonomy): Eukaryota > Metazoa > Chordata > Actinopteri > Cypriniformes > Cyprinidae > Sinocyclocheilus > Sinocyclocheilus anshuiensis. The sequence goes on from NW_015544180.1 coordinate 1,693,378, forward strand.
ATCACCATGGTAACAGCGAGGAGAAATCCGCAACAACAGTCATTAATAACCTAGAGATACTGTACTGGGAAAAACGCCGAGAAATGAACCAACAACAAACTTGCTTCTGCTGGAGCAGGAGGTGAAATAAATCAAAAAGTTAGTTTATATGAAGCACAAGGGAACACATTAAAGCAGAACCACTGCTTTCCAAACACGAAAACGCCATTTACCCTACAAGCACCCAGATTAAAATCAAACTATAAAACACTACGTGTCACATCTGTTAATGTCAAAATCATTCTCAAATACACACACAATAAACAAAACCCAACATTTAATTTGAGCAAGATTCAAATCTTTCCTCGAATAGAAATCTGACAAAACATCTCAGCATGTCTTCTAGATGGGACACTGCAAAAATGAACACTTTGAAACCAGCAAAATACTTAAAGATAGAAAAAATGTCCCAAAATCAAGCAAAAATAAAATAAAATAAATAATGAAAAATAACAGCAATAAATAAATAAATACACAAACAAACTAACTAAAAATGCAATATGGTAACTAAAAACACCAAAAAAATAATAATTTTAAAGAAATTATTTTTATTCAGCAAGGATGCATTCAATTGATCAGAAGTGACAGTAAAGACATTTATAATGTTACAAAAGATGTCTGTATCAAACAGACTAAGTAATGATGCTGAAAATTCAGCTTTGCATAAATTGAATAATGAATAAATTATTTTACAATATATGAAAATATATTAATTAAAATGTTACAATGTAAGAAAACATGTAATAAATGTAATAATATTTCACAATATTACTGTTTTTACTGTATTTTTGATCAAACAAATGCAGTTTTGGTGAGCAGAAGAGATTTCTTTCTAAAAAACATTAAAAATCAAAATGTTTAATGGTAGTGTACACATATAAATTGTAATAAATAAATAAATAAATTATCCTTGAAATCAGATTACATTTTGGTGTAAGTGTTCGTAAAGATGCGCCAAATTAGTTTAATATTCAAGGCTTCTTATAAAATGAACTTGCTTATTGATGCCTGATTTTAGGACATTTTTGCTGCAAGTTTTTCCTCTGCTCAAAAGCAGCCTTTATCACTCAGTTGTTTTGGTTCCAACAGATCCTGGAACATCTAAAGAGCAGTTCTGTAGAGCACAAAGGTCACCTGTGAGCAGGAGGAGCGTGTGTGTGGTGTCTGAAGCACGATACATACTGTAGGACAGAGGAACGTCCAGCTCGCCCTGCCAGGACAGCTGCCCGAGATCATCTACAGAGTGCTGCCCTGCGGAAACACAAACATTAACACACCTCACGCTAACGTATGCACACAAACACAGAGAACACACTGTCCGTAAGTATAAAGCCAACATCAAACAGTCCTTCATATTAATATAAACCATTTCAGCATGTATTAAGCATCAAAAGCTGTGCTTAAATGTCATTGACCAGAGTTGTTATAACACTAAAACTTCTAAAAATCTAAATTTGACTGTTTTTACTGTATTTTTGATCAAATCAATGCTGTCTTGGTGAGCACAATTTCTTTAAAATCCAGTAAAATCATACCAACCACAACATTTTGTATGTATGTATATATATATATATTGTATGTATAAAAAGAAAACCTAAATTTAAATGAAATTTATAAATGTTGCTTGACGACTAACTGAAAACTTTAAGTTGAAGTATTTAAAATAAAATATACATATTGCAATAAAAAATAAATATATAAAAAACTAACACAAGTGACAAAAGTGCATAACAACATTTTTAAAACTTTAGTTTAGCTAAACTTTATAAACTGTATTTTTAAAACTTAACATGAAAACTTAAAATAAAAAGTAAAAGCTAATTCAAAATATTAATAATATAATAGCATATAAATAATACTAAAATAGCTCTCTCATCAACAGGATATAGTGATAAAGATATATCAGGGTTATTATAGTTAACTAAAACTAAACCAAAACCATAAAATAACATTTTGTTACTTGAAATAAAAAGAATGTTAACTGAAATAAAATTAAATATATATATAAAAAAACATATTTTATTTCAGCTGGTTGAACTAAATACTACTATGTACTAAGATAAACAACTAAAACAAAAAATGAAATAAATTAATTTAAAACTTTATAGACGTATTTAAAAAATAAATAAATTAAACTGACAAAAACACAACTAAATTACTAAAACTTTAACTAAAATGAAAATGAAAACAGAAAATATAAAAACTGATAAAAAAAAATTATACATCTGTATAAACCAAATAAAAAAAACTCATTAAAAATGTCAAAAATATTAATATTAATATTAAATTAATATTCAAATATTAATGTAAACCGGCAAATTACATTTGAATGGATTGTTATTGTTGCTTCCACAGACATATGTGTGTATTTTACAAACTCTAAATGTATTGTTTTGCTAATACTTATGTGTATTTAAATGTCTGAAACCTAAAAATAAACATTATGTGGTTAAAACACTGCATAGTTGTGAAAATATGACAAGCGCAGTGCACGTGTCTCTCTCTGGCTCAGCGCCAGCTAAAGCGCAAAAGCACAGTTTGAATTTGGCAGTTATGTGATGTCACCGAACATTCTAAATCCCGTATGTGGGACCGTACTCCCAGGGGCACGGAAATAACAATCCCATATGTGGGACCGTACTCCCAGGGGAACGGACATAACAATCCCATATGTGGGACCGTACTCCCAGGGGAACGGAAATAACAATCCCATATGTGGGACCGTACTCCCAGGGGAACGGAAATAACAATCCCATATGTGGGACCGTACTCCCAGGGGAACGGAAATAACAATCCCATATGTGGGACCGTACTCCCAGGGGAACGGAAATAACAATCCCATATGTGGGACCGTACTCCCAGGGGAACGGAAATAACAATCCCATATGTGGGACCGTACTCCCAGGGGAACGGAAATAACAATCCCATATGTGGGACCGTACTCCCAGGGGCACGGAAATAACAATCCCATATGTGGGACCGTACTCCCAGGGGAACGGAAATAACAATCCCATATGTGGGACCGTACCGCTCAAAGGGTTAAGAAAGTAAAGCGTCTCAGTTTTTGATTTCACGTTGACTTTAACAAGCTTTCAGCTAAAATCAGCGGAGAGTTTGAGGAGCAGATCGAGCGGGCAGCTCCGTCGCCTCTGGAGAGGATCTGTAAAGAAATTCAATCAGGTGGAATTAAACAGGGTGAAGATTAAGGCCAATCTGCATGAACCGCAGGGCTTCAGAGCCAAGTTGAATAAGCAAATAATACTTAAGCAACTTATTAAACTCTTTCACCTTGAGGAAGCGCGGCACGTGAGGCTATTAACTTTATCCTCTTTTACAGTCGCATCTGAATCATGCGCCGCATCTGAAGCAGCAGCGTCGCACAGTTAGCTCAATGGAGAGATGATTCCACAAACTGACATCCTTTATTAGCCGAGCAAACCAAAGTGGTCATTTCGCATCAAATTAATAATGCGTGATGTCACCGATATTCCTCTGACGGTTATTAATCTAAATGTTATTGCTTATGAAAGTGGAAGCGGGTGGATTATGTTGTTGTAGTGTTAACAATCGGCCCGTGGCGCGCTGATTATGCTGCATTATGTGGGCTGTGGTGATTCACTCAGGAGAAACAATGAGGAGCGGAGACGAGGCCACAGACGCTTGGCAGCTGCTTTCTTTCCGACAAGCTTCCTCAGTCTGTTAATTAGCTTTAGGAAACATCATTATTGCGCTGTCAACAGCTCAATCTCCCTCTAGGACATGTGCTCGGCAAATGAAACGGCTAAAAGACATACGGGGGCTTCTAATCTGTGTACTTTTTGGAGCTGAGTGATTTAAAAGTGAAAACATTAATATAAACAGTTTCAACAAGTATTGAGCATCAAAAATTGTGCTTAAATGTTATCAAACAGTGTTATGTTAATTAAAACTACAACTACAATTTTTAAATATTTATTTTTTATTTGTAACTTTTGTAAAAAGCAAACAAACAAAAAAACCTAAAAACCTGAAAAATAAAAATTGGAAATGTTATTTGGCAACTGAAATAATTTAATAATAATAAATAACTGAAATAAGTACTAAAATTACTAAAACCAAAACTGAACTAAACATAAATGAAAGCTAAATAGAACTGTAAAAAAAACGAATAAAATATCATTTTTAAAAAATCTAAAATCTAATTAAAATTAAATATAAAAATAAAAGATAATTCACTATAATACTAAAACTCCTAAAACTACATCTACAATTTTTAAAAATATTTATATTTATTTATTTAATATTTATTTCAGCTTTATTTCAAGTAACTTTTCTGAAAAAGTTAATTAAATAAGTTAATTAAACTTAATAAATAAGTTTATTTATTAATAAAAGTTTATTAATAAATATTAATAAATAATAATAATACATTTTACAATATCTGTTTGTAAAAAAATAAATTAAAATAATAATAAAATAAAAAACACCAAACCCTAAAACCCAAACTTTAATAAAAATAAGAAATGTTGAAAAAAAAAATAATATTTTTTAATAAATTAAATAATTAATAAATAATGAATAAATTAAAGCTACATAAAAAACAATAATATTGTGAAATATTATTACAATTTAAAATAACTGAATAACTATTCTATTTTAATATATTTTAACATGTATATTATTTCTGCGAAGGCAACACTGTATTTTTAGCATCATTACTCCAGTCTTCAGTGCCACATGATGATTATGTTGTTGTAGTGTTAACAATCGGCCCGTGGCGCGCTGATTATGCTGCATTATGTGGGCTGTGGTGATTCACTCAGGAGAAACAATGAGGAGCGGAGACGAGGCCACAGACGCTTGGCAGCTGCTTTCTTTCCGACAAGCTTCCTCAGTCTGTTAATTAGCTTTAGGAAACATCATTATTGCGCTGTCAACAGCTCAATCTCCCTCTAGGAAATGTGCTCGGCAAATGAAACGGCTAAAAGACATACGGGGGCTTCTAATCTGTGTACTTTTTGGAGCTGAGTGATTTAAAAGTGAAAACATTAATATAAACAGTTTCAACAAGTATTGAGCATCAAAAATTGTGCTTAAATGTTATCAAACAGTGTTATGTTAATTAAAACTACAACTACAATTTTTAAATATTTATTTTTTATTTGTAACTTTTGTAAAAAGCAAACAAACAAAAAAACCTAAAAACCTGAAAAATAAAAATTGGAAATGTTATTTGGCAACTGAAATAATTTAATAATAATAAATAACTGAAATAAGTACTAAAATTACTAAAACCAAAACTGAACTAAACATAAATGAAAGCTAAATAGAACTGTAAAAAAAACGAATAAAATATAATTTTTTAAAAATCTAAAATCTAATTAAAATTAAATATAAAAATAAAATATAATTCACTATAATACTAAAACTCCTAAAACTACATCTACAATTTTTAAAAATATTTATATTTATTTATTTAATATTTATTTCAGCTTTATTTCAAGTAACTTTTCTGAAAAAGTTAATTAAATAAGTTAATTAAACTTAATAAATAAGTTTATTTATTAATAAAAGTTTATTAATAAATATTAATAAATAATAATAATACATTTTACAATATCTGTTTGTAAAAAAATTAATTAAAATAATAATAAAATAAAAAACACCAAACCCTAAAACCCAAACTTTAATAAAAATAAGAAATGTTGAAAAAAAAAAAAATATTTTTTAATAAATTAAATAATTAATAAATAATGAATAAATTAAAGCTACATAAAAAACAATAATATTGTGAAATATTATTACAATTTAAAATAACTGAATAACTATTCTATTTTAATATATTTTAACATGTATATTATTTCTGCGAAGGCAACACTGTATTTTTAGCATCATTACTATTTTGAAATATTATTACAATTTAAAATAACTGAATAACTATTCTATTTTAATATATTTTAACATGTATATTATTTCTGCGAAGGCAACGCTGTATTTTTAGCATCATTACTCCAGTCTTCAGTGCCACATGATCCTTCAGAAATCATTATAATATGCTGATTTGTTGCTCAAGAAACATTTCTGATTATTATCAATGTTTTTGCTGTTGTGTGATTACCTTTCACATGGCCCCTGCCAAGCGTCACAAAGCCGGAGGAGATAAAGTTGTGAATGTCTTGACCACTGCGGAAGTTTTCTTTCCCATAATGCCCTACAAAGACAGACACAGCAAGTGTTATTAATGAAAACATTCCTTTTTCATTTTGTTGACATATTAGAGGTGACGTTTTGTTCAGAGGCGATTTTGGATCTCTTTTTATCACTCCAGAAATCAGAAAACATCAACTTTTTAACAATAAATCAGGGGGGGAAAAAATCAATTTTTGTTTTTAGGAATAAAATATAATATAAATCAGGCGGATGGGGGAAAGGTTTGAATGTTTTGGACTTGGACTGTTTGGTGTATTACTTTTTCATTTCATTTTCCTGTCAGACGCCCTGCTTCATTGTATAACACTTGCAATATATTTTACAAGTCAGCAGAAAACACAATAAAAAGATATGAAGTATAAACCAGGCGAATGATATATGAACAAACACCTCTGTAAAAGCCTTCAAAATATAGATAGGAATAAAACTGTGAGGTTTGGTGTATGTAAGTGCTGCTGAAGTCAAATAGATTACACTATAAATAGCACTTAAATGTGTATTTTGGACATTTTCTTTCCTCTAGTCTTGAAAAGTTAAACATTAAAGCTAAAAAAAACATACAAATATTTTTCATGTACTTAAAATAAATTTATTTTGCTCACCAAGGCTGCATTTATCTGATCGAAAAAATACAGTAAAAACAGCTATATTGTGAAATATTATTACAATTTAAAATACCTGTTTTCTATTTTAAGATAATTTAAAATGTAATTTATTCATGTGACACAAAGCTGAATTTTCAGCGGCCGTATGAATTGAAGTATACATACGCAATACACTTAAATATGTATTTTGGATGTTTTCTTTCCATTAGCCTAAAACAAGACAAGTTACAGAAGCAAAATTGAGCAGTGCATGAAAAACCAATGGTTTTGCCTGAAGTATCTTGCCTTAACTACCCTTTATACCCCACATCCATCACATCACGGCCTTGATTTCATGCGGTTATTGAGAAGTCATCTCAGCCAGCAAGCGATAAAAGGCACTCGGAGACGGCGGTCAAGACAAGGTGCTGCATTAAGTATTAATGGGGCAGAGGTTCTGCTCGTGGACTTGAGAGGCTTTAGAGGTCACTACAACACACTCTCAACACACACACACTCTCATCTCGTATTCGAGCCCTGCTGGGTTAGAGGACACTGGGAAACTTCACCGTCTTCCTCTGGAAGGTGAATCTTTGGCCATCTAATTGGACAGTAATGGCATCCCTGACCAGAGCTGCTTACCTCAAGGTCATGAGACGGGAGGGTTGAGAGGTTTATGTCATTGTCTTCTACAGCTGAAGTGTTTAAACCTATAAAACCTACTGTATCATGTTTGATATGCAAATCTCTAAGGTGCCAAAATGATCAGCATGATCAAAACTTTGGTGAAAAACCTATTGCACACAATCTACTACATTCCTTCTGTCTGATTGATAGGTTAAACTTTTTTTAGCGAGTAAAAGGCCTTTGTATAATTGTAAAAGTATCCACCTCCAGCTTGTGCTTCACATGTCTTTTTACTGATTTGTATAAAGTAAATGTAAGAATAACTTGAAAATAACTTGAGAAATCAGGTTGAAATGTGATCATCAAATATGATCATCAGGCTTTTGAGGAACATTTATTTGTTCATCTGTCAATCATGATTGTATTGCATTGTGTTATATGTTTTGAAACTATAGAGCTTTGATCATAAAATTAAGTATTTAAATAGCATCAAAGACATTTTTATGGAAGGATATTTCGGACAGTTTTCAAAAGGAATTGCAAATTGTATTTTCAATTGCGTTTTCCATATGTAGACATTTAAATTGTGACATAAGCCAAAAGCAATTGCAAATCTTGCATCATCGTTTGCATTTTTGCTTTCATGAATGCACAGCGACTGCCAAATTTCAAATGGAAAAGCAAAGTCCATTTGAACTGTATTTCCCATGTCTTACGAGTTATGAGCCTGTTATATTTCAATAGCAATATTAATTACCACGTCTGCTTTTTCACTCTCTCTGCATCGTGCATGTAACCTGCCGAAACTCAAATGGAATCACAATTTCTTTAGCATTTTAATTTTCGATGTCTTACACAGAGAACTGTTAATCAGTGTCAGGGGCGGGACTAAACTATGTGGCGTGTTTGTATTGGGGAGTGACATCACTCACAGATAATTGTGCCGAATGCTGCGAACAATGGAGGTAATCGGTAAAGGCTCCGCTAAAGACAGCTGCCAATTCGACAGATGCATGTGAACGAACAGACAGTGCAACCCGGGTCTCCTTACATTCTTGGCACCTTAATTCCGTCGTTTTTACCGCAAATGCAGCGACTATTCCCTGCTAACAGCATACAGTCATACGCACAATAGGTCAATATTCACCCTTAACCAAACGCTTTTCACATGCCTCAAGATCTCTTGCTGTTTGCACTCCGATTCATGCATGTGAGCAAACAGACAATCTGCCCCTCCTTCTACTCTTACTAGCCTGCCTATTTGCCACGTTACCTTATGTATTTTTTCCTCTTTTTGATCCATAAATAAGCACACGTCCTCTAAGCGTCGCGTCTGCCTCAACATCTCTCACTGTTTACAGCCACCGGACACTCCGATTGATGCACATGATTTTAAATATTAATAACTCAACTTGACTGTGGCATGTTCTGTGACAGCTGCACCTAGATCTGACTGGTGACATGTCATCTGGAGCAGACGTATTAAAAGTAGCAGCGTTTTCTGTTTGCTCACATGCAAACAGAAAATGTAACATTCAATAAAATATTATAGTTTCTAAATAAATAAAATTATAAATACATTTCTGACTATTATTTCATATGTCTGGCTTTACATGATTAATGTTATGACACTTTGCCATTTTCCAGTTTAAGTGAGCTTGAATAAATGAACCATTTGAACGAAATGATTCACTAACATGAATCAGACTTCTCAAAGCTAGTGAAAAATGCTTTTCATAACTGGAAAGACACTCTTCGTGCTTTTATTCTCAATTCAAAGGAAAACCTAAAGAGACCCACACACAAAGAGAGATGCACAGACATGTTATTGCATGCTGTGTAAATTGTGTTGAGATATTTCTTGGTGAAGTTTTGAGGTGGAACAGCGATTACGGTCAATACTAACAGTAAACGAGAGAGAGAGAGAGATATACAGACAGACAGAGAGAGAGAGAGAGAGAGAGAGAGAGAGAGAGAGATTCAGTCTCAAGAGTTGTTAAAAATGCTGTAATTTCAGGCGGTCTCTCATTTTGAGTCCTATATTCCCATTTTGTGTTATTTATGGCAGACAAAAAACATGCAATGCTTTTTATATGGTAGCCACCATATACTTCATGAAACATCAGCACCTTTGTTTCAATAATAATATCCATCTTTTATCTCCAAAATATCCATAGCAGAACTAAAAAATGGATACAAATACACTGATGGCTCATATTGAAAACTCAGATTTTGACTGCAGTCTTAATCATGCTAGATATTTCAATCAGATATAAAGAATCACAGGTCAGTGTGGACAATCAATTCCCAAGTGTCCCTTTCTACATGAAATCAAAGGCACAGGTGTCAAGATGACCCGGGAACAGTCATACCAGAGATCAGATTGCATTAAGAAACCCGTAATGAGAATAGCAGATGGGACCATTTGCCATCTTCATTACTCTGTCTCTCTCTTTATATTTTCCTCACAGTGGCTGATCTGTCCATCACTGTGATTTTGGTACATTGCTGCATGATGAAAGTTAATATTTAATGACAGTCTTTTATTAAAACAAGATCTTGTTGAACCATATTGTCTAATCAAACTGAGTAAAACTGAGTGAACATGCATGCTAATGTTTAATCTGAGAGATCTGCTTCATTTTAGCTTCTGATGCACATCAAATCTTCATGTCCTGGTTTAAAGAGCCTGAAGCAAGATTAAAGAGGCCATATCCGCAATTTTACCATCTAATTTTCGAATCTTGTTTCCATTAATAAAGCCAGCACCAAAAAAAATCATCATTTAGTATTTCATGACCATTTCCCATTCTATGACAGAATTAAACAGGCATTTTTGTTACTGTACCTTTAACGGAACAGTTCACCCAAAAATGAAAGTTTGCTCAAAATGTAGGCCTACTCCTCAGGCCACCCAAGATTTAGATGAGTTTGTTTCTTCGTCAGAACAGATTTGGAGAAATGTAGCATCACATCACTTGTTCACCAATGGATCCTCTGCAGTGAATGGGTGCCGTCAGAATGAGAGTCCAAACAGCTGATAAAAACATCACAATAATCCACAAGTAATCCACACCACTTCAGTCCATTAGTTAATATCTTGTGAAATGAAAAACTGTGTGTTTGTAAGAAACAGATCCATCATGATGACGTTTTAACTATAAACCGTCACTTTTGGCCAAAATGTGAGTCCATAATAACGCTTCCTACAGTGAAAAACTCCATCTCCTGTTGTCTCACATCAAAATCCACCCACATATTTGCTCAGAACTGTTTTAGACTGTTTTTGCTTGAAAACAGTGCTTGATCTGTGCATATTTTTCTCCTGATTCAGACCTTTTCAATGGAGAAAGCAATATTATGGATAGAGACTCATATTTTAGCCAAAAGCAACGGTTTGAGGCCAAAACGTCTTAATGTTGGATTTGTTTCTTACAAACATTTCACAACACATTAATTGATGGACTGGAGTGGTGTGGATTACTTATGGATTATTGTGATGTTTTTATTAGCTGTTTGGACTCTCATTCTGACGGCACCCATTCACTGCAGACGATCCATTGGTGAGCAAGTGATGTAATACTACATTTCTCCAAATCTGATGAAGAAACAAACTCATCTACATCTTGGATGGCCTGAGAGTGAAATAAAATGTCAGAAAATTCACTTTTTTTGGGGGGTGAACTATTCCTTTAAGGCTTCTATGCCTTTATGCAAATTGTCCTCTGCTGTGATTGGCTAACCTCTGCAAACTGATTTCTCACTTTTGAGTTCTGAAATCAACAGAACATGAAACTCAGAAAGAGAAACACACTATTTCCCATGTGAAAAGTGAAAACCCAGTGTGACTATAACAATCCTATCAGCTAAGTTAACATTTGTAGAGTAACTGCAACCATAAATTAAATTTCATTCAGTGATTCCTGGAATCATGTCAGTTCCAAAACACTATTTTTAAATAAGCATATAATGCGCTCACAACAGGAATAAGTATATGCTATAAATCAGTGAATTCGAGGCCTCAGACCGTATCATGCGATGCTCAGAAGGAGAAAGAAAATCTAATACAGCACATTCTTCCACCATTAAAAAGTTATTTAAACTCAGCTAGGGGTCAGAAAGGGACTACAAATGCAAAAACTTAATTCAATTTATATACCTTGGCATTAATAACAACACTTTCTCCTAGTTGAGCAATAAAAACACATGCATTATAATTGCATAATGGCTTGAAAAAATATTTTCGTTTGTTTAAAAATATGTAAATATGGATTTAACCTTGAAACGAATGTCAGTGTTATATTCATAAATTCAGATCTTCTTAAAGTGTCTGATTAAAATGAATGCATCAATTATATACATACATTATAATAGCACTAACCCAAACCCTAATGGACAGAGCAGAGTAATTGAAGGAACTGAGGTCATGGAGGTCAACCAAACGCAGAGATGGACTACCAGAGAAATTAAAGAAAATCTCTGAACGGGGAATCAATAAGAGAGTCAAAAGAGATTGAATTTCTTTCAGCCAATTAATCAGATGAGCAAACATTCAAATTTCTTTCTGTTTGAAAGCTTTTTATAAATTATGTGCCCTATTTAAAGGCATTTAATCAATCAAAACAGACGTTTTATGGATCACAAGAGCACTTTGTCACCAGCTCTCAGGAGAAAAGAGAAGATCAAACACAGCAGCATTCCTCTGATGCAATCACACACACACACACACGTTTAGGATAAGATGACAGATGATGCCCCCCTTAAGAACAATGTTAATTTATATTCAATTGTAACATATTTAGCTACAGTATGAGTTTAGCATGTGCAGAATGATGATCTACCAGACAATAGTCCCTTTCGGGCAATTTACCGGTATGAGAAGTGGTAACATTAACAGTAAATTACCAGTAATCTGCTCTGTTTGAACGCAGAATGAAGATTAGCGGTATGAGCATGTACAATCATAACATTCTGAAGCAGATGACGTATTTACTACGCGCGGGCTTGCGGATATCAAAGAAATGTCTAAAGTCATCTAATAGGATGTCTCTGGGCCAAGGCCGCTGCATGATTGTGAACATTTGACACAAAAATTTAAAACATCAACAAAAACACTGACCACGTTTACCCCTCCATGTTTACAAACAAAAATTACAAATATGAAATTTTGAAATTGATGTGTGATTGGCGCTTTACTGGTAAAAAGTGAAAGTGAAAGTAAAGTAATTCCGGTAATTTTACGGCAACTTACTGGTATTACTGTGTGAAAGGGGCTAATGTGTTATTATTGGAAATAAATAGAAACATTTGGACATTTAGCTGTTTTGTAGTCAGTGTAAAAATCTTACAACTATTTAAAAAAATAATAATAATTTTGGTCAATTTTAACCAATAGCCAAACTGCTATTTAAATCAGTCCTCCACAATCCCATCCCATTGCAAACCACATTTTCCCTCATTGAATATTCAGTTCCCTTTCAGTCGGTCACTTTCGACGTCATGTCGATGACCGACGAATTGGGAATCTCGCCAGAGAGACCAATCTACTTCGAGTGTAATCTAAACGAGCCAATGCACATTGGCATGCGATGATTGCATCCAGCTGCCTCTGATTGCAGTGCGAGTATAAATAGGCAGCAGGTGCAACGCATACTCAGCTTTTCGCTTCGGAGCCGAGCGATAACGTCGTTCTGCTCCTGCCAAGCTTAGTTTATCTTCAGAGAACGAGTTCAGCGCGCTCTAGGAAGCCCTTCCATATTGGTGGAACGGCGCTACAGTGGTGGTGGTTTCCCATGTTGAGTCGGGTTGCACACACCAGGCTGCACTACCCCGTTTGTGTTGCAGGCGGCCATCTCCCCTGTGCGCTTCAGCATGCTAAAAGAGCATTCACGGGTGGGCGTGTCTTTTTAAAGACGATGTTGCGTCTGTGCCAACTCGATGCTGCGACTTCGTAAAGACGACGTTGCGTCATGGTATAGATGCCGTTTCACCCATGTGTTTCTGGATGCTGTCGTTACCTGGCGCCTGGTGATGGTCACGATTGCTGCCTCACGTGCCTGGGCGTTAAGCACGCTGAGGTGGCGTTCATGGATGAGTCATGTTCTCATTGCGGGAAGATGACCATCTTGGAGTTGCGGGCCAGGCTCCATTACCTCAAAAGGGGTGGAGTTCCGGTGCCTCTGCCTTTGCCTCGATCTAGTTCTCTTCCTGGCAGAAGTCAGGGGAGGACTATTTTCGGCAGTAGCTCAGGCGGACTTAGGAACACAGTGGCGGCGACCCCTCCGAGGAACCAACCTCCCAGGGACTGTCACTCCTCTACCACTCCGCAAGCAGTTGAGCTCCCTCAGGAACATGCTGGGCCCTCTGAAAGGAGCGTACCAGCCGTATCCTATGGGGCTCCTCCCGACGATTGGATGTCGATCACTGCATCGGAGGGCGAGCTGGAGCTCTTTGGAGAGGAAGATTTGGCTACGCTGCCGCCCTCTGGGACGGTAGCCAGGCCTGAATCGGATCCTGAGATGACAGCTATGCTTTCCCGGGCCACTGAGAGAGTAGGGCTCGAGTTGAGACCTCCACCGCGTCCCGAGCCCTCGAGGTTGGATGACTGGTTTCTTGGGGTGGCCCGCACTGGTTCTCGGTGACCCACTCCGGTGCCATTCTTCCCGGAGGTGCATGAGGAGCTCACCAGGTCATGGATGGCATCTTTAACTGCCAGCAGCCGGTCTGGTAGTTCCTCCTCCCTCACCACCCTCGACGGCGGAGCAGCCAGGGGGTTTACAGAGATCTCCCCCGGTGGAGCGGTCGGTAGCGATGCAGTTGTGTCCTAGTACCGCCTCCACCTGGTGGGGCAAACCGTCCCTTCCCTCCCGGGCCTGTAGGTACTCATCTGGTCTGACCGGCAGTGCTTATGCGGCCTGTGGAGAGGCCTTACATGCCATGGAGTTACTGCAGGTCCACCAGGCTCAAGCACTGAAGGACCTGCACGAGGGTGGTCACGATCTGGAAGTTCTGAAAGAGCTCCGTACCGCAACTGACCTCGCGCTCCGAGCGACGAAGGTCACGGCGAGTTCTCTGGGTCGTGCAATGTCCACGCTTGTGGTCCAGGAGCGCCATCTCTTCCATGTCTCAATCCTTCCGCGCCACAGACCTTTTCTGCAGTTCGCGTTCAAAGGATGAGTATATCAGTACAAGGTCATGCACTTCGGGCTGTCCCTGTCCCCCCGTGTCTTCACGAAAGTTGCGGAGGGGGCTCAGTTGTGCGAGCACAGGGACCTGATGCTCAGGCACCTCAGCTTGTTGGGTCAACTGGGAAAAGAGCAAACTCTCCCCAATGCAGAGGATCTCTTTTCACGGTATGGAGTTGGATTCGGTTGAACAGACAGCACGCCTCACAGAGGAACGTGCTCAGTCAGTGTTGAACTGCTTGAATTTGTTCAAAGGCAGGACGGTGGTCCCACTGAAACAATTTCAGAGGCTCCTAGGGCATATGGCAGCTGCTGCGGCAGTCACGGCGCTGGGGCTGCTTCATATGAGGCCGCTTCAGCATTGGCTCCATGGCCGAGTCCCGAGGTGGGCTGGCAGCGCGACACTCACCGGGTCCAAGTCACACCGGCCTGCCACCAAACCTTCACTCCTTGGTCAGACCTCACATTTCTTCGGGCAGGAGTGCCCCTAGAACAGGCCTCGAGGCATGCTGTGGGCAAGCAGTCTCGGGGGTGTGGACGGGCCCCCAACTGCAGTGGCATATCAATTGCCTGGAGTTGTTAGCAGTGCGCCTTGCTTTGAACCGTCTCAAAGGATGCTTACAAGGCAAGCACGTAATGCTCTGTACCGACGACACTGCGACCGTTGCGTACATCAACCGACAACGTGGTCTGTGCTCCCGTCGTATGTCGCAACTCGCCCGCCACTTGCTCCTTTGGAGTCAGAAGCATCTGAGGTCGCTTCATGCCATTCACATTCCGGGTCTGCTCATACTTGCGGCTGACGAGCTGCGCTCCCTGGAAAATGGAGACTCCATCCCCAGTCGGTCCAGCTGATTTAGAGACGTTTCAGAGTCGCTCAGGTAGACCTGTTTGCCTCTCCAGAAACCTCTCACTGCTAGCTGTTCTACTCCCTGACCGAGGGAACACTCGGCACGGACGCACTGGCACACAGTTGGCCTCGGGGCCTATGCAAATATGCATTTCCCCCAGTGAGCCTTCTCGCACAGATCCTGTGCAAAGTCAGGGAGGACAAGGAGCAGGTCCTGCTTGTGGTGCCCTACTGGCCCATTCGGACCTGGTTCCCGGAACTGATGCTCCTCGTGACAGCCACTTCCTGGCGGATTCCTCTGAGGAAGGATCTACTGACTCAGAGATGGGGCACCCTGTAGCACCCACGTCCAGACCTCTGGAAACTTCATGTCTGGTCCCTGGACAGGACACGGAGGTTCTAGGTGACCTACACCAAGAGGTAGGGGCCACCATCACATCGGCACGAGCACTGTCTACGAGACACGCTTACGCCTTGCAGTGGAACCTGTTTGTCAAGTGGTGTTCCTCCCATCGAGAGGACCCCCGAAGATGTCCAATCAGAGTCGTGCTCTCCTTCTTGGAGCAAGGGTAGGAGCGAAGTCTCTCTCCACCCTTAAAGTTTACATTGCTGCTATTTCCGCTAACCATGACCTCGTGGAGGGGAGAATGGTCGGGAAGCACGACCTGGTCATCAGGTTCCTTAGGGGGGCGAGAAGGTTGAACCCTCCTCGACCTCCCTCTATACCTTCTTGGGACCTGTCTCTGGTGCTCAAAGCACTACTGTGGGTCCAATTTGAGCCTTTGCAGTCAGTCGAGCTGAAGTTCCTTTCAATGAAGACTCTGCTCCTGGTTGCATTGGCCTCCATCAAGAGGGTAGGGGACCTGCACGCATTTTCAGTCGATGAATCATGCCTAAAGTTTGGGCCAGTTGACTCCCAGGTAATCCTGAGGCCCCGGCCTGGCTATGTGCCCAAGGTTCCTGCTACTCCCTTCAGGGTTCAGGTAGTGAAACTGCAAGCGTGGCCCCCTGAGGAGGCAGACCCATCCCTAGCTTTGCTTTGTCCCGTCCGCACTTTAAGTTTGTATGTGAACCGGACACAAAGCTTCAGGACCTCAGAACAGCTCTTTGTTTGTTTCAGAGGCCAGCAGAAGGGGAATGCCGTCTCCAAGCAGAGGATGCCCTACTGGATAGTGGATGCCATCACCCTAGCTTATCAGGCACAGGGTGTGCCCTGCCCACTCAGGTTGCGAGCTCACTCTACTAGAAGTGTTGCATCCTCCTGGGCGCTCGCTTGTGGCGCCTCGCTGACAGATATTTGTAGAGCTGCGGGCTGGTGAGATTCCCAATTCGTCGATCACCGACGTGACATCTCCGTTCCCTCCTTCAGGGAACGAGGGTTAAAATACGTAACTGAGATGTTTCTTGTAAAAATACATCACAAGTAAAAGCAGTTGTGGATGTCATTTCAGGTTCACTTTAATACTAAACAATATCTATAGAACAGTGCTTCTCAACTGGTTTGGCCATAGGACCCACATTTTCCCATGGTCATCAAGCCGCGACCCACTGTATGATATATGTATGTGTGTGTGTGTGTGTGTATATATATATAATTAGTTTAAAAAAAATCATACCTTCATGCAAATCCTTCCCAGCTAACACAAGCAGTACCAGTTATGTGATTTATACTTTATACTTATACTTTACTTTTATTTCACAGGTTGCATGCTCATAGTTTCTTTTGCGCTTTAGTGAAATGATATACAGTGTGCGCCGCCGCATTTGCGCGTGCAATTGAAGAGTGTGTGCTACAAGCACAGTCTGACAGGACAGGATAGTTCGTTTTTTCTGAGGTGAGAGACTTTTTATTTCATAACAAGTTACAAAAATAACGATAGAATAATGAGACTGACAATAAGCCTGACAACAACTGCAAAAAAAAAAAAGTGTCAACAGCTTTCACGCACATGTTTCAAAATAAAGGTCTTGCATCAGAAAAACATTTAGAATTACGTTTTGTTGCTGATGTTGTTTATTTGACGGTACACTCTTTTCTCAACCCACCAGTTGAGAAACACTGCTATAGAATACATTTAAAAAAAAAAAAACGTATGTAATTTTC
>NW_015544180.1:1711056-1722312 GCF_001515605.1 Sinocyclocheilus anshuiensis
ACAATCATAATTATTAAATAAATAAAAAAACAAGAATTGTTAATTATTTATTATTAATATTTACTATTATTATTTATTAAATAAATTATTTTATTTAAAAATAAACACACACACACACACACACACACACACACACACACAAACGTTAACCCTGCCTGCTTTAAATGTTTCAAAATAATAAAAAATTGAAAACAATAGAAGTTTAAAAAAGTAATCAAAAAGTAATCAAGTGAAATCAGCTACATTACTTTAATAAAGTAACTGAAACAGTTACATTACATATTACATTTTAAATAATATAATTGAACATATAGGCTACAATTAGGTTTATGCATTCCCCATGCATGAAGAAAATAAGGTTGCATCCCAGGAGCTCTACAGGAATGTTATAGAGTGATGAATGCAGCCAAGGAAAACACGAAGACAAGAAAGTGGAAAATAACACCGGTAAGACAAATAAATTGATTCTTTCCATTTACATGTTGGTAAGCCGACAAGAAAAGTTATTTTTAGTTATTGCATTTAAGACTGCTATACCATGTGCAGCTCAAAAAATAAAAGTAATGTAGCCTATGTCGCAATGTGGCTATAAGCAAGCGTCGATCAAATGAGCACATGATCGAATGACATCACTTTAGGGCACGCAGCATATCCATGGCAACGCTCAGCTGCGTAGTGACAGTTAACGGTCCTCTGTGTTCCTCAGACACGGCCTTGAGTTTTCGCTTTCGTTGGTCGAAAAGGTATTTATACTTTTATATTTGTAGACATTAGCTACCGTAACCACTGTGTATCTCGTAATGCTTACATTTTATGAAAAGTTTACCTTTTTAAACGTTTGCTGAAGTTGTCCCGTACGGCTGCTGACGTTAGGCTATGTGACCACTCTCGAAGCTAACGTTAGCATGTAAAGCTGAGATGATTAAACGTATATAATATTGACAGATACTGAACTTAAATATTGAATTTCCATGTGGTAAAAATACACACTGATACGCCTATATGCGGCAAAAAGGCCTATGTGCGCTAAATTTCGGACCGCTTGGTCTAAATCCAAATGTGTTTATTTTGTTGTTTTAGGTTAGAAGACAATGGGAAGAATTGCCATCTGACTAACCACAGCTGACAACCAGAGACGCACACACACACGGAAAGAGCAACGCACTAGCTGGGAAAACACCCCGATCAAGTTCAAGCAGGTAAGTTTGAATTACATTTTTAATATTTAGAGCTTCTGTAAAGAATATTATTCCATATTTTAATTTGAATTTCGGATTGAAATAAACATCGCCGTTAGCGTATACGTAGTTAACTTTTATTACTGTAAAAAACAGGAGGACATAATGGTATTTACTATTTTTACACACCAGAGGCTTTTAAATGAACTGTGTAACCAAAATATGCGTGTTAGAGAATGTACGGTTAACAGTGTTTATGTCATATAGTGTTTATGTCATATCATATCAGTTTTTTTTTGTTTGTTTTTTTTCTTTTTTTTTTAGTTAGTTGTAATTCTTGGCTGAATATCTCTAGCAGGTTTTAAAAGCCCTTTAAAATTAAATATGAACACAGTTTGGATTAAATAAAAGTACAGTCAAATGTTATCTCCTGTATAGACTTTACTGTACAGTGAGCGAACAATATATTTTTACATTAATTAATGTTTTTCAATGTTATTTAATACAAACACTTGATCATTCATGTTTGTTCATTGTGCATTAAATAATTTTAACAGATTGAATTTTTAAATTAACCCTAAGAAGAAGAATTGCCATATAACTATTGTTAGGTCATGTTATCTAACAAATAAAATCTTATTGTAAAGTGTTTTTAATACTACAGACTACAGTTTTTTGATATACACTTAATATACTGTATGTAATCGTATCTACATTTATTATAAAAGCTGAGGTTTGTTATTTACTGAAAAGTTATATTTTAGCTGGTGTCAATGATCTTATGTTGCATTTGGTCAGACTCAGCCCATTGCTTTACTGAAGTATATTATATTTTCCTTTTACAGCTGCAGACTGAGGAAGATCCTGAAACACACCAGCAAACCCTAAAACAGACAACAGTTTACAGATGTTTTTCAGTGGCAGCAGAACTAAACTTTTGGGTGAAACTTGTTTACTTTTTTCATACTTTTATTACTTGCGGAAAAACTTGAAACAATTTCAAATAAGTATAAAAATGGCATTGGTTTTGTACATTTAATTTTTGTTTAACGTTATTAATAAAAATGTTGTTCAATTAGCATGTTTTTGTGTTTTGCTTTGGTACCGAAATTGGTACCGAGAACCGTGGATTTTCACTGGTATCGGTACCGAATACTCAAATTTTGGTACCGTGACAACACTAATAAGGACAGCTCTATTTCAATAGCAGATGTGCTAGCATCTCTCCACTGACATTTCAGTCATTTTGTGTTTGCAGACGTCATTCAAATTATACACTGCACCCCGGCATCTTCAACAATTGCAAAAAAACAAATATAATTTATGTTAAACTTGTGTAATGCTGCACACATACTTATTACAAATACTTACATCCAAAGAAAATGCCACAGGCAAAACTAATCAAATTTTCATCATCGAAATAAGGATTACAAGGGAGCTGAGGTGACTTAAGGTTAAGAACCTAGGCCTGTATACACCTTGTCTCACTCTACGTAACCTAATCCCTTTTTTAAATCACAGCGTAAAGCTCTGAAACGGCACTATTTGTCTTCACTACCTCTGAGACAACGCAGAAGCTGCAGGGAAGGAACAAAAACATGTTTAAATTATCATGAGGTTGTTGTCTGCATGCTGGGTCACGATTTAACCTTCAGAGCTGCGAAACCAAAAACGAATCCCAACTCCAATCCCATGAGAACGGGATTGTTACATATAGCATTCTGATAGTAGAAGAGAGTCCTTAAATTATTCCCTCTCTTTATTCGTCTACATCTTCCATCCTTGACTCATTCCTGCAGTCTATTTGATTACCTTCAAAGCGTTAATGATTAAACAAGATTTGATGGACGCTTTTTTGCTTCCTAATTCAATTGCAGTGCAGACTTACACTAGAAGAAAACTCCTCTTGGAGCCAATTAACAGCTCAAGCACACACACACACTCCAACAGAGCCAAAGCACTCAGAGTGAATAATGCATTTAACCTCTTATTATGCCTGTTGGTGCTGCCCAAGCCAGACCTTCAATATCGTTTTAATATTTAATCAATTTGCCCTGCTCTCCAAGGCTACATCCTGGCACTCAAGAGTCTGTCCTCTTCAGACAAAAAGCAGCACCTTTTTCTGCGTCAAGACTAGGATGTGGAATGAAATTATGCATTTTACACAACTTACCTTGACCTTTGCGGAAACCAATGCCAGCTAGAGTCTCTATGGCAACAGAATCTGGCTTTTTATTTCTCACAGGGGGGTGGCTGCCAACTGCTTGGCTTTCAGTGCACAGCTCAGATTTGTCGCTGGACAACGGGTCTTTTCTCTTAAAACGACTAGCTATTAGCTGCCAAAAACTAGTCTCTGGTTGCAATTGTTTGGTGGGCTTTGTTAGTTTGGCAGGATGGAGAGGGACCTCCAATGTTGTTCAATTAGCATGTTTTTGTGTTTTGCTTTGGTACCGAAATTGGTACCGAGAACCGTGGATTTTCACTGGTATTGGTACCGAATACTGACATTTTGGTACCGTGACAACACTATTTCCATCTAATATATTCTAAGTTCTTTTTTCAGTATAATATTTTATTCAGTATAAGACAAAATATATGACTGGGACATGAAAATGTACTGCATAGTGGGAATGACCCAGATTCAGTTAGCATCTGATATTAAAGTCATCAAAGGGTTTGTTTATCAGTCATTCATTGCTGCCTTTTCCTGTGCTTTTAATTAAATTACAGGACAAACTTTATAAATGCCGCTCTAAATGTTTGAGTCGGGAATGCTACAGCGAGTGAGTAAACTTTAAGCTCGCATCTCGCTCAGACGAACACGAACATTCAGCACTAATCCCAACAGCTGACCTCATTCAAATACAGCTGCATTTAGTTTATTCACAAGCATTTTGAATATTTATGTACAACAAGCCAAACCACTGATTAGCTCAAAAACATACGAGATAGTACATCTGCATTAATTAACACTGAACTGGAGTCAGTGAAAGCGTGTTGTCGGCGCATCAGAGGAGCGTGTTTTGATGGCTGTTTGACTGCTGTGCTCAGTGTGAATGGGGAATTCATTCACATTTTAATTTTGATATTAGCTTGTACAGCGAACAGCGTGATGCTGAGCTTTTAAATATGAAACAACTCGATCAAGAAGTGCTCAAACATACCGACGTAAATAAACTCCTAAGCATATGCTCACACCCACACACATATACAACTTTACATTTGCATTTATGTATTGGCAGATGATTTTATCCAAAGTGACTTGTACTGCATTGAAGGTATGCATTTTATCAGATCATGCAGTCTCTGGGAATCGAACCCATGATCTACTGCAGGGGTTCCCAAACCTTTTGTCAGCACTGAATGCTAGTGTTTGTCTGAGTTAGATGCTGTAAATTTACTCTCTCACTGCATCATTCAGGACTCAACATTTAGAGCAGGGGTTGCCTGAAGAGCCGCAGACCTGCAGAGTTTTGCTTCTACCTTGATAAAAACTCACCGCCTGTAGCTTTCTAGTAACGCTTAGACTTTGATTAGCTTGTTCAGGTGTGTTTAATCAAGGTTGGAGCAAAGCTCTGCAGGACTGTGGCTCTCCAGGACTGTAGTTGGCCATCCCTGCTTTAGAGTATCAAGTTTGTCCCATCAATTCATAAAGAGCAGGAAAAGGGCAGTAATAAATGACTGATAAACAAACACTTTTATGACTTTCATATCAGATTCTGTCTTACACCGAACAGAACCTGTGTGTGTGTGTGTGTGTGTGTGTGTGTATATATATATATATATATATATATATAATTTATTTCATGCCCCATATATGTATTATGATTTATATACAGAATAAAATTTGACATAGGAGTCAATTCAGAAAAACAAATAATATATTTAATCTTTTTTAGTAAGTGTTTTATTTTAAATTATAGTATAGGGATGCACAATTTGATTGAAAAATATTTTGTGCTTATTTTGTCATATATTGTGGTTGCCAATTGAAGTAGACACTTTTTAAGGGTGTTCACACTTTGGTATCTTTCAGTGATAGTATTCAAACTATTGGAAAAACAGTAGGTGAAATGTACCTGGATGATGTACTGTACTTCTTCTGCACACTGGTAGTTTGCGTGACAGTAACAACATGGCTGAAGTAGTACGTCCAGATTTCATTCATATTACACATATTCATACTATATGAACATATTTTAACAATCATGTAAGATTCCAACCAAATGTAGTACCTGCTAAACAGTATGTGATTTCTGATGCAACCAATGTGCATCAAAAAAAAAAAAAAAACTTTTTGTCATATATTGTAGCTGCAATTTGTACTGCAATATGATAAACATTTAATCTTTGCTGCTGAAACATCCAGGCAAAAATAACAAACAGACCACAGTCCAATTGAAATTGAGTTGCCTTTTAAGGGTGTTTACACTTGAGTCCAGTCTTTACAAGAACAAACTAAGACTTCAAACCAAATGATTTCGGACGTAAACATGCAGCACACCAGGCCAAATCACAGCCTTTTGCAATTTAAAAACATGAAGCCATATCGCAATTTCAATTGCAGCCCTATTAATTTAACATTTCATACTTTTACTAATTTTTAGCCTTTCATCAACTCTCAACCCCTTTTTGCATTTGCGAAACCTTGCTCTAGTGTATAAGCAACAGGAATACATATTTTAATTTCCAACATTCGTAGACATATTGATAATCTCTAATTAAAGGGGTCATGATGATGCGATTTCAATTTTTCCTTTCTCTTTGGAGTGTTACAAGCTCTTGGTGCATAAAGATCTCTAAAGTTGCAAAGACTAAAGTCTCAAATCCAAAGAGATATTCTTTATAAAAGTTCAGAGTCAGCCACACCTACCTAAAACGACTCATTCTAACATGCCCCCACATGTCTACGTCACAATGTGGGAAGATTTGCATAACGCCGCCCAAATGTTCATGAAAAGAAAGAAGGCGTAACTTTTATTCTCGCTGTAGTATTGTTGCTGCCGCCGCCGCCATGTCGTGAAGGCGCTGTGTGTTTCGTTGTGAAAGCGAAACTACTTTGTTTGGCCTTCCAAAAGAGGACGATATCCGCTTCGTCATGCCTAGAGCTGATCCGTGCTGGTCGCTGAGGAAATACATCAACTTCACGCTGTGGATCGCCGGATCGGCTTTCACCGTGGACGAAGCGGAGTCCAGCCCGGGGTCGTCACATGTGGTTGCCGCAAGCCCACCGGCCAGTATACAGTATAAGTCATTATAATCCGTAATTATGTCCCCACTGGATGCAACAAATGCCTCGTTTATAATGGGTTTTAATGTTTTTGTCTCGTCGGTCCGGCTGGGGCATGGCATCACAGTATGGTAAGGGGTGTAACATTTCCGTCACACGCTTGAGGTATTCGGCCAATCACAACGCACTGGATAGCTGGCTAATCACAGCACACCTCGCTTTTCAGACCGATGAGCTTTGTAAAAATCGACACGTTTCAGAAAGGCGGGGCATAGAGGAGAAACAATAATGTACTGTATGTGGAAAATAATGTGTTTTTTTAACCTTAAACCGCATAAACACATTTCATTACACCAAATACACAAAATAATGTTCTTTTTAGCAACATCATATGACCCCTTTAAGATTAACCTGTTGCCATGGTAACTTATTTTACATTTTTGGAACATTCCAAAAATAATTCCATATTCATGAGAAAAAAAATAACTAATCCTTTTAGATCCACATTCATGTTCCATTCACATGGTAACATGTGGAAAATGTCATTCTAATGGTGACCTCCCAAAAAAAAAAAACGGTAATACCATGGTACATTTTAGTTAGTGTGTAAAACATGGCATTTCCATTGAGAACACAGAAGTGCCGCCACCTACCGTGGTTGTTTTTGTTGTGCACTGGTGTGTAGTGGTTCTTGAACGTCCGTACAGGCGTGTTCTCTTTGGGCGAGGTGTCAATAGCGGCGATGTTTTCATGATCGTACTGTGATATAGGAATGGGCCCCTGCTGTCTCAAAATGTCCGCCAGCGCTCTGCAGGGGGGAAAAAAAGTCGAAGATCATTTCACTGCTCTCAAAAAGAAAAAACACCATCCAAATTCGGCTCAGCTTTGAAAAAGACTTGTTTAGTGTTTCATCCAGTTTAAAGATACAAACACATCAGTCCCCCCAAGAGGTTTAAGCCAATTTGCCCCTTTTATGCTATTGTTTCTGTTGTTTTCCCATTTGTGGAGGTTCTTGCCTCAAGCAACCGGCAATCCTTTTCTCTCTCTCTCTCACATACACACACAACTTTAATTGCACTTTGTGTTATAATGAACAGTGGAGGTTTAGTCTCTGAGGTTTTCAGGACCTCAGGCCTGCGAGCTCTACAGCAGCAAACAAAAGCCATTAATCAATGTTCCTTCACAATATGGCGTTAGAGCAACACATCCCACTTACACCAGCCTAATGGGATTTAAATTCTATTAATGTTTTTGCTCTTTGGCCCGAAGGACACGCTTTCTGACTCGAGACCCAACTGCCTCATGGATTTTCTGCGCAGCGGCAATCTGAGATTGTGCTGGCTGGAGTTAATGGTGTTTTCTCACTAATGCAGTTTTCGGGTTTCATCAAGCAAACTTGGTCATTCCAGACGAACTTTGGGATAGTGTTGCCTCAAGGCTGATTTATACTTCTGCGTCGGACCTACGTCGTAGGCTAAGCGTCAGTTTTCATTTATACTTCTGCGTTGTTGTCTGTGTCGACGTGCAGTACACATGCAAACTGCTAGTCTGCAGTGTCCATGGGCATGTTGCTGATGTAACCCGCAGTACCACGGCAAAAGCCAAAGAAGAAGCGGCTCGTCGGAGAAGCATTATAGCCGTGACGGCGGCAAATAAATATCAAAACATTAAATCATTATTTAAAACTACAAAAAGGAGACAACAACGGAACAGGAGAAGATGGCATTCTTTCAATCTCCACAAGGACTTGTACCACGGCAGATAAAGATTGTTTGTTGCGGACAACTACTGATGTATAATGCTATGTAGTATAATAAATGATAAGACACTTGTTCTTTGCTTTGTTTTATTTTATATAAGAAGGTGTAACATTAAAATATATTAAAGTGCACATAAACGCACACAAAACTCAAGTACATACGGAGGGAGGGGTTCTAGCAGACCAATCACAGCGCTTGCGGTCCACGTAGAATTGACGCGCTGTTAGATTTTTGGAGAGGTGCTACAGCGTAGGTTGTGCGTCTATGCGTAGGCTACAGCGTAGGTTCAACGCAGAAGTATAAATTGGGCTTCAGTGCTTAAAAATCAAAGTTGGAGACCAAAAGGATGAATAACTACATGTTTGAATAAGATCTGACAGCTGTAAAAAAAAATTATAAAATAAAAAATACTGTAAAAGACTATAAAAATGCTACAGTAAAAGTTCACTTACTCTATATGGTGAAAAAACTTAATAAATATATTGAGGTATTTCATGAAATGTTGCAACAAAATACTGTTCAATTTGTCATGTTTGTAAGTGAAAAAGAACAAGTCATCTTTGAATTTACCATAAAACTGACTTTCTCAGAATGGGGCCTCAACTTTTCACTGCAGATGAACTTTGTAACTTTGGGATAGTGCTTCTTTTAGAGGTTAAAGACCAAAATGTTGCAGGTTCCTTATTCATGTTTGCACATATTCAATCTTGTGTGAAGATGCACCAGGTTTCAGCTGGTTTTAAATGGTTACAATGTGCAAAGCATTAATAAGTTCACTTGTCAATGAGATCTGAGAGCTGAAAAATGATCATAATTGTAATAGTAAAAATACTGTGGTAAAAGCTCCCTTACTCTATACAGTGAAAAACTGTAGATCTAATGGAACATTTCATGTAATTTTACAGCAAAATACTGTTAAATTTACACTTTTTGTAAGTGAAAAAGAACATCTTATAATTTACAGTAAATAACCATAAAATTGACACCCCCAGAATGGGACCTTAACTTTTTCACTTCAGATGAACTTTTGATGTATTTGATGCAATTTGTAGATGTATTTTTTGGATAGTGTTGTTAAGTGGTTAAGGATTAAAATTGGTGACCAAAATAGTGCAGGTTTCTTATTCATATTCGCACATATTCCATCTTGGTATGTGAAGATACATCAGGTTTGATGTACATGCTGATTTTAACTGGTTGCAATGTGCAAAGCATGAGATCTGTGAGCTACACTGTAAAAATGTTTGTACTTTTAAAAGTAAAACACTGTCAAAATTTGCGGTAAATTTCCTTAATATTTATGGTGAAGAACTATAATAGATCTAATGCGGCATTACAGTAAAATACTGTTAAATACATTTTATTTATTTATTTAAAGTAATAGATAATAATTAAATAATAGGGGGGTTATATGTATATATAGTCTTTTATTCATTTTTATTTGAGTTTTAGTTTTAGTTAAGAAACTTGAGTATAGTGTACATAGCAACTTCAGTGCTTATTAGAACCAGATGATGCACCATAAAAATTAATACATGTTTATGTAGAACCAGAAAAAAAAGGTCGAACCAGGTCGGACGGTCAGTTTTTACGGCCTGACTCGGAGGCCATCTCTCCTCACACGAGGAGCCTGAAATGGCATCTTAACTGTGTCAATGTCAGCGCATTTGCTCTGCCTCGTGGTCCACATCTCTGAGCGTGCCAGAGAGACAGACAGATAGAAAGAAAGAAAGAAAGAAAGAAAGAGAGAAAGAAAGAGAGAGAGAGTGTGACTTTGGAAGGAAGTATAATTAGTCTTTCCCTTCCAGGAGAAGGACTTTTTTAACAGAAGTTCTCCTCACGTGGGGGCGACCTGGTTTCACTGCCCCAGTTGGCTGTAAGGCTCTGAGCGCAGCGCTACCGTTCCACCTTCTTCAGCTCAAACACCGCAGGACTGGGACGCTTTCAGGCCCTTACGGCCTGGCTACATTAAACTACTTGAGTGGGCTTTTTTACTGTAGTTTTTATGCATCACGTTCACTCATTTAGAGATTTAGAACAGATTAACTTTATACATCCCATCACAGGTAATAGTTTTATCACTTAACAGCATATGAAAGATTAAAACAATGCTCCCGATTCAATAACAAAAGATTTTAAGCTCAACAGCAATTGTGGCACTAAGTATATATTGTTATAAGACTGTAAGACACCGAGAATAGTGTGAAATTATCATGCAACAGTCTTTTCTGTGTTAAGCTACAGTCTTTTAGCTTTAATGCCATGACCCTTGAAAAGCTGGTAAACAGCAGTCATTTTCACAACATGCGCAACTCAAAAAAGGATGATTTTGACAACTTCACAGATCAAAAATGCATTTTTGTCACTAAATAATCATGATAAATGCACAAACGTTGTAACTTTGAGATAGTGTTCTGTGTGTATATATATATACACACACACACACACAACCGGTCAAAAGTTTGGGATCAGAACGATATTTTGTTTTTTAAAGGAGTTTCTTATGCTCATCAAGGCTGCATTTATTTGATCAAAAATACAGGAAAACAATTTAATATTGTGAAATATTAAATTTTCAGCATCATTTCCCAAGAATGATCACATGATCCTTCAGAAATCATTCTAATATGCTGATTTATTATCAGTGCTGGAAACTGTTGTGCTGCTTAATATTTATTTGGAACCTGTGATACTTTTTTTTCAGGATTCTTTGATGAATAAAAAGTTAAAAAGAAGAGCATTTATTTAAAATAGAAATATTTTCTAACAATATACACTACCTTTCAAAAGTTTGGGGTCAGTAAATTTTGATTCTTTCTTCTTTTGAAAGAAATTAAAACTTTTATTCAGCAAGGATGTGTTAAATTGTTAAGAAGTGATAGCAAAGATTTATATTGTTAGAAAAGATTTATATTTTGAATAAATGCTGTTCTTTTGAACTTTTTTATTCATCAAAGAATCCTGAAAAAGGTATCGCAGTTTCCAAAAAAAAATAGTTGGCAGCACAACTGTTGCTAACATTGATAATTCTAATAATAAATCAGCATATTTGAATGATTTCTGAAGGATCATGTGACACTTTAGACTG
>NW_015544180.1:1722410-1737579 GCF_001515605.1 Sinocyclocheilus anshuiensis
ATATATATATATATATATATATATATACACACACACACACACACACACACACACACATACTCAAATAGATGACTAGAATAAATGCACCATGCATGTGTAAATGCCACACACAACCTTCTCAGTCTCAGCAGATCCTCATCAAAAGTCATTCAGTTGTCTGGTGTTAATATATGCAAGACGATACTAACAGTAATTTGGGCCTAAGTGCTATCCTGTTTGCTCTAAAGACACATCCAACCATCAGTGTGAGTTAATTACATCCTCACAAACACCCTGATGCAGCCTCTGGGGACAGACGAGCACCGATTCCTAACAAATCAAGGCCAATTTCCCTCATTCTAGCACCTGAATCGGGTTGAATGGTGAAACATATGGCGATATGATGTTGCTACAGCACGTATTAGACACACTTTCTCACTAATTCAAACTCTGGTTACACGTTTAAAATGCATGTAAAATGACCAGTGATTCAAGTAATGATGCATTCAAGCGAAAAACAATTACTTTTGCCAGACCTGCCAATGGCAAGTGAATTTATTACACAGGATCAGACAAGACTAATGTTCCTGATTATGTCACCACCATGAAACAATTAGACGGCATCACAATCAAAAAACCTTCTCAATATGTCACGTCACTGTAATAGAGAGAAATTTGTTGAAATAGATACAGGCTCTCTGATGAATCAACAAATATGTCTACGTTTAAGATGAAGAGAAAAACTCTTGGAGCAAGTAGTCTGAAAATGAAAGTAAGCCAAATTTAAGGGGGTAAATCTCATTGCACAGGTCATATTTCACTCCAGAATTAAAACGAAATTATATTTTGCCTAAATAAAATTAGGTTTATTTCTAGGAGCTAAAAGATATTAAGATTCCTGATTATTTTCAAGACAATTAAGCACATTTTCATCAAAAAAAATCTATTTAGCTATTATATATAATATAGCTATCAATATTATAGCTATTGTTCTTGGTGTGAACGGGCTCAAATGTTTCAGCAGAACATGCACTAGACCTTTGATGCACTGATCAGAAGTTTGCTATTGTTTAGAGCATCAGTTCTAATATGTGCAAAATGGGTCAATCAGAAGACTGGTTTCTTTCCAAAGCAGTGAAATGGAGAACAGCTGTGACAGAGTGCTCCTTCTGGGTAAAAAGTCCTCGTCTTACGTCAGGGCTCACTCGGATTGCATCGGCGCGTGTTCCCGAGGAGACTGATCAATATGAGGCGCTTGGATCACCCGCGGAGGCTTTCAAACCACGGCCTTTCTGTCCCGCTGAAGGTCACCGGCGAATCTGCATGTGCTAAATACAGCCGCCACCTCTTTTAACCTCTTCCACCTCTCAGCCGCCGCTCACACAGACCTCAGGTGCCCCGGGGAGCCGTGAAATGCACTGTTATTCAAACCTGGCTTTTTGGCAGCAAGCTAATCTTATGTTCCACTCAAACTGCTCATGTACGGCTGTCAGGTTATAAAGCGTAAAGCTTTAGCGTCACCGCCGAACCGGCTCCAGGCAATCTGATTGGCTAGATTGGAAACTCCCAGAGTGCTTTTCACTGAACACAATAGGCATTCTGTCCTCTCGTGGCTGTGTCTGAGTTTCTGCCGTGACAGTGATGTGGAGGGTTTAAAACGCTCTCGGGTCAGAAAGGAATCACTATATGCTTAGCTCAGGAAGTCATTTGGTGCTAAAAGTGCAGGGTTTGAAAACCAACTCAAATCTTTTCAACAACTGCTAAAGCGGATGGAGAGGATTCAGTCTGGCCTTCCAGTGCTGTTGCATGACATTTTCATATAGTTTCTTAAAAAGGGGTCACGAACTGAGAAATCAAAATTCCCTTGATCTTTTGACATGTAAGAGGTCATTGCACTAAAAAACATCCTGTAATTTTCAGAACTCAAAACTTTCTCGCTAGTCTAAAAACAGCTTATATTGAAGCCAATCGGCCAAAACGACAGGTTGTGGAATGTGCCACTCTATGACGTAATAGTGTGGATAAATCCTGACTCCGCTGAAGAAAATCAACGCCTGCTTCTACATCACTGCCTGTTTAGCTCCACCTGCCTATTCACGCATGTAGTGTAAATAACGAGAGAGACAAACGCAGGTCTACACAGAAATCAAATTATAAAGATGCTCGAAGACAACAAGACACTGTGCAATGCCAAGCTGTGGAAAAACTGTCTCTGCATCACCTTCCTTCTGATCCCAACATTAGGCAAGAGTGGATGAACAGAGTATTTATGTTTTTTAACCTAAATCATAGCAGTGTTCATCTATGAGGAATGTAGGCTGTCAAACATACACAACTGTCAGCCAATCATAGCAGTGGGCGTTTACTTCCGAGTCGTCAATCCACCACACCTATTCAAACAGAGCGTTCTGATAAGGGGGTCAAAACAGGACAGAAAATAGCCTTTTACTTCTAAATTATGATGTTTTTTGATGTAAAAATCTTGATAACATTATAAGTGGACCTCAGAGAACAGTACAAAATAACAAAAAAAACAGTTCATGTCCCCATAAAAATATTTTTTGTCATTAAAAATTAGGGCTGCCCCCTAATAGTCGACTATCCGTTAGTCAACGAGAAGACGACCAAAATGTTATTAGTCACTTAGTCACAGAAAAAAAAAATGTTCCACACGAAGTGGCGAAATCACGCAGTCCGTGACGGACAAATCGTTAACGACTGGTCTATGTGGTAATATAGTACATCGGGCAGGACATAGGCTACGCTCACCTAACAATCATCGACCGCAAATATGGCTTATCATCTGAAATATGTATGTAGTAGCAACTTTACATGGCAGCTCAATCTAATGTTAGCCTAGAAAAAAGTGCGCTGTTCACGTGTTTGTGCGGAGTGTGGAAGCTGAACAGTAGCGCGCACGCTTGGGCTACTGCATGACTGATGGAAGCGCTGCTGCGATTATTTGCACTTAAAATACTTAGACATTTTTGGTCATACAGATAAGAGTAATGCAGCTTTCGTATCTGTAAAGACTCTACGTTTATTTGTGTGCACTCAGAATAACAATGAAACGTTGTGCTTTTGTAAAATAATTAAAGCAAACAGGATGCGTTTTCTGCCGTCTCGGACTCTGTGAACTAGAGTGCGTCATTTCGAAACTCCGTGTATTCTTGCCTTATTACAGAGACATGAAAAATATATCTATAGAGAGTGAAACTTTTAAATGAACCAATTCAAATAGAAAGCAAATATTCTCAGATTATGTAATCCGTATGAAACATGCATACAGGCACATACTGCGGGGATGACGAGTCAGTGTCGCCGACTTCATCTATTAAACCGAAAACAGAAAGCACTAGTGTAGCAATAAATTATAAAACGTTAATGCAGTGTACTTGCTGTTTTTCCCTAACACATTCATAATTATTATATTTGCCGGTGCGCTGTGGCTGTCACGGTCACTCGAGGACTAACGAATGAGGAGACGCTGGAGAATAGTTAACTTGAATTTAATTCAAAATAAACAAAGGAATACAAAACATGGGAAATTCAGGGACGACATGTAGCAGACAGAATGACATTTAACAGCAGACAGAAAAAACTGGGAAACACAGGGTTTAAATGCTCA
This sequence comes from Sinocyclocheilus anshuiensis, assembly GCF_001515605.1. Lineage (NCBI taxonomy): Eukaryota > Metazoa > Chordata > Actinopteri > Cypriniformes > Cyprinidae > Sinocyclocheilus > Sinocyclocheilus anshuiensis. The sequence continues at coordinate 1,726,018 of NW_015544180.1, forward strand.
GAAACTAATGGGACACACCTGGGAACAATACGAACTAAACGGGGAACACCTGGACTCAAATAATAACAAATGAGGACAGGACACAGGAAGAACCAAATAAGGGCAAACAGGAACATGATTCCTAGGAGTGAGCCACGACCGACGGGCTTGACTGTGGAGTGGCCAGCGGGCTTGCCACAGGAACTTCGGAACTAGACTTCGGAACGGCCGGCGGGCTGGACTTCGGCGCGGCTGGCGCGCTAGACTTCGGGACGGCCGGCGGGCTGGAGAAAGCCATGGCCGGCGGGCTTGACTGAGGAACGGCCAGCAGAGGAGTCCCGGATCGGGATCGGAGGCTCTCCAGACACCGGATGACTGCCTCCTTCCAGTCGAGGCTGGTGGTGTCTGGGAGCTCCATGGGGCGATGGTAAGTAATCCCGATCCGGAACAGCATCACGAGGGTTTCCCCCTCGAGGGAGCTGGCGAGGGCGAGCGGCACGAACGCCCTCGCGTAGCTGACAAGGTTGGGGCTCGCCTGAGCCACGGCGATGAACATCGCTCGTTCCTCCATAATCTCGGGGGGAAAACAAAAACACTTTGAAAAACCGGAAAATAAACACGGGGAGAAGAGGCGCCGCTCACTTTCGGTTCGGGTCTGCTGTTCTGTCACGGTCACTCGGGGAGGAACGAATGAGGAGACGCTGGAGTATAGTTAACTAGAATTTAATTCAAAATAAACAAAGGAATACAAAACATGGGAACTTCAGGGATGACATGTAGCAGACAGAATGACATTTAACAGCAGACAGAAAACACTGGGAAACACAGGGTTTAAATGCTCAGAAACTAATGGGACACACCTGGGAACAATACGAACTAAACGGGGAACACCTGGACTCAAATAATAACAAATGAGGACAGGACACAGGAAGAAACAAATAAGGGCAAACAGGAACATACACGTGACAGTGGCAAGCCTTTTTTGCGTGCGCTTGAGCGCTTATTAGGCTATGTAGGCAATTAAAGGCTCATTATTATGATTTATATGGTTTATTAATAAAAGTGCGACTAATAGTCGACTAATGCTTAAAATGAACGACTACTAGTCGACCAGAAAAATATTTAGTCGAGGGCAGCCCTATTAAAAATACTACATGGATTTTTTATATATAGGATATTCACTTTTTTATTTCATTTGTGTTCGGGTCATTTTGAGCCAGAGAGGATTTTCTTTTCCACCGAAAATGATAATTAATGTTATTGCATTGGACTAAAATTGACTTTGCTCACACGTTATAACAGCACACATTATAAATCAATTTTTGTACTTTTTAGGATTATTTTCCCACCTTGTGACACTTGTGGGGTTCCCAGTCAAAAACGACTGGGCTACCAAAAAAAATAAAAACCTGCTTATAAATTTTTGTTATGCTATGTTATTGCCAAATATTGGATTACATGTTTTTATCAACTTGTTTTCTATCACTTAGCATAGGTTTTGTATTTCTTTTTGGAACTGATGGATCGTAGGCCTCATCAATCTGAGTTTATGCACCTCAGCTTTTGAGTGAACATTTTCAACAAATAATACTTTTTTCACTCCAAAACTGAGGTGCATGAGCTCAGATCAATGAGGCATGATAAAGTCGACAAAAAGATCTTTGACCATAATGCTTTAAAGAACACAAACTCACACATCACACACCACACACATCAAGCCTCATCCATGAAACATGAAGAGCAGAACACATTTCTGTGTAAATCATTTGTAAAACCTTGCGTAAAATGTTTGTAAAACGTTCTGCTCATTATATATACTCACACATATAGGCAGAGGCTATTTTACACTAAGTGAAAATAGCATATTTTCTTAGCGATATGCTATTTACACTAACTGCAAATAGCGATAGATTCCATTTACAGTTTGCAATAAGTGTTAATAGTAGTTAGTTGCTATTTATACTAGTGCAAATAGTCACAGATATTGACACTTCAGTATTATAGTACATTATAAAACAGTATGCAATAATAACGTATTGAGTGTACCAAAAAAAGAAAGTAAGCAAATTTAAGTGGGTGAATCTCGTTAAGAAAATTCCAGGTCATGTTTCACTCCAGAATTATAAGAAATTATATTTTGCCTAAAAAAAAAAAAAAAAAGAGTTTGTTTCTAGGAGCTGTAAGAGTTTATGATTTTGATTATTTTTAAGCCAATTAAGCACATTTTGCCCAAATAAAAATCTTGTTCAGACAAAATATACATGTATTTTTAATATTAAAATTACCATAAAATGTAATTTAATTCCATATAAAGAATTATACCATGGTGTCAAACTATTTAAATCATACTGCACATTACTTTTTGATTAAAAGAATAGCTAATTTGTTCACATAAAAAACAGAACTGGAGGGGAAATGTGCTCAATTATCATAAAAAATAATGGTGAAAAAATGGCTTTATTTTATTTGAGTCTCTCTCTCTCTCTGTAAGACTTTGTGAGATTCACCCTAATAAGCTTTGAAAAATATAATTATGTAACACAATAGGAGTTGGGCTCTGTCGCAACAAATGAGTCATAAGTTAGCTTGAATTACAACCCATGATCCATTTGAGGTAATCTGTTTTTTACCCAGTATGAGGTAATTAAAATACTTTAGTCATCACTTTGTCATCGTTCTCCAATATAACCATAGATCATGAGGTCAAACCACAACCAAGCTATACTGCACTTCTTACAAAAACTCTATAGTCCTCATAATCGATTCATAATGAATCAGCCAGAGTGGCATAAGACAGATCTTGTCCCTCATTGACCAAGGTCTCATCTCTAGTCATACACAGGCATTCTCCTCAGAGAAACCACATTTCATGCACCTGTGTGCTTCAAACACACAAAACACTCACAGTGTCACGGAAACGGGTGTGTGGAGGCAGGCAGGACGACGAGGACGACAAGGACAACAAGAATTCCACTACTTACTTTTAATGTAGACACAACAAGGCAGGTACAGGTAGGTGAAACAAACAGCCTCGGGGTAACATTCACAATCACAACAAACGGTCCACAGGGGCGTTACACACAGCACATCAAGAACCTTCCAGCCCGGAGCTGTTTCACTACACATTTGAGCCCCTGGGTAAGGACTCATAATATATTTAACTGTATTTTGGTGCTAATTACCACCATCTACACGCAGCCTAAATGAAGTCGAGTGGCTTCAAAGGGTGGAAATGTTAAAACAAATGTTCTGGAACATTCAGTACCCTCACGGCTCATACTGTAGTATGAAACTTCACTGACGTCTCTGTGAGACAGTGAGCAGCAGGGACGGTTTGTCAAAATTGGGGCAAGTATTGATGGATCTAAGATGGGAGTTTAGCCCTAAACCCTTTCAGAAATGTTCACTATCAATTCAGGGAAATATCTAAATGTTTAGGGCAAAAATATCATATCACAATTTTTTTTTTCAGGAAAATTTTATCACGGTTCTTTGTTATGTTGGTTTTACTATTTTGCAAGCTGTCTGAGCAGTACAGCCAAACTAATTTCCCTAGCCTTACAAGGTAACAAAATATAAAATACAAAAGAATGGCAGACATTAAAATAAAAAAATTAAAAACATACAATATTAATTAAAAAATAAGAAGAAATATACACATTACAATTCACATAATATACAAATAAAACAAACAGTGCTTTATTTTTCAGGTACAGTAGGTGTATTTAGCAGTAGCATTTAAGAAATTTCATGAACAAATATAAAAATAAAACACTATTTACACTTCACTGTATAAATTATCATTTATACATTGATTCTTATTAAAGCAACTGTATTAAAATTCTTAAGTCAAGAGCAGTGAGTGATTTTTCTCTTTGTTTTGTTATTTTATTAACATTAAATGGACAGTTCAGCCAAAAATGAAAATTCTGTCATCGTTTATTCACTCTGAAGTTGTTTTGAACCTGAATGAGTTTCTTTTGTTGAATATAAAAGATATTTTGAAGAATGTGGGTGACCAAAACTACTACCAAAGTCAATGGGGACCAGCAACTGTTTGGTTACCCACATTCTTGTAAATATCTTATTTTATGTTCATCACAAGAAAGTTGAGATTATATCGCCACCTGTTGGTTTGGCATGCTCTTGACAGTGCTACATAGCATGCGTTTGCGTTTTCATGTGGACGGAGATTTTTTTTAAAAACGGAAGAAGGAAAAAACGATTTTAGAATGCAAATAGTTTTCAATTGTCATGTGTCTCCTACCAACAAGGCACATTTTCTGTGTGAGTTTGTTGTGATCAGAACGACTTTAAAGTCTGGTAGTGTATGATCCTCAGTTGTTGATGGCCAGTTTTTCTCTGTAACCATTTGCAAAGTCGGCAAGTGTATGATCCCTAGTGTTTTCAAATCTGTTCAGATTTTAAAAGTGGTGTAGTGTATTCCAGCCTTAAGTCCAATGGACATCTTTTATGGTGCTTTCTTTAGGCTAATCATCAGTCCTTGGTCCCTTCGCTTTGGTTTCCATTGAAGAAAGTAAGTCATATGCATTTGGAATGCCATGAGTAAATAACAACTGACTGTTCATTTTAAGTATGCCGCTCACAGGTTTCAACCAGCTGTACAGCAGAGGTGGAAAGTGTACGAAAATATTCTACTTAAGTAAAAGTACAATTACATTAATGAAATTTTACTTAAGTACAAGTAAAAGTACCAGTCTAAAAATCTACTCAAGTAAAAGTAAAAAGTAGCTCATTTAAAATTTACTCATTTTTCACGTAATTTTAACAGTGGGAGGGAGGCAAAAATGGGATAGGCCAAGGGTGTCAAACTCAGCCCTGCACAGTTTAGATATAACCCTAATTAAACACATCTGATCCAGCTAAGCTAATCATTTAGGCTTATTTGAAAACTACATGGTATGTGTGTTGCAGCAGGGTTGAAACTAAACTCTGCAGGGCTGCGGCCCTTCAGGAACTGAGTTTGACACCCCTGGGATAGGCCTATAAATCTCAAACTAGTTGTTTTTAATTAAAGGAATCAGTTACTTAGAATAATAAGACATTTGCGCTGTTACCAGGCAAATTAAATCAGTATCAACGAAATTCATCTTTGCAATGCAGAGGAAACACAGAAGCTTCATCGGAAGTGGCATTTAGATGTATTTACACACTGTTTAATGCAGGACATGAATGCATTTAACCTGCATTTACAAATGCAGAAATAATGTTTTGATATATAAGACATAAAATGTTGAATACTAATTTGAAATTATAAGAAAAAAAATCTAAAGATACTTTAAATGTGAAATTAAAACGGCCAGTAGGTGTCAGCAAGTCACTGTTAATAAGTGAGTCATTGCGATTGAACAGAATCATTTAAACGGTTGATTCATTCAGGAACGAAACACTGTCATGTTGCTCAGAGATGCAAAACTGTGCTATGGTGGCTGTGTTTGAAATTATTTTTGTTGTAGAAATAGAGCAAAAACAGGCAATATGGTGTCTAAAATGCAAGTCTCTTAATTAACTTCTTGTTTATTGAACTGTTGTAAAAAGAAAAAATCTAATAATCATGTATGTAATCATGCTGATTTTTGGAGGAAAAAATGCCATTCTTCGTGTGATATTGATTTACTATATGAAATTATATAAATATAAACATTTTCTGCCCCTATATCTTCAATTTTGTGATCATTCTAAATGCATTTTAACAAACTGAATCACGCAGTGAAAGAATGCACTCTAAATGCACTAGTCTAACCTAGACTTCACGGCACTCTGTAGGAGTGTTTTGTTCGTTTTTTGGCAAAATACTGATCATGTCAAATCATTCAAATCAAGCGTAGCGTTAGTTCTGGCAGGTCACGTTAGTCAAGCTCGCATCAGCTGACTCTCAGCTGATCCCCATCAACCTATGGGAATCAATCATCTTTGACGATAGTGGTCCTGACAGAAACAACAATTACGATATTATCGCAGACGATATATATCGCACACTTCACACCACTGTCTTTTTGGCTAATTTGTGCAAAACCTCTTGCTAAACTGTCAAAGCTTCATTTTAACCACCAATGCAACGATGCAAGTATTTACCTTACCTATACATGCTTGCGAAGGGTTGATGTCGAGATTTTATAAGCTGCTAGTTTGGTCTCCCTAGGCAAACACAGCTTACACTGCATAATAGAGCATAAATATGGCCAGGGGTTCACTTCATTTCCTTCGAGTCAACTTCAGCAGAATATGACGGGGTTTCGTTTTCAGCTGGGTCTGCACCATAACGCCTGTCCTGTCCGTCTGCATCTTTCTTGTGATTTTAGCACCAGTTTGCTCTCCTGCCCATTATTTACTGCAGTAGTTTCCAGGGAGCGATTTTTTTTTTTACTCAGTAATTAATGTGTTTTAAAATGTAGCGAAGCACAATACTTCAAACAAAATATACTTAAGTAAAAGTAAGATTACAGATTTTAAAAATTACTTTAAAAAGTAGAAGTACACAAAAAAGCTACTCAATTACAGTAACGCGAGTAAATGTAATTCGTTACTTTCCACCTCTGCTGTACAGAATGTCATTCGGTCTTCACAAATCCAATAAGCCTCATTGTGAGCGCCAACCAAACTCTTATCAGACTGCCTGAGCTTGACTCATATTTGCAACATGGATCACTTCGATAAGAGAAGAGCAATGTGTCATCTTTAATACGCTTAACATCTCTGCACAGGAACAACTTTCCCCCTGCGAAGTGACTATGCACCATAACTATGACTAAAATGGCTATGAAGTCAGTGTTACGTCATTTTAATATGGAAATTCAATGTTCTCAGTTAACATTTTCTGACTTTTTTTTTCTTTTTAACCTAAATCTAATCAATAAGCAATACAGATAAAACGTGGTTGTCCTTCAAAAACAAAGAAACAGTTCTGCTTTTTGGCACTGACAAACCAAAGCACTATAAATCTGTCTTATTGACAAACTGCACCATGAAGACCTAAATCCCCTCTACTACGACGGTTTCCAATTGACCTCTATCTCAGCACAAGACTAATGAAATCCAGAATCAATCCCTCCTAGACGCAGACGAGTCCTAGATTTAATACAGTATGCAATTAACTATTAATATTCCATCTTAACCCAGAACCCAGTGTGGGTTAAGATGCTACCCATTTGTTATCAAGACCACAAAGCTTTCACTTAAGGTCTAGTTCATGTACTGTATGTTTCAGAAGAAATGTGTTACAAGGTCTCATTCATTTCTGGTTTCCTCATTCAGTCTCATACACTAAAAATGACAAATCACTCTTATTTTGTATGCAGTCTGTGCTGTTCAAATGGTTTTGATGTATAATACTTCTTAGGCTTCTGTAAAACATATTGTGTTTATCTGAATTTCCACATTAATCAGAATAAATTGATACTGAAAAGCTAATGAAAGTAAAAAAAAACAAAAAAAAAACACCATTTTCATATTTTTGACACCAATATCCGCTTAATTACCAACTTTGAGAATGCAATTGGGAGTTAACGGACTAATATACTTTGGGCAAACACTTTTCATTCAAAATTACCTTTCTGTTGATGGTTATCCATATGCTATATTTATCACTGTAAACCTGACTAAATATCTTATGCACTCTCACATGCACCAAGTATGTTAAGAAAGAAAAAAACTTCTTAAAGAGACAGTTTACCCAAAAATGAAAATTTACCCTCGTGTCGTTCCAAACCTATATGACTTTCTTTCTACTAAATAACACAAAAGAAGATGTTTTGAAGAACATTGGGGTCCAAACAAAAATGGACCCTACTGAAAATTCCACAGAAGAATGTATACAGGTTTTAAGAGCAACATGGGTAGCTGAGTAAATGATGACAGAATTTTTAACATTGGGTGAACTATCCCTTTAACGTAAAATTGCACATTTTTGCATTGTACAAATTTCCGTTACCAGCCCTGGGGTGGTTTAACCAGGCTGCGTCGCCCCTATAAAATCACTATGTCATACTGGCAGTGCATTAGCCTAAAGCTTGAGAAAGCTAAAGACATGTCTTGGACTTACCTGTGGACATTCATTTCTTGAGGCGGTCTGGTGGCTTTATCATAGGCCACTTTGGCAGAAATTCCCAGGATGATAAGGAGGGCAATGACCCCGCAGGTGATGTAGACGGTGGTGTTGGTCTGGTCCAGTGCAGGGTCGTACGTGTCCCCTGTGGGTGCTGGTGAGGGCGGTTGGGTTTTGATCCAGTCGGGCGTGTTGTAGTTGGTACAGACTCTCTGATCTAGTCGTTTGGCTTTCACAGGACAGCAGAAGCGCAGGAAGCAGCTCCCGCAGCAGTACCGGTGGTCAGTGTTGTTGCAGGCAAACTCTTTGTCGTACTGACCACTCACGTCATAGTAACCAAGACAGGTGTCATGATCACCAACGATGGGCGCCTGGACTTGTGTGATCCGTCGGGGTGCAACTGTCGGAGCAACGGTGCTGTTGACCTCCCTCACCTTTGGGGGTCTCTTTGGAGGGGGTTTGCTCTGCTTGGCTGTGGATGCGCTCAGAACGCACAGCGGGTCTAGATAGACCAACAGAAGTAGGAGATGTCGTATCCCCATGGCTTCAGGTGGTGATGTGTTTCTCCTCTTTTTATAATTTCTTCAATCCGGCACCGACACGCTTGTCATGCACTCTTGCAGGTCCTCCATTCTCCATCTCCGCGTAGCATCATTTCAACAGTCCTCCTCCCTAAGGCTCTCATTCTTTAAGGCATAAGGGCTTATAGAGTCAAAACAACAACTACGCAATGCCCATTTCACGGTGAGTGGATGGAGTGAAAAGGTTCTCAAACTTGAAATCTACTTGCTCAAGACTACATTATGTTAATCTGAAAAACAAAATATGAGAGGGAAAACAATTAAAGGGGTCATATGATGCTGCTAAAAAGAACATTATTTTCACAGTTCAAGTCGAAAATGCTAGTCTACATGATTTGCAGTACCATGGACAGCACACACCTCCGTTCAGTATGTTCCTGCAAAATTCATTATACGTTCTTAACAGAAACAAAAAAATCATACTAGGTTAACACATAAAGACTGTCACCACTACTTACAAAAGCCATGAATAGTAAATCTATTGGTGTGGATATGTAGTATATTTCCATAATATGTTGCATAAAATATATAAAAAGAAATCAAAATCCCTTTACAAATCATCAAAGTTTACACATTCAAGAATTAACAAATAAATTCGAATTAAAACTAAATTAATTGAATTAATAAAAGCAATTAAATAAACATATAACAGTACTGGCATTCAATAAAACGAATGAATTAATTTGTAAAAGCTTTATAATCGCTTTATAATTGTAATCTTTTTAATTATTTTTCGTTCCCACTTTCCCTGTACAAAGATTTCCGTCAAGTCAACCAAAACGTGTTTCATGTAGTAACGTTCAAATGGACAGGTTTTTTAAAAATATAATTTAACATAAAGGAATCAAGGACTACGTTGGATGACACTAGCAAACGTAATTTTTAAAAGCCATGCCGGTTACACATAGCCCCTTAAGTTAACGCCTGCGCATTTTCACTTTTACAGTGTAGTAAACCGAATTAATACTCATATATTAAATTACAATCTACTCACGTTACCTCTGACATTTGACATTCATTCATGAAGAAGCTAAAAAGTGGATTTAACGATGCAAAATGGGCAGAACTTACGAGTCCAGTGCGCTCGACACCGGGATGTCCGTCACTGCGCTTCCGAAACGAACAGAGCTGAAAGAGATATGCTCCTCCGCTCCGCTGTGACCCGCCTCCATCTCTCTCTCTCTCTCTCTCTCTCTCTCTCTCTCTCTCTCAACAACTGCATTAGTGTCATGGACAGCCTTTGAACACACAAGACATGTTCGTTCATGAACATTACTTTCAGGAAAACATATCCCTTTCTTAAAACTGCACTACACCTCAGAACTGTATATTGATTATCTTCTATAATTTACTTCATTGCAATCTAGAGCGTTTAAGAGCAGCAAATTATCATCATGCAGTAGTTCAGCTGTGATTTCTTGGCTTCTCACTATTTAGTCTATAGGCTACTCTATAAAATATTGTGGTTACTCTTACAAACATGATCAACTGTGTAAACTCTTTTTAAAAATCTCGAACATATATATTTAATCTCACAATAAACATCCACGAAGATAAACCCACCCACATCCGTCGATTGGCCGTTATGACCGTTAACTTTTGAATTTTGCGAGAGCGCGAATTCCTGTGAAGGACTGGATGACGCGTGCAAATATCAGGAGCAGGGACTTAAAGAATATAGAAAAAAAACAACGCAGGGCTGTTCTACCCTGATTAAACATTATCAGCTGTATAAAGTCGGATTTACAATATTCATCTGATATTAGGCTGTAATTCTGCCTGCAATCAACATCGGATTACACATTATCATCCCTGTATGTGCACTTGACTGCTACAGGATGCAAAATGATGATAGAACAATCCATATAAATATAATATCTGTGTTGTGGCATAAAAAGGTCCATACTGCAGCTTATTTCGGTCAAAAACCACCCACTGACTGACATGTAAAGTAATCTATCACGGTTCCTACAGTAGGGGTGAGGTTATCTGAAATATACAGTGGAGATCAAAATGAGAGACCAATCTATAAATACTTGATTTTTTTTCTGAAATATTGTTAATCTTCATCGCTCAAAATTTAAAGGAATATTAGCTGTGGGTATACTACTGTTATACTAACATTTTTGACACAATAACAAAGGCATTTCAACAAAAACCTTTATTTTGTGGAAAACACAGTGATCAAAATTAGAGAACAATAACCACTTCTGCATGAAAGAAGATTACATCTAAAATGTTGGAGGGTTACAGCTGTCAAAATTTAGTAGTAAGTGTAGAGGCCACAGGACATCTCTAGTTTCTCACACTGCACTGGTGTGATCTTGGTCCACTCTTCTTTCAGTCTCTTCCACAGTTCGGTAATTGTAGTGGGTTCTTTAGCCATAACTTTAGGGCCTTTCGCACCGCGGGAACCTTTTCATAGTACCAGAACTAATTGTAGAACTACCCACTTTTTGGCATTTTCGCACCGCCGGAACTGGGTGCGATTTTGGTACCGGACTGCCTTTTTCGAGAACCAAATTAGCTCCTACTCCGGAGCAGGGTCTAACCAGCACAACTGGTACTAATCGTGACGTAAGTAGACATTGATTGGCCAAACGTGTACGAAAACGCCCTCACCCGCCATGATTTAAAACGCCGTGTAAACATACTGTAAACATTGTGTCAACTTATTTCGCAAGTATGGAGAACAGCGATAGATGGACGGACGCTGAAGTGCAGGCACTTTTAGCAAATGTAGCACTGCCAGTTGTCGTTGGAGATTTAGTCCTCCTTTCCGTTCTTTCAATCGCTTTACGTATACGTCGACTTTCCATGTCCATTATTGTGAAACCCGTGAGACACAACAAAAACACAGCTCCGATCACAGCATCCTCCATCTTCATGTTGTTAATGTTGTTCTTTGTTTCTGTTGTTGAACGCCGCGCACAACTG